>NC_134708.1:130395311-130709653 GCF_043290135.1 Rhipicephalus microplus
GGCGCGTGCCGTTCGCGCCCTTCTCGGAGGTGATAAGGAGCAGAACGCAAGGCGGTGGGTAGGTGCCACCACCATGTCGTCTTATCAAAGCGTTGGAAACACTTGCCGTTTCGTGCAAGCGTTGCACGGCCAGCGCAGCGGCATAAAAGCTACGATCTCTTGAAGTACTTATGTATGTCTTTTCTACTAAAAGATACACGTACATAATATTGACGTGTTGTTATAGTGCCTCAGATATGAGCATTAATTGCTTTTTAATTGACAATCGCACAAGTATGAACGGTAAACCTTGAGCAATATTGGTGGGTGCTGTGGAGGGGGTCGGCCGTTTGGAGTATCGCTTTGTCACTTTGATGCCGCTTAGGGTATCACTAAGGGTAGACAAACAGACAAATATACAGACAGACAGACCAAAATTTTTGCGTCGATGGGCTCCAAGAAAGAGCATCGTCTTAAAAAAAGGGCGAGCACTTCCACTTGGCTCGCTGTGGTTAAACTTGGCTTGCGGCTTCATGGCGACGTCAGCGGGTGATGCGTGGCACGGAGGACATAACTCTAAAACTCCTCGGACATTTTAATGTCATGACCTCATAACTTCAGTTATTTATTTTTTCAGCACGCCACAAACGTTTGAACATGAGAGTACTCGGCTGCTACTGCTAAATACCACATCAAAACAACAGCTATATGCTTTGTATAAGCGCCAACATCGATAGAATACGCGGCTTCATGCCGGACAAATGAGACTTGCCTCGAGGCATAATGTCGTACACGGTATTATCAGGAGGACCCGAGAAATGCATTTCGCCGTGACTCGGGCGTCCTCGTCTTCTATCGTCTGCTCCACATCATAAACTTGACTAACAAGCTTTACTCCTTTGCTTCGATTCGCTTCTCGGAAGTGTTTGTCCAGCTCAGAGATCTTTGTGAAGCCGCACTGCAGGCGGTACATTGTGAGGTGATTCAAGCGCAGTGCGCGCTCTCTGCACGAGCACGTAAGCGAGCGGCAGTGCTTTAGAGCGAAGGGAAAACGTACCATCTACATCCCCGATTTCTACTTTTCTACCAAAGTTGGCGCTGCCTGTCCGGATTCGCAGCGCCATCATGCATTGCTTTGGCTTCCTAAACGTTCCGGCGCTTAGTGTGTGAGCGGACCGTCGCACGTGACGTGAAGAGAGAGGACCAAAATAGCAGCTTCCTGTGCCGCGAGTCCACGCTGCTCGGGAAATACAATGGTTGTTCGGCAAGCACGCAACAACATATAGCCATGTTTTACACGACACGCATGTCATAATTAGCATGTTTGGACGTGCCATTTGCTTTTGTCGTCTGTTGACGTCACGTAATACGAAATTTGGTATACGTGAACCTAGTGAAATGGCCGCGAGCGCGCTGTGAGCGTAGCATGTAGTCGTGCGGTGCATGACACGCATATCATCATTATCATGTTTGGACGTGTCATTTACCTTCGCTGTTCACTCATGCCACGAAATACCCAATTCGGTATATGTAAAGGTAGCGAAACGGCCGCGAGCATTCTGTGAGCGTAGCACGACGTCACATTATTAGACGACAGGCAGGTCATGATTATCGGGTTTGCACCAGTCATTTAACTTCGCCATCCAATCACGCCACGTAATATCAAATTTGGTATATGTGAAGCTAGTGAAAGAGCCGTGAATGCATCATGAGCATGGCTCGTAGTGATGTTTTTACATGACACGCATGTCATGATTATCATGTTTTCGCCGGTCATATACCTTCGTCATCCATTCACCTCGCATAATACTAAACCTGGTACACTCTAAGCCAAAAAGGACTAAATTGGGGTATGCCAATGGTCTTTTAGGGGACTAAATGCGCTGCCACAGATTTTGAACCAATTTCGGACCAACTGTGGGAGCAACTGCAAGGATTCAACTGTTACCCCCTAGCACTTACTCCACTTGGTTTAAATGGCGGTCATAGTAGAATGCTCCAGTGAGACTAAAAAAGTGGTGACACTGCACTTGTGGAGAATATTTCATGTTTATTCTAATTTAGTCAACACTGAAGAACGCAGTATATTGGCCATGCTGACCATGCAAAAACATATATACACATACCCACTAATATTTCCAAGTAAAACTCCGCAAACCCTGACCGCCCGCGCCACACTACAGAGAATGAACTATTAGATATAAATAGCACAGTATTTTGACCTCCAATGTTGTGCCAGTGGGCGACTTTTACTCGGTTTAAAAAAAAACAATAACTATTGACACCGTAACATAAAAATTTACATGGGCAAATTTGTAGCACCGAAGCGCACTGATTTTTAAATATGAATCCATCTATCTTCAACATTCCTACAGTCAGAGAATACGAATTATCAGCTGGCATTCGATCATGTCGGCCAAACCAGCGTTCGCAATGCTGAAGCACGAGTCCGCAAACACAAACACAAGTATGCGGGAAAGCCGGCGAAACAGTCAGGCGCCTCGCTGATGCCATATTAAGTCGGCTTGCTTGCCGACGGCGTCGCTATAGGCTTACGACGAGTGCGGCTAAAGGATCACCGGTGATTGCAACTCGTGGCTCGCGTGGAAGTTTCGTAGTAACAAATGAACAATAGGTAAGTGTCCCATGTTCGCGGTGTTTTACGGAGTGATGTAGATACGAGACCGTTCGCAGGCACGGTTTTTTCATCATGCTGGTAAGTCGCTGACTGTGTACCAATGGCCACACGATTAGTCGTATCTGCGCTCGCCTACACGCTGTTTGATAACAATTGTCGCAAAGAGAAAGACTTGTTTGCCTGAGCTTCAATTCAGGATACTATAGTTTTTGTGAAAGAAATTGTATGCAACGTTTCCTTCGCGTGTGCCGGAAATGCACTCACACCGACAGCCAGCTTGATACCGATGACGTACGTAGCCTAATTTTTCTATATATCACGTTGAAGTTGTGGCCACTAACTGTACGGGTACACGACCATGGACAAACAGCTTACTTTGATTAGCATTGTCATTGTTCTTCGTATTTCTAGCTAATTCAGCACATTGAAGCGAGTTATCCGCATTTCCCGTTGTCGCGGAGACTTTCACTTGCATGGTTTCGGCCCACCCGTGCCGGCATGGTGGAAACGCGAGGGCGCTTGCGGTGTGCACTGACTGCGTGTTGCGCTACTTGCCTCTAATAACATCTCCTATTCGTTGCATAGTGCTTCGTTTTCATAGTGTCATATAGCCTATATAACTTGTTTTTATTATCGCCGACCGCGCCGAGCATTGCAGAGCAGCATCGACAGAAAGCGATCGTGGCGCAGTTCCCTCCCCTTTGGTCCCCTCATTGCCAGGCGTTTGCACACGACACGCACTATCACGCATTTAGTCCCTGTTGGACCAACTGTTCGTCCGTTGGTTTAACGACTGCAGTTTGTCGAACTTTGCTGAATTTCAGCTTAGAGAGTATATGTGAAGCCAGCGAAATGGCCGCGAGCGCGCTATGAGCGTAGCATGTGTTCATGATTTACATGACACATAAATCATGACTATCATGTTTGGACGTGTCATTTGCCTTCGTCGTCCATTAACGCCCGTAATACGAAATTCGGTATATGTAAAGGTAGCGAAACGTCCGCGAGTGCATCAGAGCGTGGTATGTTATCATGTTCTTGCATGACAGGCATGCCATGATTATCATGTTCGCACCAGTCATATGCCATCCTCATTCATTCACATCACGTCATACTCAATTCAGTGAAGCTAGCGAAACGACCGCGAGCGTATCATGAGTGTACGGCGTGTAGTCATGACTTCCATGACATGCATGTTGATGTTTTGATGTTAGGGCCTGACCCCACCGCGGCAGTCTAGTGGCTAAGGTATTCGGCTGCTGACCCGCAGGTTGCGAGACCGAATATCTGCTGTGGCGGCTGCATTTTCGATGGAGGGGAAAATGCTATAGTCCCGTGAGCTCAGATTTGAGTGCACGTTAAAAACCCCAGGTGGTCGAAATTTCCGGAACCCTCCACTACGGCGTCTCTTATAGCCGTATGGTGGTTTTGGGACGTTAAACCCCACATATCGATCAAATCTCGTTAGGTACGGTCACTTATGTTCGCCATGCAGTTTTGCCACACTATAACAGTTTCGTAATATGTCATGCGAACGAGATCACTGCAAGAGCAGCGAGACCATAACATGTAAATCATGACATTCATGACATAGACATCATGATTTTCATGTTATAAATTGTGTCTTATTCTCGTCATACAGACATTAAGCCATACCAATTTTGGTATTCATACCATGGTGGAAACGGCCAGGAGAGCTGAAAGTCGTAGGTGGCGATAGATAAATAGATAGATAGATAGATAGATAGATAGATAGATAGATAGATAGATGGATAAATAGATGGATAAATAGAGAGATAGATAGATAGATAGATAGATAGATAGATAGATAGATAGATAGATAGATAGATAGATGTGCTCAAGGTCGCCTAAGTTCGCCAAGAAACGCTTCAGAAATAAAAAAATATTGCTGAGCGCTCTTTCGGTGACCCCGTCAAAAAGTTGACTGCTCAAACTTTGACAAGCAGTGTGCAATGCGCAATAAATGTGACAGTGTGCAAACTAATTAGTGTTGTTTTTTATAACTTTTTTTTTCTTTAGTTGGTGATTGGCCTAGGAGTGCTGTCAATCAGCTTGTTAGGCCCTTGTAAGCTCGCTTCATGAGAAATAAGGTATCGGTTTGAATTCAGAGCTATATCTCCTGTGTTGCTGGATCGTCTCCGTCTATGTGCGTTGTAGTCTTTCATGATGCCTTAACAACTAGCCTACCAAGCCATCCTCTTGAACTTCATGTCCACAAGTGGTCATTGAAACTCTCACGGCGGAGAACCACTGTAATAGGTACACCCTAGAAATTAAAATGATCTACGCTGTGGAGAAACTTCCGCCTGAAGCGCTCCTATTCTCGAAGCATATGCCACCAAAAACGAATGAGCTGGTTGATCAACAGCCCGAGCAAAAAACATCTTTACACCAAAGAAGAAAATTATGACTGGAAAACACCATGTTGGTCTGATCCTGATTATGAGAAATTCGTCAATAGGCAATGCGCGCTGCAATAAGCACACGCCCACTAGTAAAGGCTCCGGTACACACACGCTGTTCATGAATTTCTGATTGCAAGCTGCCCCTTTTTGGCTTTTTTAGGGCTGCTCCTTGTTAGTCACACTAGCGCTCTGTCCGTGCGAATTTATGCCTTCCTATTGAAAGTTCAATACGCGATTTTGCTGAGTGGCTGGATGAATAGGTTGGAAAAACACCTTTTACTCACGCGCGTGCAGAAGACGGTGTAGTACTTGACGAGAAATGGGTTCCTGATGACGGAGGCAGTCACTTTGTCGACGCAAGCCTGCTTGTGGAGTCGAAATTTGTCAGTCGGCACCAGCTTTAAGGTGACAACCAGGTTCGTTGGCTTGTATACCGCCTTGTATACGGCTCTGCAGCAAAAGTATTGACGTAAATAGAGCAACGATGCACGCGCAACAAGGCGGGCTGATGGCCGTGAAAAGGCAGAATATCAGTTATTTATTAAGTATTATCCTCTTAATGAGCTATGCCTTGCTCGAGATCTACGTTGAAGGTCGGATTTTGAACCTTGAAAAACCGGAATTTCGGCCCGAAGTGCAACCAAACTTGATGCGCAGTTTCCTGATGCAGCGGCTGTTGTTGATGGTGGATTATAAGCTCAAACCTTGCTAATGTTTTAATATTGTAGGTGTTACGTCCCGAAACCGCTATTTTATTATGAGGATGTCATGGTAGATGACTCCAGAAATTTGGGCTACCTAATGTTCCTTAACGTGCTCCGACATCCCACAACAGACTGGCCTCCATAAGTTTGCCTGCACCGAAATGCGACCACCGTAGCTGTTATTTAACCCAATACCTTCGGGTATTGGGTTTAATACCCGAAGTATTGTGTTAAATCCTCTGACTCACCGTGGTAATGTTTCCGCGGCTTTTAAAGACCATGCTTTTAAAGCAATTGGTATGGTCGGACACATGGTGCGATTCTATGACATATTGCCACGAAATATTGAACCTTTTAACGTAATCTCTTGCTCGCCGTGACGCAAGTATGGGGTCTTCTGAAAGAGGTTTCAAGTACTGGCGTAGCTTTGTGAAATAATCGAATGTCACGTAGAATACCTGGCTTCAATTACGACTGGAATCTTACTGATGTCAGAAGAGTTTTCATACAGCACACTGCGTTTTCCTATAGGCCACACAAGAAGAAAGTCTTTCAGGTTTTCGCCTAAGAGAAAACATACCGAAAAATAAAAAGATTGAAGGACTAGCAAACAATATGAACAATGGCTCTCATTGTTTCCTAGTCGTTGGGTTTCATGAAAAATTCTTGGCTTGTTTTTTGACCAATTTTGCAAAATTACATTTAAACAGTGCCGTACAATGATTTTAAAGCCTGCTGCGGCAAAATACTTCCTAGCCACCCAGAATACCGGACTTCAGCTCCAGCTTCAACCACGAGCTTTGATCTGATTTCCACTCAACTACAAAGTCACCTGTTAAGTAATAGGCATGTTACGGCGAATACGGAACAAGTTGAAGGCACAGACATTGATTCAGATGATAAATTCGGGGTATAGACTAGGAACACACCTCAAGACTAGCACTGAAACACAAAAAAGATAGACCAGAACAAGCAGTGTGTAATAAAAAGCTCCTAATTTTATCAACAAATCAACGACAGTGCTTTGCATATTGTAGTCGAACTGATAACGTATTGAATTGAACTGTAATCTCGAGTCTTCACGTCAGCCCTCGTTCAAATATTGTGAACAGTGTTTCTCATAACCTGGCAAACTTAGTAAAGGACTTCTTGGCTACTGTTCTGTCGATTTTAGGAGTGGAAGTGTGTAAGCCACCAGTCCGTAAACTGCGGAGATAAACTGCCGTGATCACAAACCAGCACGCGCTCTTTTCACCGTCTTCTTCGCTCAAAGAAATAGTGTGGCTATTTGTCCAGCACAAACTTCAGATAGCTCTTATGGGCGAGAAAACGAGTCCCGATAGAAATTCAGATAGAAAGGGCCCACGAGAAAAAAAGAAATTCTTTGCTAAATTTATGTCATTTTTGGGCGATACAGTCGGATCTTGAGGTGTTACCGTAAATAGCCCGTGACATTGACCACCGACGCAGGTGAATGAGTGCCAAGTGGTGTACACTTACATGCAAAGTTTATTGGTCATAATGCTATGTTGTTAGCATGATTTGCATCGGGGCTAGTTGGTGATGTGGCATGTCGAGTGGTTGCAGCTAAATTTAAACGTTCGCACGAACGCAAGAAACATGAGGACGGTGCTGACACTAACAAATGACGTTTTGTTGAAGAGCTCTGCAAAATATATAGGTGCAGCAATCTACAGTTAAAAAATGAGTTCAAACATTGCCTACAATAAACCGGATTAAAAAGATTAAAGAGTTGAGGAGTTTCATGAAGGTAGTCTATTTTTCTCTGAGATAGCACAACTGATGGGGCACTGATATGTTCTGTGCTTTTCATTTTGTGGCGACAGCTTATGTGATAACGCGATCAATGGTGTTCTTTTCTTTGGCAATGACTTCCATGATGGTATAGCGTCCTTGGAACCTAGGAACCCACATGTCAGACAATGAGCTGAGACGTGACTTGTGACTGCGCATGCCTCAAGATTTTTCTCGGCTTTCTTGGCGCTGTCGTTCCTGCAGCATGCCGTCTGCCCTATGTACAGTGACCCACATGGCAGTGGTATGCTGTATACTACCTTCTGGTCACATGGAACGTACACCTGTTGGTGCTTCCCCTCGCATAGTCTCTCCTCTAGGTCGTCGTTGCCACACTGGCACAGTAAACGTCCTTTCAAAGGGGCAGAACACACTACTTTGATGCCTGGCCGTTTTGCAGTCTTCTTTAGCTTGTGGTTACCGTAGCGTGGCGGTAAGTCACTTCGCTTAGCGGTCGATAGCGACATATGGTCCAACATAGTGTGCCAGCAGTTTTTCGCATAACCCACGTTTTCTCACTGTAGTTGAAAGTCACACCGAGTCAACATGCTTGTATGTGATGTGTGGGCGTCGCCGGTCGAATCACACCTTCGAACGTTGTTGCGAACCGAGATTGCTAAATTGAGCGAGAAGTTGAACCTCTTCCGCACAGCAAATAGTCTCAGAAACGCTGAGATAGTGGTTGTCTAAAAGTGGGAAAATTGTGTCTAGTGTATAGACAATAGCACACATATCTCACACCCAGGCGCCTTTGGTGGTATACCCTCGCTCCTATAAACGCCACAATTTGTTTGCAACGGCCAAGGTGCGCCTCGTTAGCATTGTATGCAGTGGCTATGGGAGTTTAAAATTCAAAAAAGCGCCTGTTGACGCTGCGCCCACTTATAAAATGTCATCTGGGTACCACTACGCTGTCATCTGATGCGACAACAACCAGCGCAAGATGGGGAGATTGCTGAGCACCGCCTGTGAAGTTCACAGCGCATAGCGAGAATCGTGCCGGTGTGGTGTTTTGCGATTGAACAGATTTCTGTCCACAACGAAAAACGCTGAGCTCCGCCGCCTTAGGATATAATCGCAATGGACAGGAAAAACTACGAGCCCAGTAAAGTGTACGAGTAAGTATACTTATTGCGTTTATTCCAGCGCGACTCCAGCTGTTCCACTTTACAGAAGCGATTTGCGTGCAGTATGTTTGTAGTATGCGGCACAAAACTATTGCCATACTCTTTCGCAGGCTGCATGTCAATAATAGGATATACATATTACGACTCACGCTTAGATTCACGCGCCGCACATATTCAGTACAACTGTAACGGCCTACTATCGCGATGACAAGAGATGTGAACGGTGCGGAAAGCATGGCTTTCGACTCGGTCGAACTGCGACATGCCTTGACTGTCTTTAGGGGAATCTACACGCGCTTTCGGATGGTGTCACCGTAGCATTTTAAAATCTTGTTCTAGCTGGCACTTTTCCGAGTGTGCGGCAGGACTGGCAATTGATACACATGCGCTGCATGAGCGTCAGTTGGAGCCAGATTCTAGGGCTACGTTGACGCCGGCCTACAGCACAAATTCCGCCTTGTCACAGCCAAGGCACGCCGCAGTTAACGCTGTTCGCGTTTATTTCGGTCGGATAACACGTACCTGATGAAGTTGCTTCCGCAGCATGCAATGCACGTGCTGCAGACATTCCTGACTGTCGAGAAAGGTCTCCTCGACGTTTCACAACAAATTCGCTTAAAATTATAGCACAGAAACAGCGCGAAGCATGATTACAGCCGCACTCGGGTGGTGGAGTTTTGCGTTTGATTTGCAGAGCATCTGCTCGCGTGGCAGTGGAGGGTGTCGCTTCGCCGCGCTTGCAAGAGATGGCGCCTCGCCCTTTTCAATATGACAGCAAGCGCTGAGCTCACTGTGTTCTGTTGTATAGCGTGGCGGTTAAGCATAAAGATTTGATTGATTTGATTGATATGTGGGGTTTAACGTCCCAAAACCACCATACGATTATGAGAGAAGCCATAGTGGAGGGCTCTGGAAATTTAGACCAGCTGGGGTTCTTTAACGTGCACCAAATCTGAGCACACGGGCCTACAACACTTCCACTTCAATCAGAAGTGCAGCCGCCACAGCCGGGTCAGCCTAAAGAATAAACAATGAACTGTAGTTGGTAGTTTCATGCGTTTCGGGGTTGAAAGCATGAGTAATGAAACGCAGAACATCGTCCCAAGTTTTGTTATACGATGAGACATATATGGACAGCATGTTCGTGAGAGTTCTGTTTGTGCGTTCAGTAAGACCGTTCGTTTGAAAGTGATAGGGCACAGAGTTTCGAAAACTTGAAGCACACAGACGAAGAATCTGTTCGATCACGTCTGCCGTGAACAGGCATCCATGGTGATGCCTTTTGGAGGCCGTCGTCGGAGAATCACACACCATAGCAGGCAGAGGCACACGTCGCGTGCAGTAGCTGATGGTATAGCAGCCACTGCGCAGTATCGGGTCAGATGATCGGTATACACGACAATCCAACGGTTTCCGTTTGAGGACCGCGGAAAAGGACCAAGAAGATGAATTCCAACTTCTTCGATTGGAGTTTTTTGACGTGGCACAGGATGCAGTCGACCAGGAGAAGCACTTGTAAGACGCTTGCGAAATTTACATCCTCGTTGCTACTAAATGGCAGGATCGTGTATCTTCATGCATGGTTCTGAAAATTGAAACATGGAGACTCTTCGGGAATAACAGAAAATATTGTGAACCTGTAGTAGAATAGGTCTTGTAGTGTAGCCCGTCGCGTATGCGAAAAAGAGAGACCGAAAAATTTCGTCTGCTAGCAACAAGTTGCTGTAGAGTACTCACCTTTTGCTGCTCAATCCAAAACGATTTTTTTTCAGAAAATCTTGGCTGAAATTGTGATGTACCATTCAAAGTTGTCCGCGTCACAGTCCGTCATAGGAAGCGGCCGTCGTGAAAAGCAATCTGCATCAGCGTGCTGGCGACCGCTTTTATATGCAACCGTAAAGTCGTACTCCTATAGACGAAGTGTCCAACATGCAAGCCAACCGTTGGATCGTGAAGATTGACCAGCCAGCTCATAGAATGGTGTTCTGTCACAATGGTGAAGGAGCGCCCGTAGCGATATGACCAGAAGAGTTGTACTGCAAAGACCACTGCAGGACACTCCAGTTCCATAACGGTGTAGTTACACTGAGACTTGCTTAGAGAGTGACTAGTATATGCCGCAACATGTTCTTTGGTATCGACGCGCTGAACAGCATCGACACCAACGCCACCAGCGTCCGAGTGCACTTCATGTGGGAGCCATAAGGTTCAGATGTTGGAAAATCAGATGGGACGTCCTTCAGAACTTGTTCACAAAAAGCGAACGCACATTCGGTGGTCCATTCAAAGCTTACGCCTTTTCGAAGCAGACACATCAGTGGATGCACGATATGAGGGAATACAGGAATAAAGCGACAGAAGTAGGAGAATAGTCCCAGAAAGCTCCGAAGTTCTCTTACTGAGCGAGACTGGTTGAAGGCTTCTACTGCAGCTGTCTTCGCTGGGTCAGGTTTCATGCCTCTTTGTCCACCACGTGGCCTAGAACGAGTGTTTTTGAGTTTAATACCCAAATCACCATAATAGTATTCGAGATGCCGTAGTGGAGGCGTCCGGAAATTTTGACCACTTGGGCTTCAACATACGCTGAAACTAAGCAAACAGACCTCAAGCATTTTCGCCATTGAAACGTTTTGTTATATCAACATCAAACGTTCTTTGCTTACAAAATCTAGCACAAGGTTGAGACGTGTGTTCTGCTCATGGTACGTGCATTCAAAGATTAATAAATTACCCTAATAATACATGAAGAATTCGCATTTGAAATCACGCAAGATATCCGTGAAGCGCCCGAACGTGGCTGGCGCATTACACAGCCAAAATGGGATCACATCAAATTCGAAAATTCCGTCTGGTGTTACGAAGGCTGTTTTTTTCTTACCTTCATTTTGTATCAGTATTTGCCAATATCCTGACTTCAGATCGACAGATGAAAAGTAGAAAGCCAATGTAAGGCACTCGTTAGCATAATCAATCCGTGGAAGAAGATACATGTTCTTTTTCGTGAGGGCGTTGAGGCGATGGTAATCAACGCAAAATCACCATGAGCAGCCGTTCTCTTTAAGCAAAATTGTTGTGGCTGCCTTGGGGCCGCACGATTCTCGGATAAACTTTCTTAGCATGTCACGAGCTTGCTCATTGATAACCTTACGCTCCTAAGGTGATACATGGTATGGTTTCTGTCGCATAGGTCGATCACATCCTGTATAAACGCGGTACTGTATGCGAGATGAAATGATGCTGGATCGTCCTTCTGGGCAAAGTCAAATACTTCGGAGTGTTTTATTATAATACCCACCAATTCTCGACGCTGTGTTGTGCTTAACGCTTCGTTGATCATAGCCATACCCGAAGAGTATGTGGTGTGTACATCTTCTAATTCAGGCTCATCCGGGTAATCATGACTCTTTTCAAAGAAGGCGAAATAAATACTTGCTGTTGACGAGTCACCGCCAGCTTCAGATCCTCCGGCTGTGTCGTGCGTTCATCGGAGCAGTTTATGGTTCATGAGCTAGTGTGCCTTTAAACAAGTGAGTGTTCAATATTGTGTCAGAAACATGCTTCTTTAAGCACCCAAGATGTATCGGCTCTATTAGGCGTGAAACGTTTGTTTTGGTTGCAGGGGAACATGTGACGGGGACGCACTTTCCTGACAATGGTGGGACAAGTGCATCCATGCATATGCAAAGGCACTTTCTAGACAAAGCAGATTTTCCATGAAAGCAGACGGCATGCTCAAATCTATGGTAAGCCACAGCCTAAAGAAACCAGTGATCAGGGACAGTAGCGTCAAATACAAGTGGTTCCACATCTGCACAATCTAAGCCACAACCTGTAGAAGATTGCAAAACGCCAGGACATCCAATTAGCACGTTCTGCCCCTATGAAATAGGTATCATTTACCAGCGAATCAATAACAAAAGGGAGGAGATGATGTATAACTTTTGTTTAAGAAAAAGTGAAAAAAAGAAGAAGGAAAGGGAAGGGCAACAGTCAAGGGTGCTTTCCCCAGACACCAGTAGCCGCCGCTGCTCACGCAGCTTGATCCATGAGACTCCTTAGAGAAACAATGCGGGTTGAAGCACCGACAGGAGTATGTGCCATGTATCCAAGAGGTGGTTATATTGAGAACTGACAGGCAATGATGCCAAAGAAATTATATGGGATAATATTAGAAGTGATTGTAATGTAATTGTGAAGACAGAAAAGTGGATGAAAAGATAACTTTTCGTGGGCAGGTACCAGGCCTACGACCTTCGAATAACGCGTACGGTGGTCTGCCAACAGGGCTACCATGGCAGCTATCGCCCCAGTTCACTATATAGGTGTGTGTATGTGTATGTAAAAGCCGGAGCGCTAGTTTGATTGATTGATTGATTGAACGTCCCAAGACTACCATATGATTATGAGAGACGCCGTAGTGGAGGGCTCCGGAAATTTTGACCTCTTGGGGTTCTTTAACGTTCACCTAAGTCTGAGCCCACAACTCTGCAGTATTTTCGCCTCCATCCAAAATGCAGTTGCTGTGGCCGGGATTTGATTCCGCGACCTGCGGGTCAGCAGCCGAGTATCTTAGCCACTAGACCACCGCGGCGGGGCTCCCAGCGTCAGTCAGCGCCGCCTGTTGACATTGCGGTGAGTGTGGGACGTCTATTTTTTGCTTGTTGGCGTCATAAAGCAGCTTAAGTTATTACGAGCTGGCAGCTGAATAATCTCTCGTTTACCAGCTGAAGGCAATAAGTCTGCCAGAACGAGACAAAATAAATAAAAATTCATAAAAAACTAATTTGTGGTATCACGCATTATTGCATAATTGACTGCGATTACTTAATTAATAAGATATCTTCTATTTATCATTCCGGATTTCATGTTGGAGCATGCAGATGTACGACGTTCCTCGTCCGGTTCTTGAATGAAGCCTCAAGAAAAGAATGCTTGGGGTGTGTAGTGCAATTCCTAGTTCTGCAAATATATTTTCAAATGAATTAACACTGTTGAGTCAACGGCATGTTATTAATGTGATCAACGCCTTCAGCTCACCACAGCTACAATACCACAGTATGGTTTCAAACAAGGCATGCATAAATACATATTTATTATATATTTTCAGTCGTTTTACGTTACAAAACCTTGATGTGATATAGGGTACGCATAAAGCGAGAGTCTCTGAACTACGAGCCGCTTGGTGTTTTTCAGCGTGGTGTAAATCTATAGGCTCACATGCATTTGAATTTCGCCCAATTGTAATGCTGCCACCGTGGCCAGGAATCAAACGCGCACCCCCGAGCTTAGAACTTTATGAAAGAAGCGGTGGGTTGAATGATGACTTAGTGACGGTGAATGACCGAAGCGAAAACAGTGTGGATCAACGAAAATGAACGAACACAAGAAAAGAAAGCGACACAGATGCTTACTAAGAACTGGGATACGTAGTGTCAAGTTTGAGTTGTTACCGCCTGTGTCTTTTAGGGCTAAGCTCATCAAGCTATGGGCCATTCCCTCCTCGGTAGTAGTGGTAGTATGTATCCACCTTTAGTTCATGAATAGATCAATAGATGACGCTGTGTGCATATGTCATATGAAATAATATCACTAAATGGCTTTAGTGGTTTTCGTATAGTTGACGATGTTGTATAATTGACGTACGGATGAACAGAGAGACACAGACAGGTGGACGGACAAAGACATATGGGCAGGCAGACAGATAAATGGGAGAAAAGACGGACATACATACATACATACATAAATACATACATACATTAGTACATACATACATACATACATACATACATACATACATACATACATACATACATACATACATACATACATACATACATACATACAGACAGACAGACAGACAGACAGACAGACAGAGAGACAAAGAGACATAAGCGCGGACAGACGGGCGAAAGCAAGAACGGA
Organism: Rhipicephalus microplus; assembly: GCF_043290135.1. Classification (NCBI taxonomy): domain Eukaryota; kingdom Metazoa; phylum Arthropoda; class Arachnida; order Ixodida; family Ixodidae; genus Rhipicephalus; species Rhipicephalus microplus. The sequence goes on from NC_134708.1 coordinate 130,409,923, forward strand.
AGGAAGGACGGACGGACGCGCGTATAAAGAGATGTACGGAAGCATGCAAGAACGGAAGCACAGACAGATGAACGGATAGACAGACGGACGGATGCATGGATAGAAGGAACCACGTATGAACAGACAGACGATAGTACCAACAGAAGGACGGACGGGCACATGGACGGAAGTAAGGAAGAAAGCACGGACGGACGAAAGCATGAATGAACGGATGGACGGAAGCATGGATAGGCCGACGGACGCTTCGCCGCACTTATCAGCATCATCAATATGCTGCGATTTTTTTTGCGGTCCTTGTGTCTATCCGTACTCGTCAATCCACGCTGTTTTCACCTCGGTATGAGCAACCAACTAGCTCGAAATGCGTTATTCTAGTTCATAGTAAATGACACCGAAATTTGATCATGGAGAACTGCAGGTGACGTGTGAGGCACCACTCCTTAGTTCACACAAAATGTGCACCGTTGAAATAGAAGTCAGTGTGTGCCTCGGTGAAACAGGTTACAGTGCTCTACTGCTCCCCCAAAGGTCGTGGGTTTGATCTCTGCTACAGTAGTCACAATTCGATGGACGCGAAGTGCTAGAGGTCCGTGTGGTCCATGCACTGTGCGATTCCAGTGTACGTTAAGAATGCCAGGTGGTCGATACGGTCAGTATGGCAGAGAACATTCGTTCGTATTTGCTGCAGCGAAGAGAGGGAGGGAGGGCAAGGAGACGTAGAATACCCGCCCGAGTTCATACTGGCTTGAATTACCTCAAAAGGTCACATGTGCACTATTCGATACAGGAACACCACCACATGGGTGGTGTTTGGACAAGACGAGGTCTCTTTCAAAACAGGCTTGATCCGGCTCAGTAACTTTCAAGTATGCGACGTGTTGTGGCCGCATGCGCTAGCCCGAGCCCAAGATTTGTTTGTAATAGCGACAGAAAACAACGGCATTTGTATGAAACAGCGTACATTATGCCTATGTGCGCCCTGGCGAATGTGCACTGTACCCATTTTAAGATCGTGGCTCGTATCATCTCGAAACAATCTACCTTTCAGTGTATAACCGTTACGAGCTTACACCCTTACATCTATTTTTGATTACGGGAAAGTATGTCATTATTTTATACATGTAGGGTGAACGGGCAGACAAGTTATATTCTAAGGCGAGAATAGTTCAGTAGAACTCGCGCAGTAAAGGTAAGAAAATTAGTTGAGGTATTGAAGTAAAAGAGACCCTGAAACGGTTTTTGAAGTTTTTACTGCGTTTATGCTATAGCGCCATCAAATCGTTCACACCACAAATTAGGCAAGTACGCTATGCATGAACGTCGCTATGGACATTATGTCTATACCTTCCTTCTCACTTTCGCCTTGTCTCCTCAACGCATGAGACAAGCTGGCAACTATGGCTGTTGCAGTACTCTCATGAGCACACTCGATGGTTTCAGCTTCACGCAGTTACGACCTGTGAGATTGCACGCCGACAAGTTGCACGCAATCTCGGAGACCCTAGCCGAAGCACCCGGTAGCACGCAACACGATATCTGGCAACAGATACGAAGATGACGGAGTGGTTCATATCTGCCTGACATGTGCCGCCACCCTAAAAGTTGATCTTACTTCCATGCACTCCAAAGCGAATCAGATAAAGAGCCTGGCTGACGTCGTGCAATACCAGAGGATGTCGTACTGCGAAGGGGTGGTTCAGAAGGGCATGTGGAAAGTCCCGTAGACGTAACGAAACAGTACCTCCTACCTACCGAACTAAGGTGTTATCAGACTAAGTGTGGACTCATGCTTTACAGAAATGAAAAAAAGGGCAGACCCAAGGGTCGGAAGTCGGTATCTGAAAGTGACAGTCACCTGTTCACTCGAAGCTGCGACGCAATACCCATGGTCGACACCATCAGAGTCCTACGATGTTTATCAAATCGCGTGGCGGCCATGGCACTGCGTTGGGCAAAATTACTGCAAAGACAAAAACACCTTTCACCTCGTTCGAAGAGTCACAAACAGATGTCGGGGCCTCAGGAGGACAACTTGCTTCAGCTCAATAACGCCTTTGTGCTGTGACACTTCACTTACAACGTGACCATGCACAACTGACCCCAAGCTGAGCGTGACAAGCTTGATTTAGAAAGATCTTCAAGAGAGCTCTCGGATTGCCAGTGAGAACGCATACCGAGGATCTCCTTCGGCTCGGCATACATGACACCTTGGAGGAAATAGCCGAGGCTCAGGAACGGGCCCAGCTAGCTCGGCTCTCCACAACGCTAGCCGGAGGGTGAATTCTAGAAAGACTTACTCGCCCCCACCAAGAATTTGGCGTAACACACAAATCCCCCCAAAATGAGGGAGAAGCTCATCGTTGCTCCGATGCCCCATATGTCCATCTAGTGCACAACGCAGGTCATCGCAAGGCATGAGCAGCGCCGATGCTTCAGCAAATTTCCAAAAACGAGATCTAAGTAAGCTTCGTGGATTGCGCAGTGTACCGAAGTGGAAAATGTTTTGCGGTTTCCATTGCGGACACGCAGGGCAAGATCACCAACAGTCCCTCTATTCAGAGGACGGACCCTGAGGTAGCCAAGTGCCCATTGAACTCGCCATGCAAGACGGTCGGAGAGGCAGCGTGTATAACGACTCCAAAGCAGCCGTGAAGGCCTTTCAAGAAGGCCGGGTAGCCCGGCAGGTAGTTCATAATCTGAGAGGTGCCGTAAACAGTGACAGTATGACAAACTGCACCTTCTGGTTTCCTGCTCACGTCGGGGCAATTGAGGGGGTTCCTCTGACCCTTAACGAGTCTGCCCATGAAGGTTCACCTTCCGCGCTGCCTTCGGATCGGGCGACTTTCCTCTTGGACCCACGGACGGGTCTAGCACGCTCAATGAGATGAAGCAATTCTCTTATTTAAAAAAAAGGCTATTCCCGCCCCCTCATTCCAAGCCAGGCAGACCGCAGGCGGTCACACTGAGGCTCCCGCAAACGAACTATTACCCTAATCCTGCGTTCCTGAATAGCATCTATCCAGAAATTTACAAGAATAATTCTTGCACGGCTTGTGGCACGATTGATACTTTGCCTCACGTGCTCTGGAAGTGGTAGTCGCTGGGACTGACGTTCAGAAAAGAAAAGTGGGACACGCTCCCGCGAAATCCCGCCTTCGAAGACCAATTCCTGGTCGACCCAGCGTTACCGTGTTTGAGCCGGCAGGCAAGACCTGTCGGTCCCGTTGTGGGATTAGCCAGGTACGTGTTTTCTCGCGTTTCACCAGACCAAATAAAAGTTGATCCACTCACTCACTCACTCACTCACTCACTCACTCACTCACTCACTCACTCACTCATGCATTTGACTGAACCGCAGTGCTTTGCTGCGATTCGCAGCTTGAAAGCGTCGCAATAAATCACACAGTTTAACGCAGAAAGCCTAAACCAGTTTTTAATGACCCTTAGTGGTCTACGAGCTCAATTTGTTTGTAAAATCTATCAAAACCCCCGTATATTTGGCACACCCAGGGTAGACCGGGTGCCTCAAATAAATATTAGGAGCTGGTTTCATAGATCCCTACATTGCTGGGGACGTTCAAAGTGTATTACGGTGTGCGCAAACGTGGCACTTGCCAGAGCAACGGAATATGTGACCATGAACTACGAGCTTGAAGGAATGGCCCTGACCAGGGGCGTAGCCAGAAGTGTTTTTCGTGGAGGGGGGTTCACACTGACCCGAGTGGGGGTTTGAACCAGCTTTCCTCTGTGACGTGACTATCGGCGCGGGACCATTTTTCTTTTTGTTATGTATCAACGATATTGTCAATAACTTAAACGTAAAAGTGAGGCTTTACGCGGGCAACTGCGTGCTATATAAGGAAATCACAGCTCAAAAAATCAGGTTAGCCTAAACAGAAATTATAGTAAGGTTTTGATTGATATGTGGGGTTTAACGTCCCAAAACCACCATATGATTATGAGAGACGCCGTAGTGGAGGGCTCCGGAAATTTCGACCACCTGGGGTTCTTTAACGTGCACCCAAATCTGAGCACACGGGCCTACAACATTTCCGCCTCCATTTATAGTAAGGTAGCTAATTGGTGTAAGCAATGGCAAATGTGCATCAATTTCGCACGGACTGTGTACATACGAGTGACATTAAAAAGCCACTAATATATTGCTATGACACGGATCACCTTCTTTTATTAAAAGTTACTCAATATAAATACTTAGGCATCCACAATAGCAAGTTATCTCTCGTAGTCAAAACACATTGACGAAGTACTAAGAAATTGCAGGCGTGAGTTGTTCTTCTTAAGGCGTGTGTTAAAATTGTCGACACAACCAGTACGTTCGTTGGCATATAAAACACTCGTCCATCCTGTTTTAGAATACGCCGCCATTATATGGGATCCGTTCACTAAAACCGACATAGCGAAATTAGAAAGCTTAAAGAACAAAGTGGTTAGATTCATCTACGATACGAATGGCCACAATTTATTCACTAACCTTGTATCTCAAAGTGGCCTACCTGCTATAAGTAATCAAAATCGTGTGTATTGACTAAACTTCTTTTGTCAATTGATAAACGGTAGACACGTCACATCTTACATATACGAAGGGTTACGCTACCAGGCACACACACTCACTAGCGGTTACTCTGTTCACTACACGTATCAACTGTTACAAGTACTCTTTGTTTTCAAGAACAATAGTCGATTGGAACAAAGTACCTTATAAAAGTAGTACACAAGACTCACTATTGCAATTTGAGTCACACCTTCAATAGTTAACAGTTTCCTTGTCCAGCTGAAATGTTTCATGAGCTTTTTTCTTGTTCTAAATAAGTTCTCTGCTAGATTTGAAATTTGTTAGAATAACCTCGTCTGCCTTTTTTTTCTCGAAAACGCGTGCATAAAGATATATATGTTCGTTTCCCATTGTTACTTTTCTGTTGAGTTCACCTTTTATGTACCACGGTAGCAAGATTTCGGAGAAAGATCGCAGTATTTATAAATAAAATAAAAAGCAGTTTCGGCAGGTTGTGTACATGTATGTCAAACTTACGAGACTCCCCGCCCATGTCATCTTGCGTATGCTTGTGAAGAGAGTAAGTAAAGGGAAATTAATCGCAGTAAAATACAGTAAACGAGAGCCGCAGTGACAGTTTGGAGCAGCGGCCTCTCGTCGCACTCTTGATTGGACTAGCCTTCGAAAACTCATCATTGCGAAGACCCGCCTGATCGGCGAAGACATCGTTAATCGTTAGTCTTCGTTAAGTGTAGATGGCGCAGCCCTCGTCAGGCTGAAGTGTGTTTCACAAGTCAAGGACGGCTCCGTTTACAACGAAGAATGAGATTGACTTTATGCCTATGGGAATGACTTTTATGTTAAGCTCTATATGTTATGTAAAGCTCTATATGTTTATGTTCAGCTCTATACGCAGCGACAGCTTTTAGTCAACATTTTCCACTTTACTGCGCACGTCTAAGCATGCTTGCAACACGCAATAAGGACTTTTTTCGTAAGTTATGCTGCACGTTGGCAACGCGGTTTTGCACGCGTTGTTTTTCGGGTTGACATCTTCGCAACCTTGGTTTACATTACAGTTGCATTGTGACTTTTGATTACGATGATGTACCCCTACTGAAACGTTCCGTATGAAATCTTACGGAAAATATATGGACTCCATAACATTTCCTTATGCTACATATGGAAAAATTATGGAGTTTTATGGAAATATACGGAAGTGGTACGGCATTTACAGAAAGCTTCTTATGAAGTATTTGGAAGGATAAGGAAATTGTATGGCGTATACGAAACGCTTTTTATGGAGTATACGGAAAGATAAGGAAAATGTATGGCATATATGGAAAGCTTTTTATGGAGTATATGGAAGGATAAGGAAGTTTTATGGCGTGGATGGAGTGAATTTTATGGAAAATATGGAAAGATAAGGAAACTTATGGAGCATACTGAGAGTTCATTATAGAAGATATGGAAGGATAAGGAAAGTGTATGGAGTGTACAGAAGCTTTCATAAGGAAAATGCAGAATGTAAGGTCTTACGGAAATATAAAGATTTTGTAAGGTGCTTACGAAAATGTGCAATAGTGTATGAAAGGCATGTGTATTGTTGCAAAAATGTGGAAACTCTACAGTTGTTGTCACATTTTCAGCAGGAAATCCGAGCTCTATAAGGTTTTAAATGAATGCACAGTGACATATATAATACAAAAGAATAACGCAGGCTAGTCTGTGTTGTCAGTCACCGCTGTTCACCCTTTTCCAGAATGAATACAACTTCTGCAGATGACCAGGTGCTAAAGTTTGTCACACGGAAAATGTGTCGTTCACAAGGAATGACAATAACTGTCATTTTACTTGCATGCTGTCACGCGAAAACAAATCAAGCAAAAAAAGCATAACTTCAAGGGCTCGTTTTTTGGTAGAAACAATAATAGTGAGAACTAAATTCAATGTGAATGAACTTGTCAATAATAATGCCACGTTCCATTTCCCAAGTTTTTGTTATCGTCCGAAAACACTGCACGATTCTCAGCGCAAACCGCGCCTGCAGTTTTCTAGAAGGTTCCGGACTGTAGTAGATCATTTCGATAAGATCACGCCCACTGTGCGAACGGTACAGATTGTTCTGGAACCTACGCCACCGCCAGCGATAACGCTAGAACATTCGACGGCAAGAGTATAAATGCCGACGCGCTTCGCCGCTTGTCAGTTGTTGATCGAAGGCCGACGCTCCTTTCGTCGCTATCAGTCCGAGACTGCTATCTGTGCGAGACTGCTGCTGTAATTGGACTTTCAGTTTACCGGGCACAGGTTCGCCCAAATAAACAGTTAAATCCTAACACGAAGTCTCCTGTCTTCGGCCACGTCACGACCCCGTGACATCTGGTGGAGGTGCTGCTTCGTTCATGTACCGGACGCCCCCGTCAAGCCGTGAACCCAGCCCACGTCGCGGAGAAGACACCGACACCAACCAGGAGCAGCGAACAAGCCGCCGACAGCAAGGGCTACCACCGGAGTACGGGCTTCTACCAGACAAGGCGCGGAAGACGAAGGCCATGACCGCGACTGCAGCGACAATGACAACCGCAGCGTCCCAGCCCACGATGGTCATGCATCAACCCAGGGAACCACCAATTTTCCATGGGTCATCGTTCGAAGACCCGGAGTCCTGGCTGGAGACATACGACGGTGTGGCCGCCCTCAACCACTGGGACCATGACGAAAAGCTGCGTCGTGTGTTCTTCTATTTGGAAGACACCGCAAGGACTTGGCTTGAAAATCGGGAGTCCACGCTCCGAACGTGGGATGTTTTCTGCGGCGCATTCCTTCAAACGTTCGCGAGCGTCGCTCGCAAAGAGAGGGCCGCTGCTTTATTAGAGACTCGGGTTCAGCTACCTAATAAAATGTCGCCATTTTCACAGAAGAAATGACCCGACTATTCCGTCACGCTGATCCAGACATGCCTGAGGAGAAAAAAGTTCGTTTCCTCATGCGAGGGGTCAAACAGGAGCTCTTCGCGGGACTGATGAGAAACCCACCGATAACCGTCCAAGAATTTGTAGCAGAAGCGACCACTATCGAAAAGACCCTGGACATGCGCACCAGACAGTATAATCGTCGCCTGACTGCAGACTGCGCTGCTGCTCAAGCCAGTAACTCCGGAGACCTGCGTGAAACGATCCGAGCGATCGTGCGGGAAGAGCTGCGCAAGCTGTTGCCTTCGGCCCAGCCTCAAGTGGATTCAATTGCCGACATTGTGCGAGAAGTTCGGCAATCGCTTCAAGTTCCCCACGCACCGCTGCCCGAGCCGGAAGCTATGAGCTACGCCGCTGCACTGCGCCACAACGCTCTTCCCCGTCCACGCCAAAACGCCGCCCCATCGCACTTCCGTCGACAGACGCCACCGCCGCCACCACCCCCACCGACGTCATACCGTTCGCCAGCGGCCCAGCGCAGTGCACCGAGGAAGACTGACGTCTGGCGCACCCCTGACCATCGCCCGCTCTGCTACCACTGCAGAGAGGCCGGACACACATACCGCCGTTGCCAGTACCGACAGATGGGACTGCGTGGCTTCGCCGTCAATGCACCGCGTCCACAGCCCAGAGAACGACCACGTGACATCGCCGACTACCTGACAGGAACTCGGTGGACACCACGAAGCCCTTCGCGTTCGCCGTCGCCCAGCCGCCGCACGTCACCGCACCACCGGCAGTACTCTGGCCCAACGCGGGGCCGGTCTCCTAGCCCGTATCCGGGAAACTAAGGGCAGCAACCGGTGGAGGTGCGGTTGCTGTGCGACGAACTACCGAAGATCCTCCGACGACGACGACGCCGCGACGGAGCTTTCCGAACACAACGCCAGCCAGGCAAAGCCCTGACGGTGAAAGCTCATTTACCGAAAGCGGCCTGACGACGCAGCATGGAAGCAGCGGAACAAGCCGACGCAGCCGTGACCCGACGCCACGCCCTAACTGTAATGCGAGACGGCGAACTAGCGACCTCGACGTTCTTATCGACGGCCACAGTGTGACTGCTCTCGTCGATACTGGAGCCGACTATTCTGTCATCAGTGGGTCGTTCGCCGCGAAGTTAAAGAAAGTTAGGACAGCTTGGAAAGGCCCTGAAATCCGCACAGCCGGAGGTCATCTCGTAACGCCTGCAGGAATCTGCACAGCGAGAGTCACCATTAACGGCTGTATTTATCCTACAGACTTCGTAGTCCTACAGCGTTGTTCGAGAGATGTCATCCTTGGCATGGACTTCTTATGCCTCCATGGTGCTGTCATCAACCTAAAAACAAAGTCGATAACGTTATCCACAGAAGAAGCACTACCGCCGCGCACGCCGTCAGGACACCATGCCTTGAATGTGCTGGAAGAACAAGTCACCATTCCGCCTCGCTCAAGCGTCATTATTTCAGTCGGCGCTCCTAAATCACCTGACTTGGAAGGCGTCGTTAAAGGCAGTCAGCATCTGTTGGTCACCCGAAATATTTGCGTCGCAAGAGAAATTGCAGAGCTGCGGGGAGGCAAAGCAACGGTTTTGCTCACGAATTTCAGCAATGAGTACAAACATGTGAACAAAGGAACAACGGTCGCATACATCGAAGAAATTGTCGAAGCCACCAGTGCTTTCGCCCTCGCTGATTCTGCGGAACCTGCTCAGAGGAACCAAGCCCCTCCCATAGCTTTCGACGTCAATCCCAGACTTCCGAACGATAAGCAAGAACAGCTCAAGGCCCTACTCCTGCAACACGAAGATTGCTTTTCGTCGTCATCGAAAATTCGGCAGACACCAATCACGAAACATCGCATCATAACCGAAGAAAATGCCAGACCACTCCGTCAGAGTCCGTACAGGGTTTCGACGCGAGAACGTGAGGCCATGAAGAGACAAGTTGATGAAATGCTGCGGGATGACATTATCCAGCGGGACTTCTGCAGCCAATTGATCCACCTTGCCGACCTTTCCAGCAGATTGGTATGGACCTACTGGGGCCGTTCCCGACGTCAGCTTTCGGAAACAAGTGGATTGTGGTAGCTACCGACTACCTCACCCGCTACGCCGAGACAAAAGTCCTGCCAAAAGGTAGTGCATCCGAAGTAGCTAAATTCTTCGTCGAAAATATCGTCCTATGTCATGGCGCCCCAGAGGTCCTTATCACCGACAGAGGAACGGCATTCACTGCCGACTTAACTCAAGCAATCTTGGCATACAGGCAAACAAACCACCGCCGCACGACAGCGTACCACCCACAGACCAACGGCCTCACCGAGCGGCTTAACAAGACGATCGCCGACATGCTGTCAATGTACGTCGATGTCGAACACAAGACGTGGGACGCCATTCTTCCGTATGTGACCTTCGCATACAACACGGCGGTGCAGGAGACGACGCAGATATCGCCATACAAATTGGTCTACGGAAGGAGCCCGGCAACGACGCTCGATGCCATGTTACCCAACGTCACCGACGAACAAAACCTCGATGTGAGCGAGTACCTTCAACGCGCCGAAGAAGCCCGACAACTTGCGCGTCTCCGTATCAAGAATCAACAGACGACCGACAGCCACCGTTACAACCTTCGACGACGCTTCGTGGAATACCAGCCCGGTGAACGTGTTTGGGTGTGGACGCCGATACGCCGACGTGGACTAAGTGAAAAGCTTCTGCGACGGTACTTCGGACCGTACAGGGTGGTTCGACGGCTCGGCCCACTTGATTACGAGGTTGTCCCCGACGGCATCACGAACTCTCAACGACGCCGATCGCGACCTGAAGTCGTCCATGTCGCGCGCCTCAAGCCGTTTCATGCGCGTTAACAAACTGAACTAGTGTTTTTTTTGTATTATTGTTGTATCGTAATTTATTCATTGTACTTTCTTGCATTATTATTGTACTTTCATCTTTAGTTAAAGCATCGGGACGATGCCTTTTTTCAGAGGGGGGCAATGCCACGTTCCATTTCCCAAGTTTTTGTTATCGTCCGAAAACACCGCACGATTCTCAGCGCAAACCGCGCCTGCAGTTTTCTAGAAGGTTCCGGACTGTAGTAGATCATTTCGATAAGAGAACGCCCACTGTGCGAACGGTACAGATTGTTCTGGAACCTACGCCACCGCCAGCGATAACGCTAGAACATTCGACGGCAAGAGTATAAATGCCGACGCGCTTCGCCGCTTGTCAGTTGTTGATCGAAGGCCGACGCTCCGTTCGCCGCTATCAGTCCGAGACTGCTATCTGTGCGAGACTGCTGCTGTAATTGGACTTTCAGTTTACCGGGCACAGGTTCGCCCAAATAAACAGTTAAATCCTAACACGAAGTCTCCTGTCTTCGGCCACGTCACGACCCCGTGACAATAATGAAACTGTTCTCATTAACATTGGCAAAGAGAAATGTCATTTTAAAATATTGACCATGAGCTTAGCTCTCCTGAGCACCGACAAAAGAAATGAAAATCTATGAAAACTAATTGCATGTAGCCTAAAAATAATTTTTTATTGATAGTATGTGCTCCTACAATATAAATACAGCTATACACAACTTGTCACAGTTTCATGACAGAAACGAGGTAGGGGCATAGGGAGTGGTCAGAAAAATAATTAAGTATGAGAGCGCAGCTGATATGTACGGACACATAATGGTACTTATCATTGATGCACGGATGGTCGTGTATAGAGCTGGGTCGTTTTGAGATTTTCAAAAGAATTGTTTCAGACCACCATGCAGATTACGCTTCAATTGTAGTGCTACATAAGACACAACTTATGGGCCAGCTTTATTGAATAAGAAGATTATAGGTTAAACAAATGCTTTAAAATATATCATATCATGGCTGCATGGACACATACAAGCTATGTAAAGCGCAATAAAGTGAGGACGCATGAGCTTCTCTTGATGCTTCAGTTCTACATAGATGCTTCAACTGTGCTGCAAAGAAACTTAACCAATGTCTGTGTGTGCAACATTGTCCATTTTAAACTATCTATAGGTATATATAAAATTCCTACTGCGAGTTAAGCTACGTAGCACTCCATACCTCTTCCTTTTATTAAGTGCAATTTTTCAAACAATCAACATTATTCATTTTCTGTCTCATGACTTCGTGCCCGCAATTCTCGGTTTGGCTCGATCACAATTGTGCAGCCCTTATTTTGGAGGAATCAAAAAACATCAACCAAAATATATTTTGGAACTGCTTCTCGGTGATATTGCCTTCCCTCAGCTGCCACAGCTTGAGGTGAGTCATATAGCAAGTCTCGCGCATACCTAGGGCCTACCCTTGAAGAAACTCGTCCGGCTGTGAAATGCTCAGTTTTTTCTCAAATAAATTTTTTGGTTTGAGTTTTCTCACTTCTCGAGTCCCTTCACAATCAAGCAGACCCAATGTTCCCCTTAGTCCTTAATTTTGTTATATTATGAAATAAATAAAAAAATTAATAATGAAAATAAATATACTAATAACTGTTGCGCAAAAAATAGTCCCACATACGTACTTGAACGCATTATTGCTTTTATTTTGTTTTATAACCTAAGGCATTAGAAAAGATAGAAGTCCAATAAAAACGTTAAAACAAAAAAAAAATAAGATATGGCGGGACTCGAACCTGCGCCACTCAGTTGTGCTCGCCTACGTGAATTGAGTGCGTTAGCTTGCTGAGCCATTCGCGCTGAACAGGTACGTACGTTTAAGTTATGTATATAAATTCGCTTTTTACATGCTATGTGTTGGCATATTCATGTACGATATGCGATCGTATTTATTGTTGTGTGCATATGTTTTGTGATTGTATATACGTCACATGCTTTTCGCATGTCATTCAACTATAGATTGCTGCCAAGCCGTGGATGAAATCAAGTATTTTTACACCCACGCACAAGCTTGAGCAGTTGAAGGTTGTTTCCCGGGGCTCTCTTGCGATTGAGTCGGCCACCACAGGGAATTAGAGTGATACGCCATTAATCCCTGCATCTAGCTGTATTCCACTTAGTAGCTCTATCGCTTGATGACAAATCGAGCGCGGGGCGCGACGCTATTGCGCACGACCATGCCTCGCGTAGTGGCGACATCAGCTGATTGCGCCGGCCCGCTTGCTTCGATTTGCTTCAGAGCAAAGAAATGTCATACCTTGAAAGATCGCGTACTGCACTATGTCAAAATGTTACTGCTTTGTAGCCATCCTATGATTCATTGAGAATTGATAACTCTGATATCACTACTGTAGAGCTTTGCGTCGGCGACACGCACCGAACGGGAACCCGCACTACGTCTGTCGTAGAAGCAGTAGGAGGCTGTCGTCTGCTAGAACAAAAACAAAACAAAGACCTGCAAAAATATTCATAAGTTGTAACTTGTTTTTTGAATAACCGTTTATCACTTTTAAAGTTATTTTGCCAGATAACATACATTTTTTTTTCAGTTTAGAGCAGCGACAGATGTTTTTTTTTTATTTTTCTCACACAGATATCCAAGCCAAATCCATTCACAGCTAAAGCCACATGTTGTTTATCTTTGTTTCCGGGGGCATGCCGTTTGGGTGCGTCTCTCATGTGTTCGCGCTGCTACACACGAGAGCACGAAATGTTAAATTTACGCAAGGAAACGCCGTTCCTCGTTCGTGTGATGTGCTAAGATTGCGCCCTATTCCCGCGGTTGTTCGAGTGCGGATCAAGTGCGAGTCGTCCAAGCAATCGGCGGGTTGGACGGGCGCTCGAAGGACTCCGAGGTCACGGCTGACGCCTGTGGTTGCTTCCCTCAGGACAGTGTGAAAGAAACTAAAGGTAAGGGGGACACTTTTTTATGTAGACCAAGTATGCCACTCAGTGCAAGTGTGTGTTGCTGCACTCGAACGAGGCTCGTGAAACGGCAACCTAATGCGCCTTTGCGAGTGCGGTTGCCGATTCGCTTTGACAACGCTAACGCCAGCAGAGCCATGGCGCATCAGCGCGGCGTTACTAGAGTTTATTTGAGACAACTGCGGCAACATGCATGTGTATGGTGATCGATCTTTTCATATGCGCAATGTAGTGAGGAAGACGCACACGGCGCTTGCTACGTTGTTAATTAAGCGAAGCCTGCAGTTCCATTTGATGCAAAGCAGCATTTTGTTTACGTTCGCGGGCGATACAATTTGTAACTTGGCTCGATTCACCTAGCCAACCGCCTAAGTGGGTTGATTAGCATACGTTCACGGTAGAGCGTTATTATGCCCCTAAACAGTGGCGTGTGCTTGTTAAAAGATATAATGTGTGTGCCTAGTGTAGAGAGAGAGAGGTGTTCGTGCAATCTGCATGTGTACCTGCAAGACGCTTTTGCTTGTAACTAATAATGTACCGGCCAGCACCTACATTGTACGCCTGACTTTGAAGAAAACTTGTATGCACAATGTGAGATTTTGTAATCTGCCAGAGTTGCTTTTTATAAAATGATACACTGCCAGCATGTTCAAAATATGTTTCGCTGCTGTGTGGCAGGGGTGAGGTTATCACGCTGTTGTGTAGTTGCTGATGCAAGCACTTATAGTTTTGATGCGTTAATATTTCTCATCTAACTCATCAGGTGTTTGGCTGTTTCAGCACAAACAAGGCAAAGAGAGAAGGAAGACGGGTAATGACAGGACCAGTGCCGACTTTTGTTTGCAGGAGAATACCCATGTTGGTGTATTTATTGTGACAGCCTTTCTGTGTTGCTTTTTTGCCCAATTTATGCAACAACACAGTTGTCAGCAATATGAGAGAGAACACTGAAATGAGCTTTCAAAGATCATGGTGACTAAATGCCTAGTAATTCACAGCACAAAGTAACAACAAAAGACATCAGTATGATCAATGTGGACGAGTACAGTCTTGCATCTAAAAAATATATTGTGCAAAATGTTGCCTAAGTAAGAAACCTCTCTATGTTTGCAAATAGTGTGACGTCACTTCGAGCACCGTGCCAGCCATTCCCTCCCTCTGTGCAAGGGCTGGTTGGCAAGGAAGTTGTTTGTGACGTTCCTGATAGACCACTGAGATGTATGCAATTCTAAACCTGTAGCTTAATATATACGTAATCTTTTGCGCAGTTACATCGCTGCATCTGACACCTACAACTTATTTGCATATTTACATTGCTCCCTTAGGACCTAACACACAAACTTGTTGTTTGCATTGTCACTTCATGAATATCGAGCGGTAAAGGTACTGAGTATATGTGAAACAAGAATCTCTGCTTATTACATGAAGATATATGAGGCCTTCGATAAAACAAGTTCTACCTTTATTGGGCTTGCGTACTCGTCGGGGCGATTCATACATGCAGCTTCAGCAAATGGTATCTTCGAGCCCGGTGACCATGCAATTTTTTTCTGCACACAGCGCAAACACCGAGATGTACCCACTCGCAGATGGTCGCGTCAAGTGCATATTTATCTTGACTAAAATGTCGAATCAAGTTTTTTCATCGACCGGTCCCTGCCATGAGTGCTAACGTCTTCGCAAACAAGACACATTGTTATTGACACTGCACACACCACACACAATATCCCAGTTGAACCGATATTCTCAATACCTTTCAATGCACACTACATGCCGCAATCAACAGCGCACATTTTTGAAGACTATGCCGCTGTTCCTCGCACAGGCCACCACGTGTGTTCACTTCTTCAAGATAAACAGACAGCGTGGCAAATATTTTACCACACAGTTTACCAAACAGCTAGATATTTGCTGACACATACTGCAGCTAATGTCGACATTGTAACGTGAAGAGTAAGCGTTGAAAAAGTAAAACTTGCCCCAAACACCGCACGACTGTACCGGGCTGAGCCACAAGCGGGAGTGTTTTTCCAGCCACACCTTTTACATGCGCCAGTGACATCATGCTGTGACGTACCTTGGTAGGGGCCTATCGCTGCATACTTTATGTGAATGAGGGTCCTGTTAGAGAAAGCAGGCATTGTTTATTTTGTAACTTGTTCATTTCCAACTGGACCTTCATTTACACGAGTTGTCTGACTGATATTCAGGCGAACTTTTGTGCAATAAATTATACAGTTGGCAGTCTGTGCTTGCTCTATACTGTTGTTACTGGTGTTTCTTGTTGTTACTTTGCACTGCTCATTACTGCTCACCTACAGAAACTAGCCTACCTTGCCGCTGTTTTGGACAAGATGCAGCTGGCAAGTGCGATAGTGTTCATAACTCTAAATTCTCAAGCAAAAATTATCGTTTCATATTCAGTTAGTTGCATTCATATCAGTACATTATAAGAAATCATTGATTAAACATTAATCCGTGTTCCTTCACATAATGCTCACAACTTTTATATCAAATTAAATGGTGCTTATAAAAAACATGGGTTTTAGCTAAACTTCATGCTCTTTTCTCGAACAGCTGACAAAACGCTATTGCATGCTTACTTGCCATGAATTGGACTGTGTTTGAAATACATTGCAACCGGACTGCCAGTACACTTCACAGTGGGGGAACATTTATTAACCATGAATTGATTAAGTAAGAACGGAAAGAAAGAAGCGGCAGGCCGAGATACTTGATATTGGCATTCGTTTTGCTACCCAGCGCATTATCATGCAAACTTCCTATAGAGTGGTTATGCGTCTTGCATGTGTGTCTGTAAACCAAGAACTTTGGGTAGAACTATATTTATCTTATAATTGGTTGCAGGACTGTGGAGGCTGTAGGGCTGCTTAGGAATGGTGGAATCCCTAAACATGTGTTCAACCTTGCTGCATCAGCTCCTTGGTGTTTTCTTGGCATCTTTACAGATGTGTTGGATGAGTAAAGCAAGCAGGTTTCAACACAAGGAAAAGTATAATATGGCAGCACCTCTTGTGCGTGCCTTACATCCCAAGTATATCAAATATTTATCTTGCACCTTGTGGGCTGTAATTTTTAAAGAGACACTTCTTTTTGCTTTATATTTGAGTCTTGATGCTTCGACAGCAATGTATTTGTGTTTGACAGCAAGTGTTCTTGAACAAATAACTGATCACAGTAATGACAAAACACCCTTCGTACTTGGTCCTTAGCATAAGCTAGCACATATATGTAGCAGATTCAATTATTCATTTTTTGCTGGGATGATAATGGGCAAGTAGCAAAGGCAAGTTCAGATTGGAGTGGTCGGTGACGTCTGTTTAGGCTCTGCCATATTGCTTTGCAACCAGAGTTACTTGTGGCCACATATACAATGAAGCGACATGACGTGCATTCTAAATGAGATTACCATATCACATTTCGCTGCATCTCAATGTGTGCCAAACAAATGCAGATATCATTAGCTTGCCACTATAAAGGGATCCTAAACCAACACAAGGTTGAAATTTAGTCGTGGTGTTGCAGCTGTGTATGACTCTACAATGGATGCATAGCCGTGATAATTTGTCTATATGTTGTCGCAATAGTGATGTTACACACATTGTACGATACAAAAGAGGTCCTCGCTTATTTCGCTTTTTTTCGCTATGCTTCTTTCTTGTCTCTTCTTGCCATGTGCTCCTCCTCACTGTACAAGGAGCAAGAGTAGTGGGCACACAAACACGTATTTAACAAAAATGTTGTAATGTGAGCACTGAGAAGCTGAACACTTCCAAAAGGCTCAAAGAGGTAAAGGTATTGTTTCTAGCTACTTTTTCGGCACCCATAGCTAGTTGTGCTGCTGCAGTTAAAAAATAAGTTAAATGTTAAAAATTGATTGGAGGTGGTTTGGCACCCATAATTGCAGTTACATACAGAACTAGGTTGCAATGCGTAAGCAAAATCTGTTCACTCTAAGTCAATCCTAATGATATCTGAATTCAGGAAATATTCACAGAAAAGCTCAGGAAAAGGCTAAGTGGTTGCCCCATGAACATGAAGGAGATACCCTTCTTCTAAAAGGTCAATAGACAGTCTAGTAGTCTCGATATTACATGCACGATAAAATATTCTGGTGTGGTGCTTTTCATGCATGTTATAATGAGAGGGGTTTTTAATAGAACTGTTGTCACTTTGCCCTGCATTGCTGAAATTGTTCACATAGTTATAATACATGAATCACTTTATGCCTTTTGATTTTATGCAAATGGTTTGCTTACCCAGTCGGTTTAACTTGATTTGGATAAAAACATAACTGCTCTAAACTTTTTTTTATTATACAGCAGGTTCATTTTTAAAATACGCGACCATTGATGTGAACGCAGTTGGTGGCGTGCTTGATTAATCCTTCACCAGCACCACTCTAACTACACCTGCTACAGTGCATAGTGTGACAAAAGTAATGGTACTTAACATTACTGGCAGCACACACTTTTATGTCTCTAAATGTGTTAAAAAGCCTGGTAAAAATGTGTGTACATTTTTTTTCCGCTCCAACTAAATATTCTGGTCTACTCAAAGTAGCTTCCGCTCTTTTAAGGTCCTCAAACTATTAGGTGTTCAAAAGAAATATCAATGCCATATGCTTTCTTTGTCAGCCTACTCACCACTCTAATAATGAGAATTACCCGACAACATTACCCAGTAAAGTATAGAGATGTTATAAAAAGTAATGTCAATTCAATTGTCAAAAAATGTTGCCAAGTTACGTTTTTGTCACTTTTCTTTTCACAATTTTGATAAAGTTACTTTTGATAACATCCCATATAGTTTGTTTGGCATCATTTTCTGCTAGTTCTCATTATAATGTGTTCAACAAAGACCACAAACCCTTAAATTTATAGTTCTTTCCTTTACTCATGAATCTGAAACAGTTAATCTCAGTAATCTTAGCGGTGTGTGACTTGTTTTTTTTTTCGATCAGTTGTGCATGTGTTCAAGTACATGCATTTAGGTGGGAAAGCGAACCATTGCCGCCTCCTGTGACTAGCAGATTTTCTGAGAACTGACGGATGCATAATGCTGCCAAAGAAGTATAGGGATATCGGAAGTAATCGTAACGTAATTGCAATCGTAATGTAATTGCCAGTAGGCAAAAAAAAAAGGTGTCCCACACTCGCCATAATGGTAACAAGCAGCGCTGACTGACTCTTCCATGTATAAATGCACATATATACCGTACAAAATGGAAGAGGGATAGCCGCCATGGTAGCTCAGTTGATAGAGCATCGGACATGTTATTCGAAGTTCGCAGGCTCGGTCCCTGTACAGGGCAGGTTATCTTTTTTTCCTTCTACTTTTCTTTCTTGACAATTACAACACTTCTATTCTTCTTGAAGATTTTCTGGTGTAAAAAAGGTACCTTATAATCTGAAGAGGCAAACAGAATGTGCCAGTGTACGAGTTTGCTCTTGTAGTGGTTACAAGTAAGATATGTTTTGAAGAATAAATCATTCTGCCACTTGCCTAAAGAATGGCTTCAGGACATGGCACTGGATGCACTTTGTTATTTTTGAATCAAGCTATCTTGTATTCTATCTTTATAAATTACATGGGATACACATGACAATATCACACACTTTAATGCCACAAAGATTATGCAGCGAACAATGTTATAAATGCGAAATTGCATAAGGATATGGCGAAAACTGCACCCTCAACGAGAATGTACAGGGAGCACAGGGTGCAGGCGTCATTCCTTCTGCCTGTGCTTTTCAAGTGCGAGCTGTTTTCACCTCGTTCTGACCAACTAACTAAATTGAGATGTGTTGTTATAGTGCAAGAGGATGCTCCACGGGAAACTAGGTTTGTCTCAAACTCTGTGTGTGTCTTTCAATCTATATGGTGGTGCCCGGTTCAAGAGTTCATGCAGACCAGATCGTGTAAAACAGGACCGTGTAAAGTGGACCGTGTAAATAAAATAAAATAGACCATGTAAATAAACAGGATCGTGTAAAATGTCGTTTTCGTGTGCAACTGTAGTTGTGGTTACACTGAATGACCTTTCTTTATATACACTACATAACCAACTTGCTCCTTTACAGTCGAGTGCATCTTCGGATCGATTGTAAATGTTTGCATATGCGAGGCCTTAAGTTTTATAAGAAATTCCTCAGTGTTCCACGAGGAAATGTGTGTTCAGCGAAAATTTGCATAATATTATATACAACTCTTAAAGCCTCGTCTACAACTTTGTGCAGGTTGACCTTGAGCAGAAAACAAGGAGCGGCAGCAGCCCCCAGAAAAGAGCAAGCGCCCTCCAAGCTCCCGAAGCTCTCTTCGACAGGAACAGCAAGGTCACTGTGTGGCATTGAAAACCATTGCAAGGAGTGCCTTATCAGTACACTGTGCTGCTCTTTCATCGCAGAAGACGAAGTTGACCACTCCAGAGAAACTTCACGCTGTGTATTGTGAGTGCTTCAGTGGTTTTGTTTTTGTCCAGCCAGCAGTTAAGAAATCATGTGTCAGATTCAGCCGGGATGGCTAGAGGGAGTCGGGCAGGCATGTTTGGACATTTGTCTAGCCAAGTAGTGCCAATTTTCGCACTGGTCCTGTTGGAGTTACTGCCACAATCACAGAAGATACGTCACCTCTCTAAATGTACAGATGTGTCGGGGACGATTAGCTGCATTGGGTTTTTCTATAACTGATAGCTGCCAACATTCTTCATTATACAGGAGTTTTGTTCCTCACTTATGGGTGTAAAGCCCTCCACAGAAAAATTGCAACACATCTACTTCCAGAAGGCACCAAGGCCCTACTTGTAGGTTTTTTCGGCTTGTATCATAAGCACCTCGTTTGGGTGTACATGAACTTTTTATAAACATGTACAGCAAAAAATTTGGGTGGCCGGTCGTTTTGTCGTTATCATGTTCCTCGCAGTATTCTTAAGCATGTTGTGCATTACCTTGTCAATCTGGTTCATGTGCATAGAAGACATTACGAAGTTTCAGGCTACAGTATAAAAAGCCTGGAAGCAAGCTATCGATAATTTTTAACAGAGTTGCTTAATCTAATACATGATACATCACTAAACTTTCGTGCGCATTTATCAATGTAAGCTCGTCTTAGTGTTATCCAAAATGAAGATGTGAGTCGACAGATGGAAACATCTAGTGGGGTAATCAGGGTGAACAGTGGAAGTGCCTCAGACAGGCTGGCCGATGTTGCGATAGGAGGACCTATTTTTTAGAAGTCACCTTGTCATCCTTGGCGTGTTAGTTTAAAAGGGGTCAGTAATGACATCATCTTTTGGTGTAGGCGTGTGTGCCTGTTGGAAATGTTTGTCTGAAAAAAAAACCTATAACGCAGAAGAGTGCAGCCCTTGCTTCTTTTCAAGTTAGGTTGCGCTGATACAAAGTGTTCTCCTGTCGGAGGTTGGGGGTAAGGGAGCAAAAAAAAGATAAATGATAGAAAAGAAGAAAAAAGAAGAAAGAAAAGGGGGATGCAAAGTAAAAGTAGTGCTACACTGCTCCTACTTTGCATCCCCCCTTTTCTTCTTTTTTTCCCTTGTTTTCTTTTTTCACCTTTTTTGTTACATTTGCATTGTCCCATCTAGTGCATGAATCAATGACACATGGCTTTGCTATAGCAAAGATGCCTATGTGGTGTTGGATTGAACAGTGCGTTGTACTTCATTCAGTTAATTACAGACTGATCAGTCTTGCATTAAGTGCTTCCTGTCTATCACCACACATGTCCAAATGAAAAGTTTGTGCTTGGCTCTTAGTATGCTGGTATATAGCTTGTGTCTTGAACTACTCAAAATGAATGTTATTTTGCTGCTGTTTATGGTAATGAATTTATCCAACATGAAAATATCTTGCCTTGCAACTTTGTCGGACCTGCCTTTCTTTTTCTTTCCTATGCAGGCATTGTATGTGAGGGAGGCAGCAACAGAGAGGTGATAGCTTGAGCTTCGGAAGAATAAATGCTGGCAGTGAAGCAATTACACATCAAACATCCCAGCCATTTTGCCAGCCGTCCTAAATGTGTTTGAAAAAAATATTGTGCTCGTTTACTGTACTGAAAACAGCAAACTGCTAAAATATATCGCAGAGAACAAAATATTAGGCCACGTTGGTGCCTTCTCGACTTCCCAGGATGTCGTCTGGGTGTTGTTTGTAAAAAGTAAAAAGTGTTTCAAAAATACTGCCTCTTCTACACCAAATTCGGTCTAGGTATTAAGTAAAGGTGATTGTGTGTAGTGCATGAAGCTCAGTAATATTAGTGCAATTTTTTTGCCACATCAAAAGCAAGGAAGCAGTTCTGTTTATATGGCAGGTTATATGATTACACTTTGTCTTAAACTAGAAATGAATTTTTGAAGTTTTCTTATGATGGCTGTTTTCTGCATTTGATATACGACAGCTTCCGTTCCGAAGTTCCCCATGGCCCTCAATAGAAGACTTCAAAAATCATTTTCCTCATTTAAACAAAAATTGTAATGATAACACTTGCCATATAACAAGAACTGTTTATTTGCTTTCAACTTACACATGAAAGTAATTTTCAATTAGACAAACACACAGCTCAAGTTGCATCTCAATGTGGACAAAAACGATTATATAATGATATTTGTAATCTGGACCTAACATTATTTTTTTTCGTGAAATACAACTTCTGTGCAGTGAGTATTTGTGGCTCAAATATTCATACAAAGTGGAGTATTGCCATACAAGAAATGCAAATGATAAACAGTTTGGCTGAATTCTTCAAAGCCTATGTAGCGGAAAAATTGCACTAACGTTACTCGGCTTCAAATACTTTAAGAAGCACCTTTACTTAATATGTAGATCAAATTTGATATGGCAAGAAAAAGCGGTACTTTGAAATTTTTCTCACAAATAACACCCGCACGACATTCTGCGAAATTCTGAAGGTACCCACGTGACCCCTACTTTTTTCTCTTCAAAACATTTCTGCAAATAACTATTTTCAAAAGAGTAAATTACCATCATTTTTTAAACTATACATCTGTGATGGTCTCCAGGCAGTATGGTTTGTATGTTTGGTGTAGAATAGCCCAGTGCGAAAAACAACAAATGTCTGAGCATCCTTTGACGCTCGGGCAATTTCGAAAGCATTTGTTTGTTAGCAGCGATTCAGTTAAGCCCTTGTCTTTATGCTTAGGCCCAGAAACAAAACACAAGTAACCAAAGTAGTCCTAAGAGTCATGCAGTCTCGCTGTTCCAAGGCTTGTGGAGCCTAATTTAGTGCAAGCTTCACCATTTTTTTAAAATTCTGATTCAACCAACAGGTTTTGGAGGCACAGTGCATTTTCAGCTAACTTGTTTCACACCAGTTAGTTAGATAAAAAGCAGAAAGTAGAGGTAAAAATACCATTTTAAAGGCATTGTAGGTAATAACAAAAAGGACTGCTTTCTTTTTTTGTGTGGTGCTTTGCCTGAACGCTGTGCTTTTTGTGGTATAGTTCATTGTCTAGTGAACATAGGCCTTGAAAACTAACATTAGCCATGTTGAGGTCGATTTCTTGGTTATAGTCATAGTAGCCATATTAAAAATATATGACTTCAAACTTGATTAAGAAAACATGATGTCATAATAGGGTCACTTTTTGTGGAGTCGTTCAGTTCTACCTTACCTTTTACATTCCTAATAGAGCAGTTATATTCAATATCGGTATTTAAAATGGAATGAGCATGCTGTATGTAGTAAGGTGTAAGCACTTACAGATAGCACATGCACCCAACTTTTTTGTTGGCAGTTTATTTCTGTTATTCTTGATTTATATGTGGGGTTTCACGCCAGAAAACCACGATATGATTATGAGAGACGCCGTAGTGGAGGGCACTGGAAACTTCGACCACTTGGGGTTCTTTAACGTACACCCAAATCTGAGCGCACGTGCCTACAGCATTTCTGCCTCCATCGGAAATGGAGCCGGGATTTGATACCGCGACCTGCGGGTCAGCAGCCGAATTTCTGTTTCTCTTGCTCCCCTATATGTGTGCAGTTCGGTTATAGTTATCTGGCTTGCACAAATTTTTAATGGCACCTGCCTGGTCCTGCTTGCTTTCATGGTGATTTTAACCTTCATAAGTTGCATAGGTTTAACTCCCAAAATTGTTCAAGATGCCAATTTTGTGCACAAACTGTATAGTATAAAGGCAGCAGATGTACATGCACACACTATTGAATGTACATTGAGAGCTTTCACTTGCAGTTTCTAAAGTTTTTACTGTGCAGAGAGCATTTAAATCATAATTTTATAAGGACATAATAATCGATTATCTCTACCATCCTCCTTATATATCATATCAATAAAAAAATATCTCTACCATTGAAAATCGTGACAACCTAGTTATTTTCACTGTGATAAGCATGCTGTTTTCTTTGATGTGGCAGAACTAATTTATACACTCATTCCTTCTATTATTCACATATGCATAACATGAAGGATTGTGTGCCTTACATTTTCAGTTTCATTCTGTGTGTTATATTTCTTGTGCATGTGAACTAATGTGCTAACATGTGTCTCTGACATTATTTGTGCCAATTATTTTCATTTCCAGGTGCCTATGAAGGACACATAAGTTCTATGGCAGTGACCTTCCAAATTTACAGTGGTGCCGGAGCCTCAAGCAGCATTTCGCCGATCTCCACAAGGCGTTCATGAGACAAACACAGCGCCACACTTTCACAGTGCTATGATTATTATTTATGTTTAAACATTTCGTTCTAAAATTGCTGTTACATTGTGTTTTGTGCCACCATTCTGTGGCTTAGGTGGAGCTCGTGAAATTACGGTGCAGTCACCTCATTTGTGTACCATCAACACTGCAATGTCACTATTCACAGCTGGAGCATACAGACAAATAAAAAAATATATTGATTGTAGCAGGGCTGGTGTGTATAATAATGCTTCTCTATTGATAATAATAACTTTATAAGTTCTTTAGGTCTTGCATAGAACACTGCAATAATGTGTTGCAATGTAACCACCATTTATGATCGCTAGCATGTTAATTTAGTAGTTTTGTAATGTATTTTATTTGAAAGGTAATTTTGCTTCCGCATCACGACAATTAGAAAGATGCCAATGATTCAATCCCTCATAAAGTACCTTCTCAACACATTTGTTTCTTTCAAGCCTTTGTTTACTCATCAAGGCTGTTTCAGATAGCAAACATATTTCACCTGCATGCAACATATTAAAAATGAAATATTCATATATCCATAGTGGGCAGCGCACAAAAGGAAACACACAAGAGAAGGAATCAGGACAAGCGCTGGTAGCGATGACTGAAGAAATGGCAGATGCGTCCATGAAATTGACGTATTGACACAAAAGAGAGCCCGAAGAACTAGCAATAAACTGTTGTAGCACCGAAAGGCGGGCGAGTTGGAACTTATCCATAGTGGGCAGCGCACAAAAGGAAACACACAAGAGAAGGAATCAGGACAAGCGCTGGAATTCCTTCTCTTGTGTGTTTCCTTTTGTGCGCTGCCCACTATGGATAAGTTCCAACTCGCCCGCCTTTCGGTATTCATATATATTTCTACACAGTACTTGCTTTTGCAAACAACGTGAATGGCCAATTGCTTTTACTCGAGATCTAGGATGTCCATTTGATCTTTGCCAGATGGAGCAGATAGCTGCATGGTTTCTGCATTATGCTGATTTCAGTAAGCTGCTTATCGGGTAATTTAGCATGATATGGCACTTTCCGTAAGCTGCAGATGTCCGCATCTTTCTGCACGATATGGCGTTTTCCGTAAGCTGCGGATGTCCGCATCCTTTCGCATGATATGGCGCTTTCCGTAAGCTGCGGATGTTCGCATCTTTTCGCATGATGCGGCTTTCCGTATTCCAATAATTGCGTATGTACGGATCCGTATATGCGGAACGTTTCAGTAGGGACTCCAATCGTAGAAGTTATATCGTGCGATTTGCGAGGGCAAGGTAATCATTGCTGAGAAATGCTCACTTGGTCTCAATTAAAAATGCACCTGGAACCAGACTATACCTACTCGCACAGTAATAGCTTGTTCACTGCCTATATGCGCTAGAAAACCTAAATACGCGCTAAAACGCGTAATGTTCTCGTTTTTTGTAGATTTCGTCGCTCTGCTCCCTGATACGATGGCGTTGCAGCATGATGTTTTACATTGTTCGCAAACGTGCAACCGTCATTTCTTTTTACGTAAAGCGATTCATAACTCCACATATTATTTCAACGCGCAGTACAGATATGCCATGTATACACTGCTCTAACTAGTTCGTGAATTCATGTTTGCAGCACTTACGCCGGCGCGAACAGGAGCAGCCTCGTACCTCTCAAAATCTCGAGTCGAGTGATCAGTTCACTAGTGATGAAGGGATGAACTCAGGTTTTCTTCAGAGCATAGTTCACCATAACCAATTTCTCAGAACGCGTGAACTACGACGACAGATGCCACGGGTGCAACACGAGTTTATTTAAGCTTCACTGTGCACGATCCATGCCTGGCGATTATCTGTGACGGGAATTCTAATGCGAGTCACTAGAATTTTGCTGTTGTCATCAACTCCTTCGCGTTCATTCACGTTTGTGGTATGACATTATAACGCGATAGAAACTACCCAGCTTCAGTATGGGCGCAATCACAAAAGCGAAGCGTTTCACGCGCAGAGTAAGATACAGGGCAAGTGCAACTTTACCGGCACCTGAATGAAAGCGGATAAAATTTATAGCCGCAAATCTTTCCACGAGGGGAGAAACAAGCGCTAGCGTTTAAGGCGGAACTTTACCAGCCGACATTTATCGTCACTGAAGTTCTCGTTTCTCGCAATCATTGTCACTGCCCGAACTTTTCTGAGCGCGTTGCTTCCTATGAATGTGAAGTCATCCCTTTGAAATACTCTGCCTACACGAATTGGTGGGTAGTTAGTGTTCCGTGTCAATCAGCGCCATTTTGTGAGATTCAATGACCATGCCGGAACGCCGTTAAGGTAACGCTTGATGATTATTTCTCGAAAGGTGACACTTGCCCTAATGCACATCCGACAAAACGGTCCCGAAGAATCAGTTCCCAGCTGTAGTTATGCACTCTCTGAATTAGGCTTAAGTGTCAAAGAACTACTCAAAACCGATTGGAGCATGATGCATGCTTGAAAACCGCGATTCCAGACAACAACATCGGTCTTCACATGTTGAACGAGCCAAGACGCCAGCTGTTGCAGGACAACGAGACTAGACGACTATTGCTAATGATGCCATAGAAACCTGGCGCTAACTGCACCTTTCTCTCAGTTAGTAGGCGCTAACTGAAATTCCAATGTCTCTGACTAGAAATGTTTTCTTGGCTGGTGTATTTCTAATATGAGGAGGGAGCTGTCTACAAGACATGTGCGCTTTTTGGAAAAGAAAGTTCAAGTAAGGGGACTCGCGAAGTGTTTGGTGCCTTGGTTCCTTTTCTGTTCCTGCGTTGGAAGAACGCGCTCGAAAATTTCAGAAGCGACAACGAGTGTGACTACCACAAGACCGCTGCTCTATACGCGCTTCAACCTTCGTGTCAATTCAAGAAATGTAATCAACGCTATTCCGGTTATGTATGTCATGTGTGTCTTTGCTGCGTGAAATGTTGCTTGCACAATGTTTATTTCATTTCTTAAAAAAGTTGTGATTACTATGTATATTGCTCTTGATTTTGCATGATTACATGTACACTCATGTTTCTTCATTCCGTGCACTTTTTGTTGTGCGTTATGTCACTGGTTGCATAAATTCTTCTCGCTGTGCCCTTCTAGTCATGTCGATATATGTTAAGGAACGAACAGATGAAACGAACCAATATATATATATATATATATGATTCAAAAAAGAAATTCTGTGCGTCCGGTTCAAATATAATAAGGAATAAAGGAGCACACTTACGAAAATTTGATAATTGTATACTCTACGTTTCGGCCGTAGCACGGCCTTCGTCAGGAAGGACCGTGCCACGACCGTGCCATATATATATATATATATATATATATATATATATATATATATATATAAGGAAAAATAGAGTACGATGCACATTGGTTTTGCACGGTATATTGACTGACGTTTCGGCTGGTGGACCAGCCTTTGTCAAGGTCCACCATCTGAAACGTCAGTCAGAGTATACCGAGCAAAAGCAACGTCCGTCGTACTCTGTCGTACTCTATTTTTCCTTATTCTACCCGGCCAGCGTTACTTCCTTGCTGCAACTATATATATATATATATATATATATATATATATATATATATATATATATATATATATATATATATATATATATATATATATACGGGATGGAATGTCGCCATCGGCGGCATTTTATTCCGCGACCTGGTGGTCACAAACCTGAAGCAACGTAATAAGGTTATGATTGGCCTACACGTTCGCCTGTGTTGCACCTTCTTCATCAGACATTTCGGAGTGTCTTTAGCCATTATGGCATAGTAAAAAATTGTATCATTATATTGCACACTCGCATACAAGCGAAGTTCAGTGGATAAGTAAACAATTCTGTCGCACACGCGCGCGCGTGTCTGTGTGTGTTTAGAAGTTAACAGAACTTAACAGTAGTTTAATAGTTCAATAAATATAATAGTTTACATCAATAAAAATATTATTCTCTGGCTTTAGTATATCTCAGCACACGCACGAAGAGTCGCACTGTAATATGCTAGAACGTGGCCTATCAGACCTTGGAGCTGTGTCTGGATTTTACCATTGAAACGATTCTCTGCCTGGCGAAAATTGTCGTAGTGATTGACTCCAGCGAGATCTGTTCTGGCGGGTACAAGTATGACCCCCGCCGCCGCATTCAACCCATCACCGAGCTAACTTACAACGCTCGCAACCGAGATTCCTGCCCGAATCTCGCAGAGTGCCAAAGCCTTGACGAACACCACGACACGTTTTCCCGTGTGCAGATATTCCCTGTAAAACCAGGAATGATATAGTGACAGTAGCACCGCTTAGTTTCTAAATCTTGTCAGCAAGAAGCTAAGAAAAAAAAGGTGGGAAAGTGGCCTGGGGGGGGGGGGGTTCGCTTGCGTGAAAAATTTTGGGGAGGGTGCCACCCCCAAAACCTCCCCCTGGCTAGGTCATCACTGCCCCTGATGACCTTGATTTACGGATGACAATCTGATGTGTGCATATGTTGTCAAATCAGGCACCCAGCGTGCACAAATGGTTAAATATCATTGCAACATTACAAAGTTTAATGAAAAATTTCGCCCTTGCTTAGTCAAGCAATAGAGATTATGTGGTGAGGATGATGGGAACCTCTTTCTACCAATGCAGGAACGTTGTCAAGTGACTGACTCTACAGCAGTCCAATGAATTGAGCAATTAGTGATTATGTGCTTCTGTGCATTGAAAGGTACAGCAACTTAAAAATGAAGACGTATATGTTTGCTTTACACTTATTTGTTTGTAATGTGGAACGTCAGAACAAGCTTCCCTGGTTGATTGCGGCTAAACCTCGTTTGTCGAGAGGTAGCTTAGTTTCGCTTGCTGTGGAAAAAAAAAATGAGACCATTGGTTCCGAGAGGTTTAGCTTAGCTGCAGTCATTGTCAAGCATGACCGCAAGTGTACACCCTCAGAATGTGCACGGTGACGACTAAGTCCACAGGTTGTACTATACCGCACAAATGCTGCTCGGCGCCGCCACCGTTCTAAACTGGCGGTGAAGGTGGTTGCGGCCAGCGCCTGTAGATGTGGCTGTGCAGGAATAATAGTTACGTGACACAGAAATCAACTCGAAGAAATGACACAGACAGCAGCTGTATCTTTCTTCTGCTGAAGCTTTTTGAAGTATAGTGTTCAAGCTAGCACAATGTCCAACTTTAGCTGGGAAATGCTTTAAAATTTGGTATTCATTCCTTGTGAGGTGTTAAATGTGGAAAAGAAGAAAATTGTTGGTCTTCGAAGACAGTCAAGGTGACAGTCCATGCTGTCGAGCAACAAACCTGTGGGTATTGATCACCTGCTTTCCCAACATTGAGTTCACCTGCTGAATCTAACATGCAACTGGCCACACACTAAAGAACCACACACATAATGTCGATCTATAGTAACAAAGAGAAATCAACACAAGACACAAAACTGCACCACGAATGTGGTGCGCTTACGTTAGCCTCACTCCGTAAGTCCGTGGTATCGAGCCATAGAATCGCTTGCATAGGCATCCTGCGAGATACGATGGTCCACGGCTGTGCCAGAACAAAAAAAAAGTGAAAGCACTTTTTCTCCAGCCCTGGCCGAACCTCGCTTCACGCGCAGGGCCGCCGCCAATTATGATGACGATGATACCGTGGCTCTCTTTGCTTTGGGTGGTTGTCACCAAGCAACCACAGCGGCAACATTACTCACGCTAAGTATATATACCACTAACTTGTCAGACGCACGTGATCTACAAGGCGAGCACAACTTTACAGGCGGTGATAGTACCCCCCTCCCCTTCAAGCTAGAAGTTATGTCTGTACAGCATCGCCTTAAACCTTTTGTAATAACGAAAAATGCAGTGACGGTAGTACGTACCCGAATCCGCCTGCGCCTAGAAGTTTGATGCTCTGAAAGTCTTTCACTTTCGGGATGTAGCTCCAGAAAGGCTCGATCTCGGCCAAGTTGAGCTTCTCGGTTTTTGCAACGACGGTGTCCCCGATGCCCATCCAGTCGGTGGGCGGAACGTCCGAAACCTTCTCGAGGGAAATGGCCAGCTCACCGATGATGACGATCAGCTTGCGCACGTTGTCGCCCAGCTCTTTGGCTATTTCCGGGGACTTCTTGTAAACTAAGTTGTGGAGCCCTGAGCAGGCCAAACGGTCAAACAATTACCCACGTGTGCATTGGTGACTGGGCGAATATAACTGAGGAAAGACTCAGAGACACTGCAGATTTGTAATTAGGCAGAAATTTTAGCTAGGCTTGTTGGTAAATAACTTTGAGAAAAACGCGATGCCTAAGCGCCAGTCGCAGAAAGAGGAATTGCAAGGAAGGACTGTTTCTGCTGGTAGTGCGCAGGCGCCAAGGTTTTCTTGAAGCACTGCATATCAAATTAATGTAGATCAGCGAGTTATCATTAAGAAACTGTGCATAGCTTTCATGAATCACCGATGAAAATGTAGTCCCTAACTAGAAAATTCGCCACCAAAATAGAATTTAACTGCTACAATGGTGCACCGAAGGACGTATTAGTTATGCGTTAACACTACAAGCTGGTGTACTGTCGAACAGCCCGCTACATGCTCTCGGAAATCTTTTGTCCTTGCATTTGTTGAACTGGGACCGTAGAACTATTATATTTAGTGAATAGAGTTATTTGCGCCTTGTATAACACTAGAATAGAGCACTTTTTTATGTTTACCTTTTACTTAAGTACTTAGTGGCACTGCACTATTTTGGCAACTTCTTTTTATGTTCTATACACTGTTTATTGCTTCCACAACTAAGTGAGTATTTGGTTGTTTTTTACTTTACGGCCACCATTCACACGTTTCTTGTAAATGTAATGACAGCATGACATCCCAAAGAGACACGAAGAACTAAAATGGCATCATATCCACGGGTGAACAGTGGAGAGTGGGACGAAGCGTTCGTTTGTTCTTGCTTCCGTCCGTCTGTGCGTCCATCCGTGCGTTCGTCCATGCATCCGTCCCTGCCTCCGTCTGCGCGTACGTCCGTGCATCTGTCTGTCTGTCTGTCTGTCTGTCTGTCTGTCTGTCTGTCTGTCTGTCTGTCTGTCTGTCTGTCTGTCTGTCTGTCTGTCTGTCTATCCATCTGTCCATCTAGTGAACACTCCAAGTACCACCATCTCGCATTTTTTCATCATACATTCCACATACATTACGCACCATACAGCGGACATTCCAAGGACTAAACGAGAGGGGGCACACGCACACTTTCTCACGGCCTGCGCTTCGCGTCTACTTCCGACCTTTCACCACCTCGAGTTCATGGCTATATACTAGTTTACTGTATTCATGGCACTGCGGCCCAACTTTCGCCTAGCCTTTCTAAAACCAAGGAGTTTACGCCCAGCGAGTTTAACGTGGCAACTCTTTCTTCTCAGATAGTGCTCAAAGTGCGTCTTTTTGATACTAGTGTTTTTAGTAAGCATTAAATTCAAGGCAAAATTTATTGAAGATTAAGTCACCAGTACTGGTCTCTGTAAATTGCTTCATGAGAAACAGCTATTTTTTTTATAATGAATAACGTGCACTGGTTTTCTCTTCAATCGTAAAAGGTAGACGCGTGCCGCTCCTCGAGTCCGGCCGTGGAGGTGGCTACCTACTACTACTTCGCGGACACCCGACCTACGGCATAGGGAGCTTCACCCCCAATATATTTTTAGCGGACCTTAATGTCGATATAAGGTGTCCTTGATTTAATTAGTCACTGGCGTCAGCTAAAGTTCGGTCCACTTCACTAGACTTAGGTTGAAGTTTAGTCGCCCACTTCCGTAGCTCCACTGCAGAACCAGCTGGTCCTGCAGTATGTGCCTTCTTGAAAGCACACTCCCCCAATAAAGACCGCCCGGCCCTTTAATGCGTACCGACAGACGGGAGGGAGACGTGTCGGTGGATAACGTGGCTGTTTGCCACTTTGTTACAAACGCACATCGGAGTGGAGGCGGCAACATCGTCGAGACCGCCAAGACTGTGAGCGCGTCTTACTCTTACCCGCACCATGAACTGCGCGTGGCACAGTAGCTGGGAAATGATAATGATGAAAGGCAAGGAGGATGAGACTACAGATTGCTCCCTACCCACCCCCTTCACTCTTCCGCAGAAGTGAGCGCGGAATGAAAGCTACGAGGGTACATAGCAATAGTGTTCGTGACTCGAGACGGAGAAGGCCTTGAACAGCTCAGGTCGTCCTCATGAAAACGCACAAGGTCTTTATGATGCTTCGGGCGGGTGGCACTTGGAGATGTACAGCAGGTGAAGGAGTAGACTCTAGCACGTTGTGGTAGTACTCAAGCGGGTCCCACGACGCCTTCACGAGGGTACCGGGATAGGCGAGTACACGCGAATGGCAGAGGATGTATTAGAGGGCGAGTGGTCAGGGGTTAGTGCATGCGATAGCCGCAAAGGAGTGCAATGGGTGATAGAAGAGCCACGGTCATCCATAGCATCAACCAAGAGTAGTTGCGATGAGGATTTCTGATTGCGCGCACGGTGAGTAAATAAATGCCGACAGATACCAATCGTGAACAGAGTGGTGCCTGAGTGTTGGCAGTGTGTCGATGGAGATGGTGTAGACGTCGATGTCACGCAATTACAACCTCAGCCATCGTACTGGCACGGGAAGGCGAGAAGATGAATGCAAGGACGGCGCATTCGAAGAACTGCGCCACGTGATATGCGAGTAGCTATGATGTTTACGGCGCGTGGTGGGTCAGCACGTCGGGCGTAGACCATCCTCGTTCCGTACAAGACGCTTGCCCCATGTTGAGGGGCATGCCTGCATTCATTCCTGCTGCCTCACATTGCCGTTGAAAACTCCGGAAGATGGATGTCGTGGAACCCAGCAGGCCGTTGACTCTGCCAGAGGGTAAGACGGTGCCTGCGTGCTCGTTGAGCGACCCAGTAGTTGTGCGTTTGCGCGCCTGGTACGCAAATCGCTCCACCATTGACGAACCTGGCAAGCAGTCTTCGGTCGTTTCGCGAGCTTTGGAGGTCCAGGCCACCTCTCCGGCGACGCTTTCAATTTTTTTCTGTAATGATTCTAATAACTTTGTTCTCATTCTCCCCAAGAAGCTACATCCTACATATTTTACACAACTCCTCCCTTGAACCATTTCCCCCTTTTCATGTGAACGTACATATTTATTGGCGTTTCAAGACATTCGAGCCAATGCTGAACTTTCAGTTTGATGCGAGGGGGCAAGACGAGTCCAAGTGTCCTTCAGAAACATATTGTCACTCGGGTGTTATTGCCCTAAAATTATGACAGATCTTGTGCACTGTGAAATGGAGTTCTTTAGAAGCAGACAGCGAGTTGCTGTGACATTTAAAAATTAATTCTCGATTGAAGGAGATGATAAGACTACCTTCTTGAAAATCAACTGGGCCACCACATGAAATTTCATTCGCATGTCTTCATTCGCCTACCTACATAAGAAAAATGGCTTACGGCATGCGTATTTTAAATAAACTTCGTGATTTTCCCATACCACACTACTTAAGTTGTACTACGCTTTTATTCATTCTCTCATTAATTATTGTATCCCATCTTCAGGGAATACCTGCAGCAGCCATCTCGTCTCTCTTTCAACTATGCACACTTACTCTATACTTCCCGCAGACATTATCGCAATGACGCTAGAGTGCTCGTACGCAAGTTTTCGCCCCGCCAGGACGGTATAGTGGCTAAGGTACTCGGCTGCTGACCCGCAGGTCGCGGGACTGAATTCTGGCTGCGGTGGCTGCATTTCCGATGGAGGCGGGAATGTTGTAGGCCCGTGTGCTCAGATTTGGGTGCACGTTAAAGAACCCCAGAAGGTCGAAATTTCCGGAGCCCTCCACTACGGCGTTTCTCATAATCATATGGCGGTTTTGGGACGTTAAACCCGACATATCAATCAATAAAACTAACGCTCCGGCTTTTAAATGCACATAGACACCATATAAAGTGAACTGGGGGGATAGCTGCAGTGGCAGTCCTGTTGGCGGACCACCGTACGCGTTATTCGAACGTCGTAGGTCTGGTACCTGCCCACGAAAAGTTATCTTTTCGTCCGCTTTTCTGTCTTCACAATTACATTACAACTACTTCTAATAATATCCCCTATAATTTCTTTGGCGTTATTGCCTGTCAGTTCTCAATATTTCTGGTGTCCTCCACTATGGCGTCTCTCATAATCGTATGGTGTTTTTGGGACGTTAAACCCCACAAATCAATCAATCAATCAATCAATCAATCAATCAATCAATCAATATAAATCAATCGTGTAAGAGTCTTCATGTATACATGTCAGCAACACTTTCAAATTTAATCTAGGAATACTACTGTTCAAGCAAATCAACAATGAGGTTCCTATGTTTATAATCTTTCCATCAAGTCTGAGGAATAAAAATTGACAACGCTTGCACGCATTCGCAATTTAATACTACCTGTAGTTCATACAAATTGTGGGAAATGAACAGGTCACTTGACTTGAATCCGCCTTTGGAATATCTTGCCTTCAGGAATCAAAACCTCGCAATCAATCAGTAAATTCAAAGATATCTCAAAATTTTCTCGCATCCATTACATAATCTGGACCAATTTGTTCATTTCTAATACTCCAGTTCTTTTACATACCTTTTTACAACCTACTACTGAGGAATCATCGCATGATTTTCCTACATTGTTGAAATTATGTGTCACTGTTTCGTTCACCACTAAAGATTGATGGTGTTGATTTTAGAAAAGCTACTGTAGCGGATACATTTATGAACAATTTATTCATATCACATGCTGCAGCTCAGACAAGCGATGCAGAAACGACTAGCAAAAATACATTTCTTCTTATGCGAACTCTAATTTCTTGACTTCTTCTAACCAATTAGAAAGACTTGCGTACCTGAAGTTATTAAATAAAAAAAGCCACCGGTTACGATGACATTAGGGTAGAACTAATTAGACATGTGGCCAAATATTTGTGTGGCTAACTGCAGCACTTACTTCTGCGATCAAGCGTTCGGTGCTGGTAGCTTTCTTGATGGTATGAAGATACCTAAGGTGGTAGTCATTCATACAGAGAGCTCTTCCGACGACTTGAATAACTACAGGCCTATTTCTGTGCTACCTTTATTTTCTGAACTTATAGCATATTCCATAAAATCACGACTGACAGACGTTTCTTGCGGAGTATCAAATGCTTGCAAGGCCACAATTTGATTTCCTTGAAAAGAAATCAACCGAAATGGCAGTTTCGTATATTAAAAAGTTACTAACGAAAACTGATAATAAGCAATACGCTCTTGTAATAGTTTTAGTCTTCAAAAATAGGTCTGATTACAGAAAACATTTGATTTGGTTTCACAGTCTCCCTTACTTTGGTAGTCAAGGTACTGTAGCAAATTTGATACGCAGTTATTTGTCCTTAAGGTACCACTCCCTATAGTTGAAATGGCTTCTGTTCTCAGTCTCAAACAATAAAATACGGTGATCGAAAAGGATACATTCTCGGACCTTTATTCTTTATTCTTTACATAAATATTATTTCGAACACACCGCGAACTCCGGGCATAATTATCTATGCTGACTACGCGAGTATTTTTTTTTTAGGCAAACAACTACTTGAACTTCAAAATGTAGCTAATAGATGGCCAGCCGAACTGTTACACTGGTTGAAATTGAACAAATGTAAAACAAAACTATGTGTATTATTTTCAAAAGCTATAGTAAGTATGACGACCATATCGCCTGTATAATATTTCTAAACTGCGCTATAGAAGGGATTCCAAGTTCTAAATTTCTTGGCACTCTTTTTGAAAGAAATATGAGCTGGACACCTCACGTAAACAATATCTATGCGAATATATGCCGGCCATATTCAATACTGTATAATGTTAGGTCCTTGGAGCCTTAGTGGTTGAAACTGCAATTATAAATATGCCTTTGTTCATTCTCATTTGAAATATTGTCTCCCATTATGGCGTGCCACTACTCAAACAATATTTTATAGATTATTAATTATACAAAAAAACTTGCACCATCTCCTACTAAAGGGAACCATGTGTAAATTCGAAGCTGCGGGCACAAACGCTTACACTGGCAGCGACGTTGACACTGGCGCTCATCAAGCGAAAGTCAAGTAAAGACGACCTTCACTGAATTTCGAACGCGCGATGCATTGTCTACATGTAGGCACCGCAAAATAACCAGGGGGAGCTGCGTTGATCATCCTGCCCCATCACAAGTTCGCTGGAATTGGCCGTAAGGGGCATGCAGAACACCGACACATAGAGAAATAAAAAAAAGGTTAAGAGTGGACACTCCCGTAGACCCGAGCGGCCCAATCGACCCTAGCACACCTGGTGGTTGGTGAGAGCAAGTGGCGTGCGCTTCCTGTTTCGGTTTCACTGGCGCAAATTTCGAATTTATTTGCGTAACCGACGTTTGGCTATGACGAAAGTTCATGATTTCAGACCACTTTTCATCGCCCAAATGGATAGTTTTTGTAGGTCGTTTTGATTTAGCGATTCCCTGTTTTGTTTTGTTCAGTGGTTCGTGCGAATTGGTCGTGACGTGATTTTTATTTCGATTAAGTTATAATAAAACGAGATTCAGGTAATAATAATTCACTATTCATCGCGCTTGTGTTTTTCTTTTGGAACAAGTGATCAATGTATATATCAGTCAAAGAGAGAGTATCCGCAATGTTTTATTCAAAGGCAAGGTAGAGTCTGAGAATATAAAAAGCACAATATGACAAAGGTAGACAACAAATGCATCTCGCCTTACAAATAAATTGCAACAAATACAGAGAGAACACAGACAACGCACACATCGCTAGAGTTGGCAGAAGCCGAGAAGCTGGTGAAGTATGACACACCGGGCCAGTGGGTAAGTAAGGATCTATGGCAAAAACACAGCGCACAATGCTGATGAAGAAGGAAGAAGTGACATATACACAGCAATGAAGTCGCGAATCACGCCTGGGGTTAACCGAAATAATGCATAGAAAAAAAGAGCGCACAGAAACCACACGACACAATATAGCAGAAAGGCAAAGGTGCAGTGTGCTGGCTGTGCTTAAGAACAGCTAGTCCAAAATGAAAAAAAAGCAGACTTGATGCCTGCTTGTCCTCAGAAAGGTAGGGCTTTGCAGCTTG
This sequence comes from Rhipicephalus microplus, assembly GCF_043290135.1. Classification (NCBI taxonomy): domain Eukaryota; kingdom Metazoa; phylum Arthropoda; class Arachnida; order Ixodida; family Ixodidae; genus Rhipicephalus; species Rhipicephalus microplus. The sequence continues at coordinate 130,447,109 of NC_134708.1, forward strand.
CTGACTACGTGAAAGACAAACTTTATGCTACAAGCTGGCAGGTCTTGTGGCTCTTCTTATGCGTCGCCTTCATCAAAAACTTAAGATCCCAAGCAATTTGCGTCTGGGTGTTGCTGTGACGCTTGCGAGCTAAAATAGATTGTAGTCATCACATATCCAGAATTGTGGACCTTAATTGGTGCTATGAGAGCGGTATTACAGGGCTGATAAATAGCAGAACATGATTGTTCAAATAGCAGAAGGAAACCACTTTGGCTCATTATTTTTCACAAAGGCTCTACATCGTACGTTATCACTCACAAGCTATATAAAAATAAAATGGCAGCGTCCGCAGCCCCATCAAACGCTACAAGTTTGGGTATTCTTTTGAAAATTTTGATGGGCGAGATGAGGAGGTTGATGAGAAGCTAAAATACGAAAAGCGTGATAACGTGAACCGTGCCCACTTCATACTGCGTTCCTTACCCGCTCGAAGACATTTCAACAAGCGGTTTTGTTATCGATATATTACTTGAGCTGGAGAGATAAAGCATACACAGTGACCAAGCGACCCACAGTAAAGTGTACAGTTCGCCCGCATTTGCTACAAAAATACAGACAGGATACCCAACATTCTTTTTAAGATTATGCAAATCACTTCGAGCGAATACACAGTGTCCCTACTCCTCATAGCGGGTAACCAAAACAATGTATGCAACGAAGGAGTGGTTAGTCCAGTTGAACTGAATATAAGCATATAAGACCATAATGAAGTCTGCTGTAACGAAGTAATAACATAACAAAGCTCCTTGCAAGATTCGGCTCAACTCGAATACTTTAGTGTAAACCCGCCGCTAATTGCTAACCTTTGAACTTGTCAAGCTGTATGCCTGAGATTGAAGACTGGAACCTAACCCTATCTAAGTTTCGGTTAACAAAACGCACATGCCAACATAAAGAACCCGGCAAAACATTTTCAGAAACTTCGCGCGACACTCAGCAGAGCAGAAATGAACATCGCCAACACTTGACAGATGGTGATACAAAACATCGCACACTTTCAGGTGATGTGCAGTGGCCTCAATCATGGCAAGAAAGTGAGATTCAAGTTGTTGTACGTATGCAAAAGCTGCTTCTGATGGCACAGTGAGATTCCCAAAAAGTTTGCTGGGGACGTGGCATGCTTTGAGCATTGTGAAATACTGGTGGGTCCCCTGTGCTGCTACTTTGGCTTGCAGATGGTTTGCTTGTACTTCATTGATGGAGACATTGTCGCTGGCACACAGGAACGCACTGAAATAAACAAAAGATGGATGTAAAAGCGAAGAACAACTAATCCCATACGAGCACTTTCCTCGCTCTTTCAGACCCAAGGTGCACAACTTTCTGTGGTGCAAAGTTTTCGATTCCACTACCTAAAAACAAACCATTCACAATGTTGACAATGCACAAAAAATGAAAATCACTGAGAGCCAACCCTTACATTTGTAAGTGCACACGTAGTGTCCTTTTGAGGATAGTTTCCTCAGAATGTCCTAAACATAAAATAGCACATTAAAAACAGCTGCAATAAAAGCATAGTCACCATTTTCTTTAGGGCACTGAGACGTGGAGCTGTTGGCGGAGACATCTTCTGGAGGGTCTTGTGAAGCTTGTTCAGTGCCTCGGACCGTGCTGTCGGAACAATCTTGCGGGCGGCCTGCGGAAGTCTCAATATCAATCCACTCTGGTGTTGAAGTGAACATACAACATACCGGTCACACGAGTTCTTTTTGTGACAGCTGAACGACTGGTTAAGGTTTTCTCCGGCAAGACGAAGTCAGCAGAAATTCTTTCACCAGCTACAAAGGAGCTGCCACCTGCAGAGGTTTGGTCAACAGTCAATTTGGGTAAAAAAAAAGAAATCGCGACACTGGACGCACCCTGCTCATCGGGGCACCTCAATGTGTGGGAGCCGCTTTTTGAAGCCTCTACCGCAGGTCCTGAAGAAATAAAATTACGACAATGTGTCAGTAAGAGGCTTAAATAACACAAACTGAAGCTCATCCGCACCTTGCAGTGCAGCTTCTGCAGTCACGTCACAGTCACTATTTGAAGCGACGCTCGGAGAACGTGCATATATGTGCAGTTGGTACAAGTTACAAAACTTGTAGCATGGGGAAACTTAAACAGCTCTTTCAAATGCATAAATTGGTCGAACGTGGAAGAAAAGAGAAGGCACCAACTAGGAAACAAGTAATTTGTGATTTTTGGAATTATCAACAGTGCCAGCTTTCACCAATGAAAGGTATATGTACATGTTCACTCAGGCTTGAAGATAACGTGAAATAGCCATTTAAAGTCTTTCAAAACAAGTTGCGAAGGTCAAGAGCATCAAAAAATTGCCCGCAGCTTCCCTCGGGGGAACACTGAGGAGGATGCGGACCATATAATTGGTTAACGGGGTGTTAAAGTGCGACTTACTTGGGTAGATGGCTAAATTGGTTAACGTGGTTGTGAAATGGGGTGTTAAATTGCGACTTACTTGGGTCGATGGCTAAATTGGTTAACGTGGTTGTAGGAGGGGGTGTTAAATGAGTGAACACGTACACACGTATGCGAAAGGGCGGCGCTGGTCGAAGGGACGTCGATCATTGTGTTTGTGGATTCGTTGGAATTCATTTCACCGCGACCTTGGACGTCGACGCGCCGTACAAACCAACCGACGAGCGGCAACTGAGCGAGCGAGCGCCGACCTTGAGTATATATACAGCGCGACGGCGCATGCACTGTCAGCTGTTGAATGTTCTCGAAGCGCGACGCCACATGCGCGTCCACTGGAGAATCAGGAGAATTGTAGATGTCGAACGCGGTGTGTAGAGGAGGAAGGGTGCACAGATGGTGGAGGAGTGAAGCGCGCGCGGTGTGTAGAGGAGGAAGGGATGCACAGATGGTGGAAGAGTGGGCGACGGCGCGACGGCGCATGCGCGCGCGTCAGCTGTCGAATGTTCGAGAAGCGGTGCGGACGGCGCGGACGGCGCACTACAAGGCGCGAGTATAAGATGCTTCCGCATCTAAAAACGACAGAAATGTAAAGCTGCTGTTAGGAAGGTAATAGCCCACAATTCACAAAATTTAAGACTTTCCAAGTGTTACTTCTATAGTGAGGCTTCTCCATCGGCTACAAAGATCTTCACGGTTAACTGTCGCCACTGATTCAATACAAGTGGCTGCTATTGCACATATTTGAGTTTCAGTCAATCACTTACATGGTGCAGCTGGTTGCACACTGGGAACAGCCATTCTTGTAAGCCTTGTGTGCCCAGGGTCCATGAAACTTTGAGCAATAAAATGGTCGCTACAAACCCTGTACGTTGCGTACAATAGGCTGGCCGGCTTACTCAGGAGATCATCGCGTCCAGCATACTGCATCCATGCTTTCATCCTGCATTGGCAATGAACTATCAGCTGAAAGGGGAAGTGCTTGAATAGTGATTTTTTATTGTTACTCTCACTAAGCGAGTACGAACAGTAAGCCTAAAGACATGCAAACCATACAAAAGCTTGAACACACCTGCCGTCCCGTGGTATGTGGAAGAAACTCGTCCCAGGCTTCTTGTGGGTTCTGCCATTGTTGAAGCATCACGATACACAGCAGTAGCTGCCGTAGCTTGGACCGCCGGACGGCATGGCATCAGCGTGGTCTGAAAATGTTAGTAAGTGGATGCTTCGCTGTCAAATTACGAAAAAGATATGTGCACGTCATAAGTGTACCAACAAACCCCTTTGAATGATTAGCTAATCGATGCACAATACAAAACCAGTGATACATCTCTGACCCATAAAACTCTGACTTACAAAGATACGCGTCAAGACCACGTACAAAGATCTTCAGAAGTTTCCAGGCCGCTATCCCTTGTAATGCAATGGTATCGCGGCCTGGGAAGTTTGGAACACCTTCGTACGTACGCAGTATCAGCAGTACATTGGGAAGAAAAATCGTAGTTGAAATTTGTGCGGTAGAATTATATTTGAAACGTCAAAAAATTTGTGAGCAGCTTGCACTAGTGGCACAAGGCTAGCGAAGAAACGAAGATGATGGCCACTTAGCTAGTCCAGATTTGCCTCCGGCACACCAATAATTATTCGTGTTCCGAGTCTTCGGGAAACGCGTCGTGAAGCATGCGAGGCCCAGCGAACGCTTCTCAATATTTTGGACCGAGCCACCGAGCCTACGACCTAGCTGCCCAGCTACGCTCAGCGCACAGACGCTCGCATCCGTGGCAGACGCAGCACGCGTCGCCTCGGCTTGACGCCGTGCCGCCTTTGCTATACTGCATACGTTGCACAATGTTCCCGTCTAGCCGCCGCATAGAGCCACAAACTTTCTTTTTAGCGAACCTCCCAGTCCTTACAAGCTTCAGAAAAAGGTTACAACTGCGTGAATGAGACACCACGTAAGAAACAAACTCGCACACACGAAGCGCAACGTGTGTGTGTGTGCATCTTTCTATGGTTGTTGCATGGTGTCTTATTCGCGCAGGTGTAACCGTTTTCTGAAAAAAATGACCCAACAACACCAACAACATGTCATTCAACAAGCTTCGCTTGAAAACGTGCCTCACCTGTTATCTCACGCACGAAAACGCCGACGCAGCCGACGTTGACGAAAGCGACGAAAGCTTCTCGCTGTCAGTCATGCATGGGCTTGTCGCTGGGTAGATGGTGTTTATGACAGTACGGCTGAAGAAAAATAATCGCGTAAAGTGTGTTGAATAAATTGTTTTTATGTATAAAAAGCATACCAAGTTTGGTCGTATAATTATTATTTTGTGAAAACAATTTCGTTGCATTGATTATAACTGTTTTTTTTTCGCTTGCGCCCTCTGACGTTTGTTGAGAGCACTAGTTCGTTACGTATCGTGACGCACTTCCTGAGGCCAGGTTTCGCGGAGTGTCCTCTCTTGTTTTCTTCTTTCTCTATGACCGACACGCGAAGGCGTCCCCCTGTGTAGCCTGGCCACAATCCGCGCACTCTTGCAGGGAGGGAGACGCACGCATCACGCTGCATATTCATGGGCAACGTCTTAATGTTGCTGTTTCTATCCGCTAGGCTTTGCTTTTTGGTGCTGTAGTCAGATTGAAAACCCCCTCCACAGGTGCCTAGAAGCACCGTTTACTGACCAGAACAAGCTGCATTTCTCAACCTGCCCCATCTCGAAGTCGACGACGTCGGCCGTTAGAGGCTTGCAGAAAATGGACGCGTGCACGCGTCCCCCGTGAATTCCCGCCACAATCTGCCCTGTGATGCAGGGTGCGAAACGCCCGCATCGCGTTCCATTTTTACCGACCTCGTCTCTCTGTTGTCTTTTTGGTCCACTAGGTTATGTGTTCTGGCGCTGCAGTCAGATCAGAAAACTCGACTGTATGGGGCCTATACGGGGTGGCCATTGAATATCTATAGTTGTGCAGCGCCAGCTGTTGGTTTCTTACTAGCAGACGCTGCCATCGTCGGCCTTAAGAGGCGAGAGAGGTGGAGAGGAGCAACAGTTTTGCGGGTGTCTTCCAGGGCTGGCACACGACGCGAGACGCGAGCATGCGCAGTGGAACTGTACGGAGTGACAGCGTTACACAGGCTAGTCGAAGAGCTGCCTCGTTTCTAAAAAAGCTGTGAGTTGCACAGAAAAACTTAAGCGAATTGAGCGCACAGTGCCATTCTTTCGCAAGCTTAATGTACTAAAAATAAGTCACTGATTTCAACTGAAGCTAGCTACGCATACACATAAGAAAATTTTACAGGACCCCCAAATGCTATCCCCATCATCGTCAACATTTACAATAAGAGCTCAGACCCAATCAACTCAGAACGCCTTTGTTTCGAACGAAATACAGTCCCCAAACGTTCGCCTGATTAACGCCACATTTCTTGAATAACAACCGTGAAATTCAGGAAAACTATTCTTCATACCGCCCCCGGAAAGTAAGTTAAAAGCAGGACTTTCTTTAGCTCCTAATCATCCATTTATATTGTCACGGGGCCGTGACGCTGAAGAAGGAAGAAACGAGTAGGCTAAAATGAAACAGTTTAGTTCACTGAACCTGTGGCTGGTGAACAGAATGTGAGATTACAGCGATGCACACGGGTACTGATGGCGGCGAGCAGAGCATCCGCTGTGGATGAACTGACAACCGGTGAAGTGCGTCGACATTTCTATATGCACCGTCAAATATTCGAGCCTTTTCAGTAGTCATGCGCAAGCTCTGGAATACCTAGTGTTGGTGTCTTGTGCGCAATCTTAGCCAAATGATCTAGAACGACCATGAACCTTCTAGAACAATGAAGCAAAATTTGCGCTGTGCATTCCTGACAGGATTTGTGGGTGAACATTCAATAAAACAAGAGGGAAAATAAGCAAAGCATGTGGCGAAATTGAGCAGTTGCTGTCTTTCGTCAGTATTATTTCTCTCTTTGTTTTATATTGTTTTGTAGCATTGTTGATTAGGGATCGTATCCAGATTTCTGTGATACACGTTATTGTTGGTGTGCATTGAATCTGTTTTCTTTACTTATTGTATTTCGATTGCCTGTGCGGCTATATTTCGCCCTCTTTCTTGCTACCTGTGTTTGCACATATTCCGCTGTTTTCCACTCCTGAGCATTGTATCAGTAGCAGGCCTTTGTTATACAGTCATATCTGCATTTAGCCCCTTCAGCATATACAACGACTGTGTAGTTAACTTTCAAATGAAAAAAATTATAGTAATTGTCGTTTATTCTTAGGTATATTTCACCATGTAATTACCTGCAAGTCGTTTAGGAGAGTCGAATTGCCTTTATTTCTTAGGTTGTTTAATTTTGATTTATATTTCCGTTAGTGCTGCTGCACGACATTCTCTTAACGTGGTAGGGTTAATGAGCTCTTTTCGCAAAAACATTAAGGCGTTGGCGACCGCATCTTTGGTTGTGAGTGAAAAGTTATAATCATTCCGTGACCAAAAATTAAGAAAGATGCAACTAAAATAAATATTAAAAATTTCCGGGTTCGAGTGGGGATCGTTCCCGGACCATTAGCGCGGCAAGCAGGTGTTCTAATAATCCACGCCTATGCTTGGAAATGCAGTGAAATTAACTTTCCTGTTTTAGCAACACACCGATCCGTAAAGGCTTCACAATACATAATACAGGCTTCACAATACAGAATGTAATAGCGCAGTAATATTTTCTGGCACAAGCGCACACTGCCATCGGGTGTCATAACATGTGACTAGCATAGCGAGCTCATGGTTCAAAGCCGACCACGCTCTACAAAAGGCACGCACGTTACTGCGCGCATTGCTTTCAGACAACGTAGCTGGTGCGCAGCAAGTTTGAAGTATTTCACGCGCATATTTGCTCACGATTGAAAGCATGCTACTCATCACACATAACGCAGCCATATGCGAAAGCCTCTTTGACACAAGCCACTTTCAACTTTATCGACTCATAACTATTTAAACTTCTCAAGCAAAATCATACAATAAAAAGTAGGGACTAAGTTTTGCTGAAGTATACTTCTCGGACTCGGACTTTTGTGAACCGGACTCGTTCGGACTCAGACTCACCGATGTTTTCGTCAACCTCAATCACTTGGACTCAGCCTCACCAAAATGTAACTCAGCCGGACTCGCTCGGATTCAAACTGACGAAAATGTATCAAAGCTTAACTCCCTTCGGCTCAGCCTCAAAAAAAAATTCTTGTCATCCGTACTTACTCGGCCAGTTGACGCACATAATTGCGCGTGATTTAAATCATGACATCATTTACATGGAATGCAGCTAATGCAAAACTCTTACTGGTACAAGCACCTCTCAACTAAGTCGAATTACATAATAGAATCATATGGTAAGGGCCAACAACGAGTGGCCCTCTGATTAGTTCCCCATGATTTTCTTCACGCCAGTTTCGCAGTTTGGACAAACCTGAAACTTCACCACGCTTATCGCGTAGCGTAATCTTACCTATCATATTTTCGGCAGTGTCCCGAATGTCCTGGTAAGTGATGACCTGCCGGTTGAGCTTGTCCAGAAGGTCTTGAGCAGCCAACACCACTTCCTCCTGGCAAAAGTGCGAGAGCGGCTCTCGCGACACATTCATGACGTCCTCTCGCTTAACGAAGAAGTCTAGCAGCAACGTGGTGACCTTTGGGATGCGCGGGAACAGCGTAGTCACCACCTTGGCCGCCGCCCGCTTCTTCTCTTCCATCACAGCAGCTGCAACAGTGTCATACTGAGCGTCTAAGCCTCCAAAGAAGTGGAAAGTTCTGGCGGGTTAAATCTCAAAGTACCCGATGCATTGCATTTGCGATAGACCTGTGCGCCTGTACCAGAATTTCCGGCGGCAACATGTCAACGCCGTGGAGTCCATCGACTTGGCGGTGGCGTGGTAGGGGGGGGGGGCTGTAGGAATGCGGTTAAAGAGTTGGTGGAGATAGCAACTTGTTCCTTCAATTTTGGGAAAAAAAAATATTTTCCACAAAAAGAGCAAAGTGGTTGAAGTGACAGGTGCATGTCTTAATGCTATTTATTTACAAATACTGCTCTTTCAGCTTCCGAGCCAGAGTAAATACAAGTTTTCAGTACCTTCAAAAATACAATTTAACAAAGTACATGTTCAAGCGATTCTTTTTCCAATTGTTCAGAACCGAGTCTGCGCAGGTACCTATGAAGCTCATTCCAGAAATGCACGTTCTGCAGAAAAGTGAACGTCCAACAAAAGGAAACGAAAAGAATTCTTCGTAATCTAACGGGCAAAATACTAAGAGAATCAAATAACCGGGTACGCTGTGAAAACTACGCAACGAAGGATATCAGTGCTATAGAACACTGGAACCACTGTCAACCATTTATTTAGACAGGAGGATGACACGATTGCAAGTGCGCCGACAATCTAGAGGGGCTGCAGTGACAAAACATGCGCATTCAAAGATTGTACAAGAAACGCTAGTCATAGCGACAAAATATACACAATCTTGTTTTTTAACAGGTTTTCACATAGCTATGTCATGTCTGTGGCTAGTTCACCAGACAACGCACTCTTATTTCAGCTTGGCCAAAATCTTACGCATTGTCAGTCCGCATTCTTTTGTCTAGTTGCTTAAGGTCTGTCGGAAATACCGTTATTTTGGAAGCTCTTGTACTGTTCCGAAATACTGTGCCATTTTAAATTTGTTGAGACACCAATGCATTCAAACTCCGTGACACGTAGTAGACTTACGCCGTCATTAGTATATGTAAAATGAAGAGGCCATTTCTTATTTGAAAAGGTCGTGACTACAGCACTTTTACAGTTGCTAGACAATTGCCATGTTTCCCTCTTGTTACCAATAGGTGAAAAAAACGGTAATCAGCGCATCTTGATCTGGAGTATTAAAAAGATTTCACAGATAACGCAGTCGTCTCCACACGTCTGCACAGGGTGTTACTGATAATCTCCGCTACGTCATTTACATTGTTACGCTGAAGCAGCAACGTGCGAAGAAAGGAGGAGGAGAACGAAGTGGTCTCTTTTGGTAGCAGCTCGGTGTCGGCGCGGCTACCCTTCGCCATTCGTTAATAAACACGCCCCATCGTAACATTTTTGGTGAGAGGTGCTGAGTTTGATAACGGCGCCCCCGACGAAAGGCGACTCATCGACCGCTGAGGCGCAATACGCGGATCTTCGTTGAAGCCGATGACTTGCTGGTCTGCCACCTGTGATGAAGTCTCACGACAACAATGACAATTAGCCACCTGCTTCCCGCATTTCGTGGCAGCCCTACATCCAGCCTCCATCCTTCGCTAGACAAGCTGGAGAAGATGTAGACACATGGCTCAGCTCCTACCAACGGGCGAGTCGGTTTAATGGCTGAAATGCCACCGGACAGCTCAATAATGTGGGACTTTTTCTCAAAGGAACCGCATCTGTATGGTTCAAAAACCGTGAAGAAAGCCTGACGACGTGGCGGTAGTTCGTCGTTGAAATCAAGTTGTGCTTCGGGGATCCGGCAGCGAAGTAGAAGCGTGCTGAGCAAACTGTTATACAACGAGCGCAAGTCCCCGGGGAAATCTGAATGACGTATATTGAGGAGGTGCTCAAGTTGTGCAGGGCACTGGACCCCTGCGTGACAGAAGAGGACAAGGTTGATCCTCTTCTAAACAGAATCCCGGAGGACTTTTACCAGTTCATCATCGCAAAAAACGTTTGGAGCGTGTAAGTGACGTTATCAAGCACTGCCATACGTTTGAAGCGCTGAAAGCGCGGCGAATTACACCAAAGTTTGGCCGCCTGCCCAACGTCACTAATGTCGCCAGCGTCGTCGTGCATCCAACCCCATCGGATCTCGCGTTCATGATTCGCCAAGAAGTGCGCGAAGAGCTCGATCTACGTGAGGCGGCTTCTCGGCCGGCACCTAATGTCCGGGAACCCTTTGCTCCCTGCGACTTAGGCGCTACGACTATCAATGCCACCTCCCTTGATGCCTACAGCTATACGCCCCGTCTTCGAGGGCCAAGCCAAACTATGCGCCTGTACTACCCATTGTATGACGAATACGCACGCAGACCACCTTCCGTTTATCAGGCATGAAACGGCCGGGCCATTTATCCTTCTGCTGACATCAGCGCACCTCGCGAACGTCCCATATGCGTTCACTGTGGAATCCACGGTCAGCTGGCCCTATTCTGCCCCGATCGCCGTCGCACAACAGCACCGTCGTATGGGCAACCACGCACTTTCTACGGGCGCAGCAATCAGCACGTTGACGAGACACCCTGGCCCCCATACTCTAACAGCAAGCCAAACCATAGGGCGAATCACCGCAGTGACTCACAGGCGTCTGTGTGGAGCTTCACGCCACCACCTTCACGCTACCGAATATTCCCATCTCCTCGACGACGTCCCACTTCACCGCTGTAAGGAAACTAGGTGGCGCCACCGATGGAGGTGAGGTCACCAGTCATCTTCAGCTACACGCCGCTACGCCTCTACCAGGGACCATGCGTCATAACAAGATTCTGAGGACAATGTTACGACGACAGCTTTAGTGGACATGGGTGCAAGTGTCTCCGTTATCAGCATGTATTTCGAAACCCGATTAGGCCGTAAGGTGACGTTCAAGTGGGATAATGCGGGCGCAATTCGGGCTGTGAGTGGAGAATTGCTGCGACCACTTGGTGTGTGTACCGCGAACGTCTATTTCTCTAATAACGTCTATCAAGCCGAATTCACAATGCTCGCTAAATCAACGCATAATGTGATTCTGGGTCTAGATTTCCTGCAACAACGCGGTGCCACTCTTGATTGCGGTACAGGCGTAATTTTTGTCTCTCTTTTTGTTGCCGACAAACCTACTACTTGTTCGCACACCCTTGCCGTCTGTGAAGGTTCCGTCGTACCGCCCCGTTCCTTATTCAGCATTCAGGTCACTGCTGTTAGTGCCAACAACAATGTATTCGACGCTGTTGTTAAGCCGATGTTATCAATCGTTGCAAAGAAGAGTTTTATCGTGCCTCGCTGTATCTTCTCTGTGGCCTGTGGCATGAGTACATTGTGGGTGTCAAATTTGACTAACCAGTCTATTGTGCTTCCGAGCGGCAGGCGACTTGCCTCGTTTGAAGCAGATACAAGCCTTAATATCGACGCCTGAATTAAGCAATCACGCTTCGAACGAATCCCGTGCGCATGAGACTAGCCCTGGTGTCTCCTAAGACTCTTTCCCTCTTTCCCGTTTTTGAACATGATTAGCAGCCCCGCCGCGGTGGTCTAGTGGCTAAGGTACTCGGCTGCTGACCCGCACGGTCGCGGGTTCGAATCCCGGCTGCGGCGGCTGCATTTCCGATGGAGGCGGAAATGTTGTAGGCCCGTGTACTCAGATTTGGGTGCACGTTAAAGAACTCCGGGTGGTCGAAATTTCCGGAGCCCTCCACTACGGCGTCTCTCCATAATCATATGGTGGTTTTGGGACGTTAAACCCCACATATCAATCAATCAATGAACATGATTAGCAAGTCTATACCTATGAAAAGCGTCCAGCCCTGGTCAGCGTCCTCCGCAGGCATACTTCTGTTCAATTTCATCTAGGGCGCTGCCAAAGTTAGTGTTCCTAATATGTGGTCTCGCCATAGGATTGGCACGGGGTCCACGCATTTCATAAGGCAAAAACCATACCGTGTGTCTGCATCGGAGCGCAAGGTGGTCACAGAACAGGTGGAAGACATGTTGGCTAAGGGCGTCACTCTTCTAGCGCCTAGGCTGCACCGGTCATCCTCGTGAAGAAAAAAGACGGGTCCTGGAGGTTTTGCGTCGACTACCGGCGCCTAAATTCGGTGTCGAAAAGGGATGTGTATCGTCTTCCTCACACAGACGACGTTATTGACTATCTTCATTTGGCATCTTACTTCTCATTTGTGGACCTCCGATCGGGCTGTTGGCAGGTACCTATGCATTCTGCCGACAAAGAGAAAACCGCTTTTGTTACGCCAGATGGCTTGTTTGAATTCAATGTCATACCGTTTGGTTCGTGCAACGCCCCTGCGACATTTGAAAGGTTATTAGACACGATACTGCGTGGTCTGAAATGGGAGATTTGTTTGTGTTACCTCGACGACATCGTCATTTTTGGACGCACTTTTGCTGAACACAACCATTGACTTGACGTTGTTTTAACATGCCTTGAACAAGCTTCCCTTACCCTGAACTTCAAGAAACGTCACTTCAATCAGATAGGAGTACTTGTACTTGGTCTTCTTGTAGACAGATATGGTGTACTCCCAGAACCTCAGAAGGTTGCTGCAGTTACCTACTTCAAACGACCGCCGTCAATACGCTTCCCTACCAACACTATATGTGACGCCGACAATTTTGACAATTTCGTAGCTGCCATCGACGATACTGCTTTTCCTGACGTCGATACCTTCCGGGAAGAACAGCGCAACGACCACAGCTTGGATGATCTCTTTGATTCAGCCGCTGAACCAATAGGTAGCCATGGCTTTATCGTCCGAGATGGCTTGCTTTACAAAAAAAATTACATGGCTGAAGGTGCCCGCATTCTTTTAGTGGACCCAAAGAATTGGAGAACGCACGTACTCTACGCTTTGCACGCTGATGCATCAGCGGGGCACCTGCGGTTCGCCAAAACGTACCACCGCCTGCTGGCTTGATTTGACTGGCCTACCATTCGACGCAATACTGAAAAGTATGTGGCCAGTTGTGATAAATGATAGCAATTCAAGCGACCAAGTACTACACCAGTAGGTCTCCTCCACCCCTCGACGTCATCCTTATCTTCTTTCGAATTGGTTGGAGTGGATCTTCTCGGTTCATTTCTTTTTTCGAAAGGGTTGGAGTGGATCTTCTCGGTTCATTTCCGCGCTCATTGAAGAACAACCGTTAGAATACAGTCTGAGTTGACCACATGTCGCGTTATGTGGCAACCGAAGTGCTACCAACAGCCACGGCCATCGATGTATTGAGATTCCTCCTCTCTTTTGTGATACTGCGTCATGGATCGCCTCAGATTATTCTGAGTGCTCGTGGTCGACAATTCGTAGCCGATGTTGTAGAAGAACTCTTGCGTCTCTATGCTTGCCAGTTTTGCCACTCGACCCCATATCACCCCCCGACAAATGGTGTCGTCGAGCGCACCAACAGAACGTTTATCAACATGCTTTCGATATACGTTGACTACAGGCACAAGAACTGGGATGTCATCTTGTCATTTATCCCCTACGCCTATAACACGGCAAAGTCTCAAAGCTCTGGCTACAGTCCATTCTATCTTCTTTATTCCAAACCACCCTGCCACTTTCTTGACACCATTCTGCATTTTCATCTGCATGAGGACTCTTCCATTACCCAGACTATGTGCCGCGCGGAGGAAGCACGTCGCCTAGCTTAGCTCCGTGCGTTGGCATCCCAAGACCGCTCCAAGTTTGCCTATGATTCACGGCGCAATAATGTGTCGTACGAAAAAGAGAAAAAGTATGGCTTTGGACACCCTTTCGCAAGCGTGGCCTGTACCAGAAGTTCCTGGCTGGTTACACCGGCCCTTTTGTCATCGTCAATCACCTAAGTGATGTGACATATTCAATCGCTCGTCTCGTATCTCGCGGCTACCGTTCTAGGCAGACGCAGCTTGTTCACGTCGTCCGCCTAAAGCGCATTCATCCTCGTGACTGATGCTCGCCCAGGGGGCTTCGTCTGGGAAAGGCGGAGTGTTACGCTGCAGCGGCAACGTGCGAAAAAAAAAAGAAGAAGAGAACGAAGTGGTCTGTTTTGGAAGCAGCTCGGTGTCGGTGTAGCTACCCTTTGCCATTCGTTCTTCAATAAACACGCCCCATTGTAACAATATAAATAATAAACAAAACCGGCCCAAGCACCAAGCGTCGAGGTACCTATTACGTGATCTCTGTACGACAAATCATTTCGCGGGTTAAACATAACAAATTTTGAGCGTGATCGCAAGTAATTTGCTATCCAACCAACCAGCTTGTTCTCCAAATTGTAAAGAAGCTTGCAGTTTGACATAGCAAACAACGTCAATGTCCTTAGAATAGTCAATAGATATGGCATAAGTCTGTCTTTGGGCGTTACGGGAAACAGCAATCTCGTGCGTAAATTCAAGCAACTGTGTAGCCATCGCGATAATAAGTTGTGTGCGTTTAGGCCCTCCACATAATAATTGTTGATTATATGCCTCAAAAATTTTAAGCTGCGTGGTATAGAAAGGAAAGATATTGGCCTATACTTGGTATTTGCTTGTTTGTGGATTTAAGGGCAGGACGTTTGCTAATTTATATTGTTGAGGAACAGTCGCAGAGGCTTAGACTAAATATTACGGTAAGATAATTGCGACACCATATTGAGTACTACATTAGAAATATGTTCGGCATACCATCTGTACTGGAGTATATCGTAACTTCAAAATCACTATTAGTTTATGCACTTCAGGAGAACTCAAACAAAATTAGGAAGAGCAGGTAGTTTGCTGCATGCGGGAAATTGAGTGATGCCATTATTGGTAAAAACGGATTTGATGTAAGGATCAAAGACATTTGCTACAGCTTGTGGATTAGAGAAGGATTGGCCTTTCAGAAAAAAAATATTGAGAGTATAGACGATGCAGGACTAATCGACCGTTGTAACCTGCATGGATTATTTTGGTAATTGTATCGTAGACATCGCACAAGTAGTAGTTCTTAGCTTCTTAATTTTAGCTGCTATTTACCTTTCAATGCATTATTATTACACTTGGAATGGCTATTCTTACGTAAGCACTTTATGCGACGAGACAGATGAATTGTATCTTTATGGTAGCATGGGCGCACTGTGCTGCATTTAACATATTTCATCGATTTATATGTGGGGTTTAACTTCCCAAAACATCCATATGATTATGAGAGTTGCCGTAGTGGAGGGCTATAGAAATTTCGACCACCTGGGGTTCTTTAACATGTGCCCAAATTCGAGCACATGAGCCTATGGCATTGTGCCTTCATCGAAATTACAGCCGCCACAGCAGGGATTCGATCCCACCAACAGCCAGTCAGCAGCCGAGTACCCTAGCCACTACACCACCGCGGCGGGACCCATTTAACAAAGCGTGACGCTTACTTTGATAGGCATTATCACAAAACTTAAGAAGGAGCGCATCTACTTTGCAAAATTTGCTACAATATTGTTTTTCCTCAAAAGATGAGGCGAACGTGTCCAGTATAGAAGTGTCATCAACTTTAAGAAAGTTCAAAACAGTCTTGATCTCTGGTCTTTGAGGTGAATACACTAAGTTTGAGACGACTTAAACAGTATTATGGCCAAAAAGCCTTCGACGACTTCACATTTTACACCGTGCGATAGGAGCTCGCAGCACCATAACAACCTTAGGCTGCTGCTAACTCTCTTTCATCTGATTTCGCGAAAATGTAAAACGCTACTGTGTGGAAATACGCCTGCTCTCGGGAAAAAAGCATGGTTTTTACAGTGATATCATAGCGTGTAGAAGGGTAAACAAGCCATTTCCTGATGTCTGCTGAAATGGCAAATACGCTAGCACGCGCTTGCACTCGCGACCCCGCCATTATACGCAGAGTTCACAGATGCGGGTCGAGCCACGCAGTCTTCTACCTGAGAATCCCTTCACATTCCTTCTTGTATGAAAATACGCACGGGATTTCCTTTCCGGTTCATGAGAAACTGACAACAGGCATCGCACGCGTAGTGATTGATTGATTGATTTGTGGGGTTTAACGTCTCAAAACCACCATATGATTATGAGATACGCCGTAGTGGAGGGCTCCGGAAATTTCGACCATCTGGGGTTCTTTAACGTGCACCCAAATCTGAGTACACGGACCTACAACATTTCCGCCTCCATAGGAAATGCAGCCACCACAGCTGGGATTTGATCCCGTGACCTGCAGGTCAGCAGCCGAGTACCTTAGCCACTAGACCACCGTAGCGGGGCTCACACGCGTAGTGATGTTATCACATGCGCCCTCCGCGCAATGGAGATGGGCAGCTCATTTCATCTATGCTTCAGCAGTGTTTGTTCCTCGCTATAGCACTTGTGAGATTTTATCCGCGGGAAAAGCATACGGTGTGCGTATAAAAGTAGTTTAGTGAGACCTTATATCCAACATGGCAGCGATAATGAAAGCTTGTAAAAAAGTGTCCATTTACCATGTCACAATTGAAAAATAAACGAATTCAAAATAACGGCGATGATGAAAGTCTTTGAAAGTGTCTATATAATCCTTGTCGCATTCGAAAAATACACGAAAACCGTCGAAGCCGGCTGGCCTTTGTTATGAAGACCTGCGTTGCTTTCGCGCTGAAACATTCGTCCATCGGAAGCCTGAAATGATTTGGAGTCGTTTCTTTTGGTTGTGTTCTCGACTACACAGCACTACACTCTTTTTCACACAGCTCTAGCAGAAGAAATACAAGAAAACATTTAAGTCCCCATTCTTTGATTTATTCAAAATATGCTGCTCTTTCTAGATGATTACCCAGGATTTGGGAAAAGCAGACAATAATAAACAAACATGCGAAAGTCGTCCAAAAGCAGAACACAACAAGGCAGATTACATGGAATCAGCAGAATTCAAGTTTGAAGCGCAGTTCTTCCAAATGAATCCCGTAATGCCGCAAAACAATGCACGACGAACTAAGGAAGCGTGGCCACCGAGAACAACTCTTCACTGTCCTCGAAGGACCATCCATCAGATTCATAGATGACGCAAGAGTTGAGCTGAATTCTTCCAGCATCTTTTAGCAAAAAAAAAATAATTTTACATGAGAACTGCAAACCATACGAGAGGAACGGAAACTAAGAACGCTGAAGGCACAGACACTCAATAAGTCCCATACAGTGTGTGAGTCTGAGAAAAAACAACTTCTAAAACTGACCCCCCCCCCCCCCAAACACGCACACGCGCACACACAGAGAGAGAGAGACAGAGAGATAGACAGACGCACACACAGGCAGAGAGAGAGACTAGATCAGTGTTAAATATCAAGAAGCAGATCTGATGTAATCCTGTGTGACAAAGCCTCGACGTGGTGAAAACACACCTCTCTGACGGAAACAAAGCTCGAAACTGGCCAAAGTTTTCTATATATTTCTAAATCCATAGCTCTACTTTTGCTGAAATATTCAAAAGCAATTTTCGACTAAAATGATCCTATTTCGGTACTCTCGTAGACGGCTTTAGGAATTCCCCTCTAGATCATTTCCTCAGTTTATCAAATATTAATTCTGAATATTACAGTCGCATTTCAGTGCGTGCGCATCGTGATACTTTTAGCAAAACGGGCCCTTACAGTATGCATAGTTGCGACCCGTCTTTAAGGATCACCTTGCTTCGTCTCCTTTGGAAACTAAATTTTGCTATATGTTGGCATTCTTTTTTTATTTTCACTGCTCGCTCTGTTATGACACTTGTCGTTGTGAATATTTTCGAAAGTAGTTATTGTATGAGCATATACTTCTTGAATAGTAACGGCTTCAAGCACAAAATAAGGAAAAGTTCACTACAATGTATCAAAATAAATAATAAATAAAAGGCACAAACATTACGCCACCTAAGCCAACTGCATTTTCATAGAAATAAGGGAAGGCCGACCACATCACTGAACTTAAAGGTGTGTGCAAACGTCCTGAGGCCACAGAAGGTGACGCACGTAAAAGCACTATGACGTGCCAGTGGCTCCTCCTTGAAGAAATTTTATTTCCGCTCTTCTGCTCACAGGCCAGCGTCATTGCATTGTCCCGGTCAAAACTACGTCTCAGCACTATTCGCCCTCCCCTCCTCCACACACACACAAAAACCCTGCAGCGATAGTCACGGCAGCCCGACTGAAAATAAAAAAAAGCAGCAGCAGGATAGTAATATCTCCCATCACCGACACAGAAAATAAGTCTAGTTTTTCGAAAAGGTGCCTTCTCAGTTCTCTTTTTCTTTCACTACCAAGCCCCCACCCCCCCTCTTAGAATGTTGAGCCGGGCTGTTATATGGGTTAAATTCACTACCCTCCCTCTCCAAAGTAACGTCGAGCGCTGCACGACTCGTTCTACAAAGCAACTCCTCTTCTTTTTTATTGCGATAGCAGTTATATAAACACTGCCCCGCCGCGGTGGTCTAGTGGCTAAGGTACCCGGCTGCTGACCCGCAGGTCGCGGGTTCGATTCCTGGCTGCGGCGGCTGCATTTCCGATGGAGGCGGAAATGTTGTAGGCCCGTGTACTTAAAAGGTGCACGTTAAAGAACCCCAGGTGGTCAAAATTTCCGGACCCCTCCACTACGGTGTCTCTCATAATCAAATGGTGGTTTTGGGACGTTAAACTACACAAATCAGTTATATAAACACTCTCAGCTGGATATCGCTGCAGGCGTTGGCGTCAACGTAACTCACCATATATATTGTTACGGGGTGGTGACGTGGCCGAAGACAGGAGACTTTGCGTGGGAATATAACTGTTTATTTGGGCGAACCTGTGCCCGCTAAACGGAAAGACCGATTACAGTAGCAGTCTTGGACTGATAGCGGCGAACGGAGCGTCGGCCGTCGATCAACTACGGACAAGCGGCGAAGTGCGTCGGTATTTATACTCTTGCCATCGAATGTTCTAGCGTTATTGCTGGCGGTGGCATAGGTTCCAGAATAATGTCTACAGTTCGCAGAGTGGGCGTGATCTTATCGAAATGATCGACTAAAGTCCGGAAGCTTCTCGAAAACTGCACGCGCGTTTTGTGCTGAGAATTGTGTAGTGTTTTGGGGCGATAACAAAACTTGAGAAATGGAACGTGGCATTGCCCCCCCTGTGAAAAAAGGCATCGTCCCGATGCTTTAACTAAAGATGAAGGTACAACAATAATGTAAGAAAATACAATGAATAAATTACGATACAATAATAATACAAAACACTGTTTTAGTTTGTTAACGTGCATGAAACGGCTTGAGGCGCGCGACATGACCGACTTCAGGTCGCGATCGGCGTCGTTGAGAGTTCGTGATGCCGTCAGGGACAACCTCGTAATCAAGTGGGCCGAGATGTCGAACCACCCTGTACGGTCCGAAGTACCGTCGCAGAAGCTTTTCACTTAGTCCACGTCGACGTATTGGCGTCCACACCCAAACACGTTCACGTGGCTGGTATTCCACGAAGCGTCGCCGAAGATTGTAACAGCGGCTGTCGTTCGTCTGTTGATTCTTGATGCGGAGATGCGCGAGTTGTCGGGCTTCTTCGGCGCGTTGAAGGTACTTACTCACATTGAGGTTTTCTTCGTCGGTGACGTTGGGTAACATGACATCGAGCGTCATTGCCGAGCTCCTTCCGTAGACCAATTTGTATGGAGATATCTGCGTCGTCTCCTGCACCGCCGTGTTGTATGCGAAGGTCACGTACAGAAGAATGGCGTCCCACGTCTTGTGTTCGACATCGACGTACATTGCCAGCATGTCGGCGATCGTCTAGTTTAGCCGCTCGGTGAGGCCGTTGGTCTGTGGGTGGTACGCTGTCGTCCGGCGGTGGTTTGTCTGGCTGTATTCCAGACAAACCACCGCCGGACCTGCTGACCACTGACCTAACTCAAGATCGCTTGAGTTAGGTCAGCAGTGAATGCCGTTCCTCTGTCGGTGATAAGGACCTCCGGGGCACCGTGACGTAGGACGATATTTTCGACGAAGAACTTAGCTACCTCGGATGCACTGCCTTTTGACAGGGCTTTTGTCTCGGCGTAGCGGGTGAGGTAGTCGGTAGCTACTACGATCAATTTGTTTCCTAAAGCCGACGTCGGGAACGGCCCCAGTAGGTTCATACCAATCTGCTGGAAAGGTCCGTGAGGTGGTTCAATTGGCTGCTAAAGCCCCGCTGGCCATGTTGGTGGTGTCTTGCGTCGCTGTCAGTCCCGGCATGTCTTCGCATAATGAGTGACGTCGGTGGTAAGACGTGGCCAATAGTACCTTTCTTGTATCCTCGCGAGCATGCGAGAAACACCGAGCTGCCCTGCTGTTGGATCGTCATGCAGGGTCTGCAGGAGTTCTGGTCGCAGAGCTGAAGGCAGCAGGAGGAGGTACTTAGCTCGAAGCGGTGAAAAGGTTTTCTTTTGTAGAAGTCTGTTTCGCAGGAAAAACGACGCAAGTGCACGCTTGAATACCTTCAAGACTTCGACGGTCCTGCCTTCGATGTATTCTATTAGGGCCTTAAGTTCCGGATCGGCCCACTGTCGTTCAGCGAAGTCGTCGGTAGTGATCGTTCCCAAGAAGTAGTCGTCATCTGGGTCGTCGGGTGGTGGTTGGTCGACAGGCGCACGAGAGAGACAGTCGGCGTCGGAGTGTTTCTTGCCGGACTTGTAAATGACAGTAATGTCATATTTTTGAAGTCTCAGGCTCCATCGTGCGAGGTGATCTGAAGGGTCCTTCAAGGTGGCTAGCCAACACAAGGCGTGGTGGTTGCTCACAACTTTGAAGGGCCTGCCGTAGAGGTAGGGGCGAAATTTCGACGTAGCCCAGATGATGGCGAGGCACTCCTTTTCGGCTGTGGAATAATTGACTTCTGCTTTGGATAGCGATTGGCTGGCGTAACTAATAACCCTTTCAAGTCCGTCAGCCCTCTGCACAAGAACGGCGCCAAGGCCTACGCTGCTTGCGTCAGTGTGTATTTGTGTCTCGGCGAATTCGTCGAAATGAGCAAGTAACGGAGGCGTCTGGAGGCGATGCTAAAGCTCCTGGAAAGCGTGTTCTTGCGGCGTTTCCCACTTAAACTGCACGGCGGCCTTGGTAAGGTTAGTGAGGGGATCGGCGATGCGGGCGAATGTTTTCACGAACCGTCTATAGTAGGCGCACAGGTCCAGAAATCGGCGCACCACCTTCTTGTCAGTGGGTGGCGGGAAGTCGGCGATGCCGGCATTTTTCCGTGGATCGGGACCGACTCCAGAATTGGTAATCACGTGCTCCAGAAACAAGAGCTCTTCGTACGCAAATCTGCACTTTTCTGGCTTCAGTGTGAGTCCGGACATCTTGATGGCTTGAAGTACAGCTTCAAGGTGCCGATGATGCTCGTCGAAACTCGAGGAAAGAAGACGACGTCGTCCAAGTACACAAGGCAAGTCTGCCACTTCAATCCTGCCAGTACTGTATCCATAACGCGTTGAAAAGTTGCAGGCGCTGAGCAAAGGCCGAAGGGCTTCACCTTAAACTCGAAGAGGCCGTCCGGTGTTATAAACGCCGTCTTCTCTCGGTCTCTTTTGTCGACTTCGATTTCCCGATAGCCAGTCTTGAGGTCCATTGACGAAGAGTACTTGGCGCTATCGAGCCGATCAAGTGCGTTGTCTATTCGTGGGAGAGGATACACGTCCTTTCTTGTGATTTTGTTCAGGCGGCGATAATCGACGCAGAAACGTAGGGTCCCATCCTTTTCTTCACTAACACCACGGGGGACGCCCATGGACTCTTGGACGGCTTGATGATGTCATCCCGCAGTATTTCATCAACTTGTCTCTCCATGGCCTCACGTTCTCGCGTCGAAACCCTGTATGGACTCTGACGGAGTGGTCTGGCATTTTCTTCGGTTATGATGCGATGTTTCGTGATTCGGGTCTGCCGAATTTTTGATGACGATGAAAAGCAATCTTCGTATTGCAGGAGCAGGGCCTTGAGCTGTTCTTGCTTATGGTTTGGAAGTCTCGGATTGACGTCGAAAGCTGTGGGAGGGGCTTGGTTCCTCTGAGCAGGTTCCGCAGAATCGGCGAGGGCGAAAGCACTGGTGGCGTCCACAATTTCTTGGATGTATGCGATCGTTGTGCCTTTGTTCACATGTTTGTACTCATTGCTGAAATTCGTGAGCATAACCGTGGCTTTGCCTCCCCGCAGCTCTGCAATTCCTCTTGCGACACAAATATTTCGAGTGACCAACAGATGCTGACTGCCTTCAACGACGCCTTCCAGGTCAGGTGATTTAGGAGCGCCGACTGAAATAATGACGCTTGAGCGAGGCGGAATGGTGACTTGTTCTTCCGCACATTCATGGCATGGTTTTCTGACGGCGTGCGCGGCGGTAGTGCTTCTTCCATGGATAACGTTATCGACTTTGTTCTTAGGTTGATGACAGCACCATGGAGGCATAAGTAGTCCATACCAAGGATGTCATCTCTCGAGCAACGCTGTAGGACTGCGAAGTCTGTAGGATAAGTGCGGCCGTTAATGGTGACTCTCGCTGTGCAGATTCCTGCAGGCGTTACGACATGACCTCCGGCTGTGCGGAATTCAGGGCCTTCCCAAGCTGTCCGAGCTTTCTTTAACTTCACGGCGAACGACCCACTGAAGACAGAATAGTCGGCTCCAGTATCGATGAGAGCGGTCACACTGTGGCCGTCGACAAGAACGTCGAGGTCGCTAGTTCACCGTCTTGCATTACAGTTAGGGCGTGGCGTCGGGTCACGGCTGCGTCGGCTTGTTCCGCTGCTTCCATGTTGCGTCGTCTGGCCACCTTCGGTAGGTGAGCTTTTGCCATCAGCGCTTTGCCTGGTTGGTGTTGTGTTCAGAAAGCTCCGTCGCGGCGGCGTCGTCGTCGGAGGATCTTCGGTAGTTCGTCGCACAGCGACCGCACCTCCATCGGTTGCTGCCCTTGGTTTTCCGGATACGGGCTAGGAGACCGGCCCCGCGTTGGGCCAGAGTACTGCTGGGGGTGCGGTGACATGCGGCGGCTGGGCGACGGCGAACGGTAAGGACTTCGTGGTATCCATTGAGTTCCTGTCAGGTAGTCGGCGATGTCACGTGGCCGATATCCTGGCTGCGGACGCGGTGCATTGATGGCGAAGCCACGCAGTCCTATCTGTCGGTGCTGGCAATGGCGGTATGTGTTCCAGGCCTCGCCGCAGTGGTTGCACAGTGGGCGGTTGTCAGGTGCACGCCAAACGTCCGCTATCCTCGGCGCACTGCGCTGGCCCGCTGGGGAACGGTAGCACGTCGGCAGGGGTGGTGGCGGCGGTGGGGTTTGGCGACGGAAGTGCGACGGGGCGGCGTTTTGGCGGGGAGGAGCGTTGTGGTGCACTGCAGCGGCGTAGCTCATAGTTTCTGGCTCGGGCAGCGGTGTTTGGGGAATTCGAAGCGATTGCCGAACTTCTTCTCGCATAATATCGGCGATCGAATCCACTTGAGGCTGCGTCGAAGGCAACAGTTGGCGCAGCTCTTCCCGCACGATCACTCGGATCGTTTCACGCAGGTCTTCGGAGTCACTGGCTTGAGCAGCAGCGCATTCTGGAGTCAGGCGACGATAATACTGTCTGGTGCGCATGTCCAGGCTTTTTTCGATGGTGGTCGCCTCGGATACAAATTCTTGGACAGTTTTTGGTGGATTCCTCATTAGTTCCACGAAGAGCTCCTGTTTGACCTCTCGCAAGAGGAAACGAACTTTCTTCTCCTCAGGCATGCCTGGGTCAGCGTGACGGAATAGGTGGGTCATCTCCTCTGTGAAAATTCCAACCTTTTCATTTGGTAGCTGAACCCGGGTCTCTAGTAAGCTGCAGCCATCTCTTTGCGAGCGACGCTCGCGAACGTTTGCAGAAATGCGCCGCAGAAGACATCCCACGTTCGGAGCGTGGACTCCCGATTCTCTAGCCAGGTCCTTGCGGTGTCTTCCAGGTATAAGTACACACGATGGAGCTTTTCTTCGTTGTCGCAACGGTTGAGGGCGGCCACACGGTCGTTTGTTTCTAGCCAGGTCTCCGGGTCTTCAAACTATGACCCATAGAACGTTGGTAGTTCCCTAAGTTGATGAATGACGATCGCAGGCTGGGACGCTCCGGTTGTCATGGTCGCTGCAGTCGAGGTCATGGCCTTGGTCTTGAGCGCCTTGTCTTGTAGAAGCCCCTACTCATGTGGGAGACCTTGCTGTCGGTGGCCTGTTCGCTGCTCTTGGTTGGCGTCGGTGTCTTCGCGACATGGGCTGGGTTCACGGCTTGACGGGGGCGTCCGATACATGAACGAAGCAGCACCTCCACCAGATGTCACGGAATCCTGACGTGGCCTAAGACAGGAGACTTTGTGTTGGAATTTAACTGTTTATTTGGGCGAACCTGTGCCCGCTAAAGGGAAAGTCCGATTACAGTAGCAGTCTTGGACTGATAGCGGTGAACGGAGCGTCGGCCGTTGATCAACTACTAACAAGCGGCAGTGTGCGTCGGCATTTATAGTCTTGCCATTGAATGTTCTAGGATTATCGCTGGCGGTGGCATAGGTTCCAGAATAATCTGTACAGTTCGCAGAGTGGGCGTGATCTTATCGCATTGATCGACTAAAATCCGGAAGCTTCTCGAAAACTGCACGCGCGTTTTGTGCTGAGAATTTTGTAGTGTTTTGGGGCAATAACAAAACTTGAGAAATGGAACGTGGCAATATAAATATATATATATTTATATATATATATTGTTAAGGCGTTTCTGAGCCGGCACACAGCGAGCATGCACAATGGCGACAGTAACGGCCAAGCACGGGCTCTGAGCGCGAGCGGCATCCTTTTCGGGTAGACCTACTAGAAGGCACCTGAGAGTTCGACCAATTTAAGTGATCGGAAACTTCTTCGCAATTACCCCGGGGTCGAAGAGGGAGCCGCCTGGCGACCTAACAGCTTGTCGCTATGAGCGGGTCATAGTAAGCCTTCAGGCGCTCCACGTTGACTATGTCGCGCCCGCGACGGCGCATGCCCGAAGTTTTTTCAATTGGTTCGATCAGATAGTTGACCGGAGATGTGCGGTCGATGACACGGTAGGGGCCTCCATATTTCGAGGGTAGTTTGGAAGAAAGGCCAGCTGCAGAGGTCGGGATTGAGAGCCATACAAGAGAACCAGGAAGGAGCGTGAGCTCAGAAGTGGCGGAGCCATCACGAATACTCTTCTGCCGCCCTTGCTCATGCGTCGTAAAAGTATTGGAAAGCTCTCGACACTCTTCAGTAAGCCTGGCTGTCTCATAAATAGGTGCGTACTCAGATGTATCCGACGTGTATTTGAGTATCTTGTCGATAGTGTGTGACGGGTGCCTTCCGTACAGCAAGAAGAAAGGTGAAAAACCGGTTTTTCTCTGAGGGGCGGTGTTGTAGGCGTATGTGACGAAGGGCAGTATAGTATCCCAATTCGTGTGGTTGGCGGCGACGTACATCGAAAGCATGTCGCCGAAGGTGCGGTTAAAGCGTTCGGTGAGACCATTCGTCTGCAGGTGGTAAGCAGTAGTTTTGTGGTGGACAGAATGGCACTCCGTGAGAATGCCTTCGACGACTTCTGACAAGAAGACACGGCCTCGATCGCTGGGAAGCTCCTGAGGTGGACCGTGGCGCAGTATTAATCGATGCAGTAGGAAGGCCGGAACATCACGCGCAGTAGCCGCAGGGATAGCGGCGGTTTAGGCGTATCGCGTTAAATGATCTACGGTGACGATGATGGCCCAGCTGTTACCAGCCGACGTCAGATGAAGTGGTCCATACAAATCGATACCTATGCGCCCAAACGGACGCTCAGGGCAAGGTAACGGTTGCTGACTGGCTGGCGACATGTGAGCTGACGGTTTGCGGCGTTGGCAAGCGAGGCAGGAGCGAACGAACTGCTGCACGTAGCGGTGCATCCCACGTCAGAAGTAGCGTTGTCGAATGCGATGGTAGGTTTTGAATAAGCCAGAGTGCGCGCATTGCGGATCAGAATGGAATGATTTACATATCTCTCCCCGCAGACTGCGGGGTATCACGAGTAACCACAGCCGGCCATCGGCGTCGTAATTGCGTCGGTGTAGAAGGCCGTCACGAATGGCGAAATGACGAGCTCGACGACGCAAGGCACGCGTGGATGGCGTTGCAGATCGATCAGAGAGCAAGTCGATCAGTTGGGCGATCCAATTATCCTTTCCCTGTTCGGTAGCGATGATGTCAACATCAATGGCAGAAACAGCAGCCGAGGATACTGAGCAGAGCACATCACCTTCAGGCAGAGGGGAGCGCGAGAGGGCGTCGGCGTCAGCATATATATATATATATATATATATATATATATATATATATAGAGAGAGAGAGAGAGAGAGAGAGAGAGCGAAAAGCAAAGGGATCGTTTAAACATTGCAAACTACAGGCCTATTTCCTTATCGTGTACGTCATGTAAGCTATTGGAACACACAGTCGCACAATACATCACAGCATTTCTTGAAGAAAACCACCTGCTGTCACCCTTACAGCACGGATTTAGGAAAAAATTATCAACCACAACGCAGCTAGTTGCAACAATTCATGAGTTTACGTCGTCGCTTGATGCGGGGAATCAAACTGATTCTTTTTTTTATATTTTAGTAAAGCCTTCAATCTTGTCACGCATAGGAAACTCATTTCTAAATTACATATTCTAGGTCTACTCGTTAACCTCATTGACTGGATCCGTTCTTACCTTCACTATCGCAAGTAGTATGTTAAAGTAAATGACTGCATGTCTGGTATTCAGCCAGTATTATCCGGAGTTCCTCAAGGTAGTGTTTTGGGACCTATTCTCTTTCTAGTGTATATAAATGACAATTTTGAATCAATAGACACATCACAAGTCCACATAAAGCTTTTTGCAGATGACTGGATACTTTTTAAAAGGATTACTGCTCCGAATGAGCAGAAATGCCTGCAATCCAAACTTTTGACCATTTCCAAGTGGTGTGAAGATTGGTCAATGAAATAAATTGCGATAAATCAGTTGTCATGCATATAACGAATAAGAAACACCGTTTTAATTTTACGTATTCTCTCAACAAATGTCCATTGACTGAGGTTAACGAATATAAATATTTGGGCGTCACAATTACAAGCCACGTAACATGGACAAGCCACAATATAAAACATGCTGATCTGCTTCTAGGAAGCTCGATTTTTTGAGACACAAATTAAAAACAGTGCCCCCAGAAATCAAAATGTTGGCCTACAATGCTTTTATAAGACCAAAGTTAGATTATGCTAGTGTCGTTTGGGACCTACATATAAAGAAAGATGTTAAGAAGCTTGAGATGGTGCAGCGAAAGGCGGTTCGCTTTATCTTTAATGCCTACCACAGAAATGACTCGCCAACAACGATCATGGCCATTAGTGATATCCCTACTTTACAATACCGAAGAGCTGCTGCCCGGCTGAAATTTCTACACTCACTTTATTTCCGTAAACTTAACATTTGTCCAGAGCCTTATATAAGAAATGGAATCTCAAGACAAATTCGACATACTCACAGTTACACTCTTGAACCTTACTTCGCACGTACTAATCTTTTCATGAACTCGTTCTTTCCTCGGACGATCAATGATTAGAACGCGTTATCTTTTGAAGCATTCTGTGATAATGAAAATCCTGACTTCGATAACTAGGTATCTTTCCGTTTTTAACCGTACAACTCAAGATCTCAGACTGTCTCACGTTGTATTTGATTTGCATTCTCCAGTTGCAGTTTGCGATTTCTTGCTGCCATTTCATCATCATCATCATTATAATGATGATGAAATGGCAGCATCATCATCAGCCTGATTACGTCCACTGCAGGACAAAGGCCTCTCCCATGTTCCGCCAGTTAACCCGGTCCTGTGCTTGCCGCTGCCAATTTATACCCGCAAACTTCTTAATCTCATCTGCCCACCTAACCTTCTGTCTCCCCCTAACCCGCTTCCCTTCTCTGGGAATCCAGTTAGTTACCCTTAATGACCAGCAGTTATCTTGTCTACGCGCTACATGCCCGGCCCATGTCCATTTCCTCTTCTTTATTTCAACTATGATATCCTTAACCCCCGTTTGTCCCCTAATCCACTCTGCTCTCTTCTTGTCTCTTAAGGTTACACCTACCATTTTTCTTTTCATTGCTCGCTGCGTCGTCCTCAATTTAAGCTGAACCCTCTTTGTAAGTCTCCAGGTTTGTGCTCCGTAGCTAAGTACCGGCAAGATACACCTGTTATATACCTTCCTCTTGAGGAATAGTGGCAATCTACCTGTCATAATTTGAGAATGCTTGCCGAATGTGCTCCACCCCATTCTTATTCTTCTAGTTACTTCAATCTCGTGGTTAGGCTCGGCGGTTATTACCTGCCCTAAGTAGACATAGTCTTTTACGACTTCAAGTGCACTATTACCTATCTCGAAGCGCTGCTCCTTTCCGAGGTTGTTGTACATTGCTTTCGTTTTCTGCAGATTAATTTTAAGACCCACCTTTCTGCTCTCCTTGTCTAACTCCGTAATCATGAGTTGCAATTCGTCCCCTGAGTTACTCAGCAATGAAATGTCATCGGCGAAGCGCAGGTTACTAAGGTATTCTCCATTAACTCTTATCCCTAACTGTTCCCATTCTAGGCTTCTGAAAACCTCCTGTAAGCACGTGGTAAATAGCATTGGGGAGATTGTGTCCCCCTGCCTTACACCCTTCTTGATTGGTATTCTGTTGCTTTCTTTATGAAGCACTATGGTAGCAGTTCATCCCCTGTAGATTTCTTCCAGAATGTTTATATATACTTCATCTACGTCCTGATTCCGCAGTGTCTGCATGACGGCTGATATTTCTACTGAATCAAACGCCTTCTCGTAATCTATGAAGGGTATGTATAGTGGCCGGTTAGACTCTGAGCTTATCTCTATTACCTGATTGATAGTATGAATGTGGTCAATTGTTGAGTAGCCTGTTCGAAATCCTGCTTGTTTCTTCGGTTGATTGAATTCCAATGTTTTCTTTACTCTGTTAGCAATTACCTTTGTAAATAGCTTGTATACTACAGAGAGCAAGCTGATTGGCATGTAATTCTTCAAGTCCTTGTAATCTCCTTTCTTATGTATTAAGATGATGTTAGCATTCTTCCAAGACTCTGGTACCCTTCCCGTCAGGAGACACCTCATAAAGAGGGTGGCTAGTTTTTCTAACACAATCTGTTCTCCATCTTTCAGCAGATCTGATGTTACCTGATCCTCACCAGCAGCTTTGCCTCTTTGCATGCTCTCCAGAGCTTTTCTGACTTCTTCTGTCATTACTGGTGGGGTGTCATCTGGGTTACTGCTAGTTCTTACAGTATTTAGGTCGTGGTTGTCTCGGCTACTGTACAGATCTCTGTAAAACTTCTCCGCTATTTTAACTATCCTATCCATATTGGTAGTTATTTTGCTGTCATTTAACTTTGTTCAAATGCTATCCTGTGTTCTAGTGCCTTAACATGTTTTTATTGCTTGAACTTTCTTTTTATTTTAGTTACATTGTGAATCACTTTGTATTATGCCCCCCTGCTTGGTATTTCGACCACAGTATTCTATATATATATATATATATATATATATATATATATATATATATATATATATATATATATATATATATATATATATATATATATATATATATATATATATATATATATATATATATATATATATATATATAAGTGCAAGAAAGAAGAAAAAAAACCTAAAAAACACTCCGGCACACGGAATCAAACGTGGGACCTCTGGGTCGTCAAAGCGAGGCGTTAGCCACTGAGCCAAGCCAGAGCATGTTCTTCACCGTTGGTACAAGGCGCGACGCCAGCACGGTCCCGAAGGCGCCACTGCTCCCAAACTCACCGCTGCCAAGGTCACTGGCTGTTTGGGAGCGTGTGTTTCTCAGCTCGCGACTGCTTCTCCGCAGAGGTGCTAGACGAGCGGAAAAGACGACGGTGAGTTAAGACGAGGTTTATGTACAGCATAGAAATGGAGGCTTTACGAATTCGGCACTGGGGCCGACAGCTTAGGGACTCGAAGAGCCGAGGTTCTTCTCTCTGACACATAGGTCCATTTCTGGCAACGCGCCGCTTCGCTTTTTGATAGGCACCGGGTGGACCTTTACGTCACCAACGTCCAATGAGAAGCGCCGCTGGCCATGGTGTCAGATTCCTCCAGT
Source organism: Rhipicephalus microplus (assembly GCF_043290135.1). Taxonomy (NCBI): domain Eukaryota; kingdom Metazoa; phylum Arthropoda; class Arachnida; order Ixodida; family Ixodidae; genus Rhipicephalus; species Rhipicephalus microplus. The sequence goes on from NC_134708.1 coordinate 130,477,493, forward strand.
CAGGAACCGCAGCTCGGTTGCGTCATGATCCTAAATTCCGAAGCCGCTGCACTGGGTTGCACCTAAGGACGAGTCATGTTGCCGCACATTGCGTAAGACTCGCCAGATTGGTTGGCGCCGTTTGCATGATGTCGTTGAGATGATTACATCAAGTGGGCTCGCTCGCTGGCCTTGACACAGATTGTTTTTGCCGAGTTAATGACGTTCGGTGTAGACTCCCAGGCGTAACAGCACCCCACCGCCAGACAATGCTCCGGAAAGACGAGCTGCTCCCACGTGGCTGGGATGTCAGGCGCGCTCGTTCGCAGGTCCCTCCAGGTTTGCCTCCAGCGCCTGGGGGAGGATGTAGCTCCAAGCCCAGTTCCGTGAACACATACCAATACTGAGGACAGATCCTAGCCCCACTTACTTGTCGCCAAAACTTGTCGACTTGCTTCGCTCGTCTCTTCTGACGATTTCTGGTCTCATCACTTGTCGATGTTTCTACAATTTGTCAAGAACGGTTCGACAACAGACAACACACGACACAAGCAAATGCCCTCGGTTATCCAATAGAACACTAGACAAAGTATTGTACAACATATACCTAGCTACGTGGCTATCGCCATTTCGTTCCCTCTACACCAAGAGGCACATGTATTACACAAGACTCTTTATATGAGAACTCAAATTTTTACACGTACAACAACGTAATGAAATAGAATACAACATAAAGTGGGCCCCTTGAGATCACTCTGATCGAGAGCGCTCAGTTAAGGCCGTGATGAGGACAAAATTCTCCCCTGACTCGCCTGCAAAAGACCGAAAGGTTGAGAAGGTACTAACTAAAACGAACGCACGGTTCAATGCTCTGCATTAGCATTTAGCTTTTCTTTCTTGTTGCGAACATTCCAGATGTGCTGCTGAAGAATCATGCTCCACTTCAGTAGCCGGCCACTTTTAGGCGACGTGTTATTTAACCAGTTTAGAGGACAGTGCTCTATTTAAACCACAAACCTTGAACCGGAGACATACCAGGCTAGCTTTTGACCGGCCCACACGAAGCAAGCGCATTAATTCTTTTTCAACGGTACTGTATGCATCTTCCCTGCTGCTCAGTTTTCGATATAAATACAGAACTGGCTTTTCATTATCAGAACTGTCTTCCTGGCACAATATAGCTTCGAACTCCAGCGTTTTATTGATCTCCTCTTTCATGATCAACTTTCACACAAGACAACATCGATACGCTTACTATGAATTGGCTCCTCACAAGTTAGTTTGGTATCGTGTTCAATCACCGTCGTGTTTCCGGGACGGTCCGAAAACAGGTCTTTAAACTCGGAAACAGTACTCTTCAAGTACTGCTTCTGGACTTCACTTAACCCTTTCAGCCCTGGATTTTTTATTTTGTTCGGATACACTTTTTGTGCGCGTTTTTCTCGTGGTTAGGACCTCAGAAGACCACAAACAAAAAATTGAGCCAATGGTACAAGCATTTTTGGATTAATTAACGTGGCATCAAATTAGGTGATTAAGGCCCAGTGATTGGAAAATGAATAAAATGGCTTCTTTTTGCCTGCCAATCAATGGTGTGTACAAAATGGCAACCCACGTCTTACTTTTCAGCTTAATACTCACTGAAACAGCTCCGGTACGCCATACCAAAAATGGCGCTTACCCTCCTAAACTTACGCGCCTCAGCTTCACGGAAGACCTCGGTCGCGCTTCTTCTTCTTTGTGGCTGCTACTTCCACCAATGTGCCACAATATTGGTGTCAATTGCAGTGGGGATCATTGAAGAACTATGGCCCCAAGAATGAGTAGTATTGGTTACGTTTCCGAGATACTAGGGGAAATGTTGTGCGGTGGTTTGAATTGACACCACAAGGGCCGAAAGGGTTAACCTAGGCTCCAGGTGCAACTGCTCCGAGATTACATCGGATCCCCTTTTGATTACATCACTAGAAGTCAGAATTTCTACTCCCTCTTCCTCTGAAGCATTCAAAAGCAGATTTACGATCGCTTGACTTTGAACGTATGGTTTCATCAAGTTACTGTGATAAATTTTGTTCGGCTGCCTCCCTAATTTCACTTCATAATTGGTATCAGAAGGCATCAATATTACTTATGCGGGCTTTTCCCAAATAACCATAAGCTTGTTCTCTTTAGATGGCCACAGCAACATCACCTGACTACCTATTTCTAAGGTGCGCTTCTTCGACGATTTGTCGTAGCACTCCTTCGACAACACTTGTGCAGCCCTCATGTGGCTTTCCACAAGATCTTTTATTTTTTCAAGCCTCTGAGGGAGGGCTAGAACATACGCAACTACATCAGGGTGCTCATAGAATCCCTCCCAGGATTCGCGTAGCATTCACAATAGTGTTCGCAAACTCCTGGCATACACAGGCTCTGCAGGGCTAGAACCAGTGCTCTGATGAGGAGCTGATCCCAAAGCGAACATAGCGGGAGGAATACTTGCGTCCCAGTCGCATTTGTGCTCGTAGAAAAGAACTCTCAGTATTCGTTTAAGAACGGAATGTATGCGCTCTACCGGATTAGGTTGCGGGTGATGGATCGAGATGTGCACTACTTTTATTCCACCTTTATCCAAAAATGTAGAGGTAAGGCAGCTGGTGAACCCGTTACCATTGTCGCATTGAATTTCAGAAGGAAATCCGAGGCGTGAAAATATAGATAGCAGTGCATCCACGACAAGAGGGAATTGAGCTCCTTAAGTGTTATCGCTTCTGGAAATTTTGTGGCTACACAGATGGCGTCAGAATGAACCAACAACCTGACCTTGACTCTGGTAATGGCCCAACAATATCAATTACTAGGTGCCGGAAAGGTTCTGTGATAATTGGCACAAGCTTCATGGGTGCCTTCCACTTGTGCACGGATTTCTGCGCTCTCTGACAAGTGTCGCATGAGCCTAAAGTCTTCGTTATACTTCAAGCATTTCGGCAAATAAAACTCAAGGGAAACTAGCCTTGGTCTTCTTTATACCAAGATGCCCTGCCCACGCATTTTCATGCGCCAGTCCAATAGTTGGCAACGATACGTTTGTGGCACCAAGAGCTGCTTATACTTGCAACCGTGACAGTTGTGTAGCTCTGATACAGAAGCCATGTCTTCTCAAAAAAAAAAAAAAGAAACAGTCTTTTTTTTCCCCAGGTTTACGCTTTCCATTAGCGCTTTAATCAAGAGCTCCTCACGCTGCTCTCGAATGAACGTTTCTCGATCAACCCTCGACAGCTCACTCCAACTTTCCGCTACAGGCGAGAACATTGCACCCCTTTCGCTTTCATCCAATGGCGGCATGTCGTCTTCTCCGCCGACAGAGACGGCTTCCGCGATGGGCGGCTCGAATGACTTATCCGGAGAATTACTTGTCCGAGGCACCGTAGCCTCACCGCCAAGGTCACACAGATCAGCCTCTTTAGCAGGTGGCTAAACGAGATCAAGTTCCTGTGAAAGCTTCCGCGCTTCCGATCGCGTGAAGGCCGTGTACGCTAAGTTAGAGAAGAATGATTTACCCTGCTTTTTGAGAAGCTGTTAAGAGTTATTGAGAAGCGTGGCAGACACAGCTGCTTCAGTGCGAAGCTTACCGAACAGGCCTTCAATGACAACCGTAGCGATTGGTGAGAAAACACTCTGCTCCTCGGCGAGTTGCCTGATCCACACACATTCTCCTGTAAACTCGTCCGGAGACACCAGTGAAGGATGAACAACGTCCATGGTTGCCGCTGAGTCTCGAAGGGCTCGACCCATTTTTCCAATCACGCTCTTTGAGATGTGGCTCTAACAACCGCGCGTTCTTTTCCGATTCTTAGATTCTTGCGAAAGCAAACTTTTGCTTACAGTTTACCGCGATGTGCCCTTCCTTTTTGCAGTTGTAGAAGATTAGCGGCTTCGGTGATTCTAACGCCCATGTGGTATCAGTGCGTTGTTTAGGAAGCTCACTCAATCTCTCCGCTTCCGTTTGCCCTTACCCTACAGTGTCCTTCGTAAGAGACGGGTCCTTTCCGAAATCACAGTACGGAGATGGTTCCTGTTCATCAGGTTTCTCTGAAAAGCCCTCTTTTCTTTCATACTTTTGAACGCGCACTGCTCTTGTATGCAATTTTCCGCGAGTATAATACTCCTCAGCTTACTCTGCTGCCTTGTTTATTTTTACTTCACCAAGTTTTACCTGCAGCCAAAGCTTGACATACTCCTCAATGCAGCGGTAGAATTTTTCAAATTCAATGCATTCTGCCACTTTATCGTGATCACCATAAACACCTTCGGCCTTGATCCATTCAATTAAATCAGCTTTAGGACGAAACGCGAAGTCAACGTGTGACGCATTCCCCTTGTTAGCATACCGGAACCTTTGCCGGAAAGCCTCTGGTGACAACATAATATGTCTCAAAAGCACTTCTTACCTCGTCATAGTTCTCAGACGCTTCCCTCGACAAGCACGTTATCACGTCGGAAACTTCGCCGGGAAGATGAGCTAACAGGTTCTGCGCCCAAAGGAACCGCTCCAAGGCATTTCGCTCGTAGACGTGTGCGAACTTGACGAGATACCTTGCCATCTTCTCGGCGACAACGAACGGTGGCAGTTGGTCCCGAATTCCATGACCACTGACCTGAACTGTCGCAGAAGCTATGCTAGGCGCCTGCTAACACTGTAGGATTGCCAGTTCTATTCGTTTCAGCTCGAGGCACTCCTGTCTCACGGCCTCCTCATGGCATTCTCGTCTTTCAGCTTTTTTGCGTTCGCGACGCCTTTCATCTAATTCGCGCTCGCGAACTTCTTGTTTTTCAACCTTCTCGTGGCCTGCTTGATATCCGCCCAGGCCTCATCGACTTCCTGAGTCCTCACTCCTGCATCCCTCATGATCTCAAGGATCGCTTGCTTTCGTTTCGCACTGCCCAAACAAGGCATAGTTCAACACAAATTTCGATGGGTCCCTTCACCTTCAGGTTCCCCATCGTTTAGACTAGCCTCTTGAAGTTTTCCTGTATTAAGAATCTACTTGCTGCACCGGCTATAAGTCGATCAGCAAGGCACGCAAGCAATTTTAAACACTGCCGTGTTTACACCCTCCGCATTTACTTTGGTTTTAAAGCGCTGACTTGGCCTAAAACGATCGAAGCTCACTCACTAATGCTTCACACCGCCCTTCTCTGACTACTATAACCTGTGCTAGAATAGTCTGGTGAACTGAGAAGAAAACATCAGGCACACACCGCATCGATGTCGCTGACGCCGGCTGATCCCGCAGATGTCATCTACTGTTATGAGGCGTGACGCCAACATGGTGCCGATGGCGCCACTACTCCGAAACTCGCCGCTGCCAAGGTCACTGGCTGTTTGGTAGCGTGTGTTTATCAGCTCGCGGCTGCTTTTGCGCAGAGCTTATAGGCGAGTGGACAAGACGACGGTGAGTTAAGGCGAGGTTTACGTACAGCCTAGCAATAGAGGCATTACAAATTCGGCACTGGGGCCGACAGCGCAGGGACTCGAAGGCCTGAGATGTCTTCTCTCTGACGCATACGTCGGCTGCTCTCTGACCCATAGGTCAGCTACTGGCAACGCGTCGCTTAGCTTTTTAAAGGACCTTCAACGGAAAAAAATTGGTCTGTCTGTCTGTCTGTCTGTCTGTCTGTCTGTCTGTCTGTCTGTCTGTCTGTCTGTCTGTCTGTCTGTCTGTCTGTCTGTCTGTCCGTCCGTCCGTCCGTCCGTCCGTCCGTCCGTCCATCTATCTATCTATCTATCTATCTATCTATCTATCTATCTATCTATCTATCTATCTATCTATCTATCTATCTATCTATCTATCTATCTATCTATCTATCTATCTAGCCACCTACGACATTTAGCGCTCCTGGCCGTTTCGATTATGGTACCAATACCAAACTTGGTATGGCGTAACATGACTTTATGAAAAACATGTTTGACAAGTCATAACATGAAAATCATGACATGTATGTCATGAATGTCATGATTTACATTTCATGGTCCTGCCACTCTTGCAGTGGTTTCGATCACATGGTATGCTGCAAAACTGGTATGGTATGACATGATTACATGGCGAACACAAGCAACAGGCTCTAAGATGAAAATCACGACATGCTTGTCATGTAACAACATAACTACATGCCACGCTCATGATGCGCTCGTGGCCGCTTTGCTAGCGTCACATATACGAAATTTGGTGTTATGGTACGTGAATGGATGATGAAGGTATGTGACTGATGCAAACATGACAATCATGAGATGCGTGTCATGTAACAACATGACTACATGCAACGCTCATGACGTGCTGGTGGCCGTTTCCTTAGCTTCACTTATACCAATTTTTGGTATTATGGGTCGTGAATGGATGACAAAGGTATGATACTGGTGAAAACCTGATAAACATGAGATGTGTGTCATGTAACAACACGACTACAAGCTGTGATCATAGTGTGCTCGAAGCCGTTTTGCTAGCTTCACATGTACCATACTCGGTATTATGTCTCGCGAACAGTCGACATAGGTAAATGACATATACAAACATGATAATCACGACATGCGTGTCATGTAACAACTCGGCTTGATGCCACAGTCATGATGTGCTCCCGGTCGCTTCGCTAGCTTCACTTATGACAACTTTGGTATTACGTCACGCCAATGGTTTACGAAGGTATATGACTGGTGCAAACATGATTATCGTGAGATGCGTGTCTTGTGAGAACATGACTACATCCGCAGTCAAGGCACCAGTGAATTTCGACATGACGCGGTGCGTGCGCTCGCCAGCGTTCATTTCGTCGCGTCGTGCCGGCGTTGCCACGCCAGGTGCCGGTCTTGCCATATCTCGCAGGCGCGCATCGCACTGTGTTGCTTTGACGCATGCACGTTCCAGCACGTCCGGCGTCCCTCCGTCACGAAAAGAGGGAGACGCAGTGTTGTCTGGGTAATGAAGCGGCGAGAAATGCAGCATGTCGCATTTTGCGCCGGTTGCCGTCGGGCCGCGCCAACAGACGCTGGTCGCGCCTGGCGTAAGCATATAGCGTGCTCGCGTTTTGCTAACGTAGCGTCGCTGTGCCCAGCGTGCGCGCGCATGGACACTACATCACTACATTGGAGTATATTTGGCCTTTCATCTAGCTCCACATATACTAAATTAGATATTACGTGACGGGAATAGATTACGAAAGTAAACGACCCATCCAAACATGACAATCATGACATGAAAGTGATGTGCGGCATTCTTTACTTCCACCTCGTAACGTAGTGTTGATTCAAAGTAACATATCAACATTTCTCATTAGTGCATCGAATATCATTCTTTCCCACTGTACGTGGGATCTGCCAACTTTTTCTTTGACGACACGGTCGTGGCACCCGCCCGTCACTTTGCGTTCTACACCTTATCACCTCCGAGACTGGCGCGCATTTTGCTCTGCGGGCGCGGACGCCTCAGTTTTTCAAGATAACTGCCAGATGGCGCTCGTGTCTAACGTGCCTCGATGTGCTCGTTCGGCCTAACTGAGCGCCTCCAGAATACCATTCACCGATTTTCTTGCACAGAATATCAAATAAACGTTTTGTTCACTCTTGCCAGACGCAAGACTATCTTCTTTCGATGACATTTGCAGTGTAACAAGCAGATTCAGGTAAACTTTTTGAAGGCACCGGTGGACCTTTACATCAGCAACGTCCAAGCAGAAGCGTTGCTGGCCGGGAGATCAGATCTTCTAGTGAGGAACCGCTACTGGGTTGCGTCATGATCCTCGATTCCGGAGCCGCTGTGCTGGGTTGCACTTAAGGACTAGTGGTTTTGCCACACATTGCGTAAGACTCGCCAGACTGGATGGCGCCGCTTTCATGGTGTTATTGAGATGATGATGGCAGGCGGGCTCGCTCGCTGGCCTTGACACAGGTAGCATTTGCCGAGGCAATGACGTTCGGTGTGAACTCCCAGACGTAACACCGTTCAAACGGCAAGGTATTTATATCTACCACTTCCCCTAGCTCACGAGCATCTCGGGGGGAATAGTGTTTTCAGCACTACCAGGAAGATGGCGCAATGAGCATGCGTCACCACACCGCGTGGAGGTGCCCGCTCTAATCTTCTACGCATAGTTTGCCCGTTATAGAGAAGAGGTGCGATGCTCCCTCGCACGCGCTTATCTCATGGTTGTGAGGAGGGGAGAATCGTATGTATTGGCTGCCCTCGCGTTTTACCTGGAACGATTATGCGGTAGTTACGAGGCGCACAAAGATCACTGGAACTATTGCGGTCTGCGTTTGTGAAAAGCGCGTGCTTTCAGATACAGTGAAGTAACAAATGAGACGCTTATTCGCGCGCATCCGCACCTGTGAATACGATCCGTGCGTCTATTGTGCGTGAGAAACGTGGGGCCCGTTTCGATCGGCTTTGCATTCTGCGCGTGAACTTTTAATTTGTTGCTATCGCGTTCATTGCCTCGCCTTTACGGCAAAGCTGTGACTTTTTTTGCATTACACGTCTCTAGTATCATTAGTTTGTTTTGCCCCTCTATTTTGTTTTCCTGAAAACACCACGTGCCACGTAGAGTCCAGTACACGGCTAGATAATATCTCAGATACTACGTATCCAACCACAAAATAACTTTTTCACAAATATGAGTGCGTGTATGCGTTCTAAAAGTCTGTGCCAACCACGTTGCCCTACTTTAATTCACAACATTTATCAAGAATTAACACTGATTTCAGTTATTGAAGTTTTAATATTGCTGCTTACATATTCTATCAAAATAATTTTTACGCCGTGGTAGACCTCGGCCGGGCGTTTATTGAAATAGAATGGGGACAAATTTTACCGTTTATGTTTACTGAGAAGACCAAAAATATATTTTAATCGGTTAGATTTACCTATAACAGTTATGAACGTTTCATAGAATCAACATAAAACTGTTGTATTTTCTATTGTTGCATATCCAGGCAGTTCTCCATATATTACAGTGACGATTCAATTTACCGAAGTTATTACGGCGTGAATGCAGCATACGAAAGGACGAGTACAAGAAAGCGAACCACAAGTGCTTGTAGTGTTCACTTTTTTTATCTCGTCTTTTTTGCGCTATATTTACGCCACAATGAATCAGTATCAATTGGCCCACCTCTACGATTTCTTTCCCAAGGTTATGTTAAAATAATGACGTAGTCGGTACAACACATTTTCGGAATTCGGCTGATTTTTCACTGACGTCTTGTGAAATTAGACAAATATTAATCACACGTTTGCTTCATCAACCCAACATTATCCAATCATAGCACTACCTGACAAAATAACACAGGTAATTCAAGGAGTGCTCACTCACCATTTTATCGCCGCACCAGCAACCGCCTAGTCCCTCAACACTAGTGAGATCACAATGTGTCATTCGCGGCCATCACACGATCACCATTCGCACAACTTCCTTCTGTCGTTGGTAATCTTTGTTGCTGCTTGTCGCTTGCGATATCCAGAAGGTGCTCAGATTGATGTCCTTTTTTTGAACGTGGCCGAACGCTTCGTACATTCCTCCCTGCACCGGCTTGGTCGGTGTCATCTTGGTTTGTGGGGAGGGGCCTTCTGGCGGCGAGGCTGGCTACGTGACTTCTCGAGCAGCCAACAAATGCCGCTGAGCGATTAGCCGGAGAATCCGCGGAGTATCTACCGGGGCAAAAGCGATGTGCCGGAGGAGCATTACCGGAGCAACCACGGGAGCATAACCAGGGGAATGGTCCCGTTTTCCTCCGGTTTCCTTCGTCCGGTGCTCACCGGAGGAAAACGATGAAAAATGAATGTATTTGCTCCGGTACAGCCTGGTTTGAGTGAGGCCACTGGAGCTGACCGGGCGCATCAATACCTGATTCATCCAGCTGAGTATATTTTTGTTCACAGTGTACTTTAGACTTCCAGCGCATGTATGGGTTCATCTGTGTTCCGGAATACATTTTAAGGTATCTCTGTCCTGCCCTGACCAGCAGTGTACTACGTTATCATTTCTCCTGCATCTTAAGTAGGGCTGCAAAATGTGTACATGAACAAATAAATTCATACACTTACCATTCGCTGGCGCTGCTGCTGCTCCCGTCGGGGATCTGGGAGAAGTTGGCTTCGAACCTGGCGGTGGTGGTGGAGCAGCTGGTGTGGGCCCAGCCATTCTTGGCGCTACCATTCTGGGTGCAGCCATTTTTGATGGTAAGCCTACGACCACGAAGAAATTTTGTTAGTCCATTCGGCACAGCTTCTCGCCTAGTTGAGTCCGGCCGCCCACTGAATCCTTCTACAGAGGCGACAAAGGCTGTTCTTTGCTCCACAGCGCTGACGATGACAAGAGGCCTTGACAGCGTGGCTCGTGTGTGTCAGGCCTGCTCAGCCGAGTTTAGCGCCGACGTTGCACGCTGTCTTACCCAGCCCTGGAAAATCGCCGACGAATTCTGGCGCCGTCGAGCCACCGTGAGGCTCAGTATGCTAGGCTGGCGAGTCGTGGCTGAGGCAGAATGATGATGATAGTGGCATATCCAGCCGGATTGCGCTGCAGTTTCGAATTCGCCTTTTGATGCAAAACGACGAACACGTTAAAATAATAAAAATTCTACTTTTTTACCCCCATTTACATATCAAATTGATTTTCATTAGTGGTATTTGTGTTTTGACACATCTATATTGAAGGATATAGCCCATCCACTCCATAGTCATTCTTCCACAGTGGGTATGAGCAACAATACATATGAAAAAGAAGAAAACAAATTCGAGGACGCCTCAGACCATTCTTATCATCGTCGTCGACATCAGCAGTACTAGAGACTTTTAAATCATTAATCCGAGCAAACATTCATCTAGTGCGAATGATATGGGTGCCAGGCCATCGTAGTATATTTATAAACGAGATGGCTGACAAACTTGCGCGAACATCTCTTGATCTTCCGATTGCGCCAATCATGCCTCCTACAGCTTATGTAACAGCAGCGAGATTTAGAAAACTTTCCCTTCTTGAAGACTCATCAAAAACCATGATACCGAATCCAGATTTCTCGCACCTGCACTTCACATGGAATAATAAATGGTGTCCCACGCGTAAATTGGAAGTCTTGGTAACAAAATTACGTTGCCGTGTACCACCTCCTAATTTCTACTTAAACAGGTCTGGTCTGGTGCCATCCCCTCTGTGCTCAAGCTGTAACGAACCTGAATATATCGACCATTATCTTATCACATGTCACCGATTCAAAAATCAAAGAAAAAACTGCTTCGAAATTTTATTCAGAAAATTAGGAATATCACTTAATACTCCCAATATTTTGTCTTTTGGGGCCATTTCATTGGGACATAGCGACAGGAACATCTGCGGGGCCCTCTGCGAATTCATATATAACACAAGAAGATTACCTTGCTGAGTCAGCCATCAGCTCTCGAATTTTACTAGTCACACTACCACTCATTATTTAGCTGATACACTGCAATGATTCAACTTTCAGGAGAATTTCATATAACGATTCCACCACAGATATTCAACAAATTCTATTATTTCTCCCCCTCCCCTTTTTTTCTTTTTTTTACATTGCGCCAAATTAATTTCACAGTCAAAACACAGTAATCATATTCCCCTAATCTAGAAAATCTATAGGTATTTACTTGCATTAACCACCGGCTTCTTGGCCAATCCCCCTTAGTGGGTGCGAGCCACAAAAGAAAGGAACAAGCAAGCAAGCAAGCTTCGCCTTCAATAGGAGAGCGTGATTTACTCCCGTTCGTATAGTTGCTTAATTCGCTAGCCAGGCTCCACGTTTTAGTGGGTACCTTAATCTTGCTTCGAAGAAAAGTTTAGGCTAGCGTACATAACAATGGACCTCGGAAGGTTATGAATTATTCTGTCACCTAGAAGATTTTGGCTTATAACCACAAGGAGATTGACCACACTGTACCTTTTAAGGTAAATTTTTCTACAATGCTTGTTAAAAGAGGGAGCAATCAGATAAGAACAAGGTGAATAATATTGTGCCCTAAAAAGAAATGAAAAGGGTGAAAGGAATCAATTACCAGATTTTTTATTCACAAAAAAGAAGTGGGACAAAGAATTGGATTTATCTGGTAGTACCGCTTGCAGCGTATCCTTCTGGTTGCCTGAATAAATTAATGCATCGCTGACAGAATAACTCTGTGGCTCGAACCCAACTGACGAGCCTCGGAAGTACAGTTGCGAATTGCGTCATAATTTATCATACTTCGAATAAACGAAGTGCCCTCTACACATACCGCAAACAATACCTGCAGCATTGGTTTTGATGCTGGTGAAGATTTAATAGGTTGAGCTTTATAACTCTAACTTATGTATTTGATGTGACGTGGTACCTGACGCACATTTACGTTGCTGCCGCGCAATACAGCATGCGTTAACAAAACTGTTACCACGCAGGGTATTTTGGGTAGTATGTCTTTGGGTAATTCTGCCACTATGCAGTGGCGTAGGATTGGGGGTTTAAACGAATACAAGGGCACACACGGACGCACTAACGAACATACACAAAGAATGGCTGCCATTGCACACATGAGCCAACGAGGGCGTTTCGATCACTTCCCATACCTCCTCGAGCGTGGCTTAGCTGTGTCCAGTTAAAAGGTACTCTTGAGTATTTAGGGTAATGTTAGGTGTGTGGATCCTTAAGGCCCCAAGGAGAGCCAACACGCCCCTTTGGCCACGGCTTCACGTAGACGGAAACCCTCGTGTGACACACACAGGAGAAACTGGCTGTCACCTTTTTTTGATGATGATGTTTTCTTGCTTATGACACTCACCCACAAAGGGAATGGACTAAAAACCGGGTGCAAGAATACCCATGACACAAAAAAAAAAACACTCACACTTTAGTCTTCAAGGAAGTAGAGCTAATAACTTATATCTCTCTACCATATCACATCTTCGTCTTTCTCTGTTCCTTGTCTGTATTGTGTACACATCTACCTTTCACTTCTAGGTTTTCGTGGAGTAGCATTTACATTGTCTGGCTATATCATCTTAGACATACCGTGCTGAATTGAAGTAACGGCATACTTGGGTCCTGTACGTTGGATTGTTTTGCCACGTACTATGTGGCCTCCGTGGGGGGCAGCAGGCACCGTTGCCAAACCATTCTCCTGTTTCTATGCAATTCTTAAACCCCTGTTAAGCCGATCATTTCCCTAAAAAATGGCCTACCAAAACAACCTGACAGTTTTTTTTTGGAGCAGCAAGACATGTTGTTCAAGTGTCATAAGATTCATTGTAAAAATCACGTGCGAAAGCTCGCAACGTTTCACTGTTCCTCGTGTCGAAGTGTTTCTCAGTGATAATGAGAATCGGCTATAAGGCCCCCAAGATTACATTTGTGCATTTTCTAGTATAGGTAAACAGCATGACCTATTCACTGAAATTAGAAAACTCAGCAGTACTTCGGGACAAAAACATAACTCTCACTACCCCTAAGACAATATCTCACCGTGAGTGTTGTTTCATCTATTTGTACATTTACCTATTTATTGATTCATTAAGGAGTACTTTACAGGCCCCATGAAGAGCATTGAGTAAGTGGAGCATCCCAATGCAAGAAAAAAACAAAACAAATCAATACATGAGTGCGAAAAGATAACACAACACTAACATGCTAGCAATGCGATGTGACAAAAAATTAGGTGCCAAAATATACTAAGAATGATAAGAAGAAAAGTTAATAATATGCACCGTTACAAACGGAGTGGCGACCGTCTGCCACAAACATGAGCACCAAAGAATCGTACTCGATCACAGGAAACATAAGCTAAACTGCCCCCACTCATGATTCCACACAAGATAAGCACGAGAAAGCACACGAAAAAGCACACGGACACGCACAAGTCCTGACGCAACCACAGTGAAACACGAAGTGCGATCTGCTTCGACGGGTAGAGCGTCAGCGCTCTCCCCAAAAAAGCGGCCGAAACTGTCAACTCTGCCAAGACGTGCTCGCCAATTGACGGCAACGCGACGCAGCAGGCCACACCTTGTCTTTTATAAGCGGCCGTGCATGTGCTACACCCGATGCGAAGGCCGTAAGAAGCGAGCGCGCAGATGCAGTCTAGAGCGGCCATGATGTGGATTGCTCTGTGCGCCGTCTGCTAGCCACGTCATGTTTTTATGTGTGTGTATGTTATCAACGTTCTGAAGGGGTAGTTTTCACGGTTATCTAAGCGCGAGTGTAACTGCTTGTACGCATGCCTGAAACAACGTACGAAAGCATTCGTTCTTGCCTGGCTGCTGATGATTGATATGTAGGGTTTAACGCCCCAAAACCACCATATGATTATCAGACGCCGCAGTGGAGGGCTTCGGAAATTTGACCGCCTGAGGTTCTTTAACTTTCGCCCAAGTCTGAGCACACGGGCCTACTCCATTTCCGCCTCCATCGAAACTGCAGCCACTACAGCCGGGATTCGATCCGGGAACCTGTGGGTCAGTAGCCCAGTATCTTAGCAACTAGACCACCACGGCGGTGCTCTTGCCCGGCTGCTAATACCTGTAATGAAGTCAGTGAGGGCAACTTTCAAAAGTGATGTCTATTGTCGTCATACCCTACATTCACCTGAATAATTTCAGAGTGGCTGCCACTTTCTGCTACAAACACATGGTGAAATGCTCTTCGCATCCTGCCAAACATGAGGGCTATTAATTAGTGTGGGAATGCAACGTTTTAGTGAGTCGGTTTTAAACAAAAAAAAACTGGGTTATAGCCCATACACTTGCGCGCTGTTGGTGGGTGTTCAACTGCGGCACTGTAGTTTAGCGATTATGCGAGGAGCCTTAGTTTTGCATTTGACCATGGTACCACTACGTAGGAATATTGCTCTCACACAAACCATGCCACTTCGGTACCTATACTTTAAATGGAGTTGCCGTGCGCAACCGTGTGCTTAGATTTAGAAACGATTCAAAAAGCCCAGACGTCCAAAATTCATTAAGACAGCATGCCTTCCATTTAGAATGGTATAAATTAACTGAAATTCTTATCTTTTTTTACACTGTCATCAAGGTTTATGTGGCATTGTTATTCACTGACGGAAGGCTGCAGTCCATTTTCGTTTGAACAACAACAACAAAAGCATGCTTGCCTCATAATATAACCAGTCCATTGTTGTGGCACTGTCATGCACGTAATCAATCGGTGAAAGCTTTGTGCTGAACTTTTACAAGGTATTTATAATTGCGCAAGCGTGGTGAACGCAATGTAGCGCAAAGCCACTTTGCTTTGCTGACTGCACTTATTCTTTGAGAAATCTTCGTACATGTCGTATTTAATAACCTCGTTTCATTTCTTGAATCCAACGTATTTTTCACTTCAATTCAGGATGGGTTTCACAAGAACTATTCCTGCGAAACACAGCTTGTATCTTTTATGCATAACCTTTCATTTATGCATAACCTTTCATCCTCCTTAGAAAAATGACAGGTTATTGACTGTATTTTTTACATTTTGCTAAGGCTTCTGACGAGGTGTCTCACCGCTTACTACTTCTCAAATTCAGTACTCTTAATATTGACCCTAACATCTTGAAGTGGAAGAATGTTTTCTAACTAACCATACTAAATTTGTAACCACTAATCGTGCCGTATCCTCCCACTGTGACGCAAAGTCTGGTGTTCCTCAAGGTTTTGTTTTGGGTCTCTTGCTATTTCTAATATTTATTACTGACTTACCTACCATTGTTACCAGTTCCATTAAACTATTCACTGATGATTGTGTCTTATAGCATGGAATAACTAGTCTGCATGATAACGTCATTCTTCAGTCCGATCTAGGTAACATATCAAAGTGGGGCTCACAATGGCTAATGTTATTAAATTCCACGAAATGCAAGATTATAACTGTTTCATGTCACTCTGATGCATCTATTCCTCTCAGCTATGCTATCAATAACATCAACCTTGAATACATCCCGGCTGCGGCGGCTGCATTTCCGATGGAGGCGGAAATGTTGTAGGCCCGTGTGCTCAGATTTGGGTGCACGTTAAAGAACCCCAGGTGGTCAAAATTTCCGGAGCCCTCCACTACGGCGTCTCTCATAATCATATGGTGGTTTTGGGACGTTAAACCCTACACATCAAATCAACCTTGAATACGTAAGCTCGTATAAGTATCTTGGAATTCACATAACAAATAACTTTTTTTGGCATACACACATTCAAATACATCACTAACAATGCCAATAAATAACTCAGGTACATACGCAGAAATTTTTCTAATGCCCCAAGACATTTAAAATTGCTACTTTACAAAACACTCATTAGACCAAAACTCGAGTATACGTCTTCTGTTTGTGACTCTGGTTAAAAACAATAAATACCAGTATTGCGTCCGTTCGAAATCGATCAGCACGTTTCATTACGTCATATTATTCCCACACAGCTAGCGTTTAATTAATGAAATCAGATCTCGGACTACTTGATTTGCAGCTTAGAAAGAAAATTCTTGCCTATGTCTTTTCAAAAAAAATTCTTCACTTGAACAATTCAAATAAACAGCAGCTCATATCACAACCGTCATACATATTGTCACGTCTTGATCGTGAGCATAAAGTTTTCACTCCTCTCTGTCGCACTAATGTTTTTTCCGACTCCTTTCTGCCAAAAACCAGTGGTGAGTGGAACCGCCTTCCCTCCTCTATCTCCTGCATCGAAGACGCATCATCATGTTATGCGCCTTAAATGAATTTTTGTTGTCAAACATGTATTTTCACTGACTTGTAATTTCATGTTCTACTTTTACTGCATTTTTATTGTATTACCCACCGCCTCTGTAACGCTTTTATGTGCCTTGAGGGTAATCGAAATAAATAAATAAATAAATAAATAAATAAATAAATAAATAATCTGTCCCACATTATATGTTGTACAGAACGAAAAAAATGCATATGCGTATTAGCATGAACAGTGGTACTGAAAGCATCACGCAGATATGCGGTCTTTCTATGATATATCTTTCTATCTTTTTATTCTATTCAGATCACAAGAAACGTAAAGTAGTTCAGTCGCGCTACAGCTGTGGGTAGCAGGTGAACACGAGCTAACCACGTACTGAAAATGGCAGTATATCCACGGGGTGAATGATGGCGAGTGGGGCGAAGCATCTGTCCGTCCATTCGTTCTTGCTTCCGTCCGTTCATACGTCCGTCTGTGTGACCATCCGTGCGTCCATCTGCCCGTTCGTGCGTGCCTCTGTTCATGCGTCCACACGACCATCCGCGTGTGCGTCCATGCGTCCATCCGTCCGTGCAGCCATCCATGCGTCCGTCCGTGCATGCTCTCGATGGCACAGCTCACGAAGTGCGATATACCTTAAAGTATACACAACGAATCATGCTCAATTGCAAGTAGAGTGTTCACGTCTTCAATTTACACTAATCACTCAAAAAAGCACTCTTGACCTTATATGGTGGAAATAAAATAATATTATCGAAGTGCATGCCACTTTTAGCAGATCGTTGGCCAACAAGCATGCCACACATTTTCGTCATCATAGCTATCAATCTCGCTTGCCCTGATTTTTTTTCATTCCTTGCTCACCGATCTTCGGCTAACCCGTACGCCCTACCTCACTCGAATGAAACAAATAGGATATTTATTTATTTATTCAGAATGTCTTACAGGCTCAATAAAGGACATTGAGTAAAGGTGCCATCAGTAAATACATTGCAAACCAATATAGACAAAAGGTAAACAGAACAAGGAAACAAACAAAAAAAAACCGAGAAAATAAAAAAACAACAAAGTGAACAAAATTGTAAAGTAGAAAAACGCAACAAAATCAGGTTATTACGAAAAGATTCATGGTTGGAGATGAATACGATGAGGTCTGGAAGACTGTTCCAATGTGCTATGGCTTGAGGTAATGGTGATAAGGTAAATGCCAGTAGGCGACTATGAATGCGCATGAAACTACGTGCGTTGTGAATGCCCTGTGCTCGTGTTCCCTCGTTGTCGTCGTTAGCGTCTCAGGGCGTCCCTGGGCTGGCGGAAACCCGTAATGGCAAGCCAGCCCCCGAAGAAGGCGCTAGCCTTCAACGTATTCGTCCCCGAGGGGACTAGTCCCAAAGACGTCGTTGACGCGACGTCTTCAATAGTAGGAATCGAAGAGGTCTACTGTGTACAGCACTTTGGAGGCCGGAATTACCAAGTCACCGTTAACAGTGAGGCTGCTCTGGCTCAAATCGGTGACGCATCCCACCTCATCATCAAAGGAGAGTGTGTTGCTGTCGTACCCTTGGGACCCCAACTCACTCATGTCACCGTTATGTTCCTGCCATGCCGCGTCCCAAGCGAGATACTCGCGCAAGCATTGTCTCCTTATGGGAAGGTGCTGCACATCAGCAGAGTACTCATGGGATCGCGCCCAGCCGTGACCACCGGGACGTGATTCATCCGGATGGAAAGGAAGACATCGTCACCGGTGCCCAACTACCACAAGGTCGCTGGCCATCGAGTGACCTGTGACTATAAAAGGATCCAGCGAGTGTGCCGTCGATGTGGAGACAGCGGGCACTTCCGCATGAATTGCACAGCTCCATTTTGTGGAAGGTGCGGCGTTTACGGCCACGACGGGAAGGGCTGCTCGCTGCCATGTCGCCGTTGTGGTGACCCGCATGCCGCCGTCGCCTGCACCATCAGGCCGTCGTATTCCGAGGCGGCCTCCAAGAACTACCCGCCACTTCAATAAGGCAAGAAAGGACGTCTTATCATTGACGCCAGGCCCGGATATTTGCCAGGACGAAGTTGGGTGCATCACAACGCCACACCAGACGCCACACCAAACGTCCACAGCATCTCCAGCCAGCCCCGACCAGGCAGCCCCTCAACGTGCGGATGATCCATTTAGCGGCCCGCGTCCAGTGGCGGTTCCCACAGAACCACAGGTCGAGCCCTCACCAGAGGAGGCGCCACTCGGCGAACGCGTCGCAGATGCTGACGTGATATCTGTTGCTAACCCGATGGCTGCCCAGTCGTCTGTTAGTCCTCCTATCATTGAAGAGACTTTGTCCCAAGGTGACGAGGTTTCCATCAACGAGGACACGAGCAGTACTAGGAGCGACACGGCCCTGCAGATAGACACCGACAGCACTCCAAGCGAGATCAGTCGGGACAGTTTTGACGAGTTTGTGCCATCTTCACTCAAGAGCCTCGGCACCAAGGGCCACCGAATATCCAGCAGCGACTCGGAGGCCTCCAGCAGAGACAGAAGTCCCCTGCTGACTTCGATGCGGCCGCGGGGCTTAAGCCCCGCGCTTCCGGTCGGTTGCCTGGTCGTAAGAAGTGATTGAGCTGCTTGCGGAGCACCCGCTCCCGCGTCTCTCAGAACTGTGAGTCTAGTATCCAAATTTGTCTTTATTGTTTACGATGGCTACCGCATTGAATAACGTAAAAGGGTTTCACAGTCCGGTAAAACGTAAAAGGTTTTCGCAGTCCGGTAAAGCAGGCCGAGGTGATTAGTGTAGCCCATGCTGCAAATTGTGATGTTTCATACCTGCAAGAAACTAATTTCTGTTCACTATCTGACGTTAGGGCTTTTAAACAAAATTTTAACTTAAACTGCTATTTTTCTTTCGTTACAACTTGTTTTACGGGAGTAGGCATCATTATATTTAATCGGGCTTTATTGAGAGGTCACCTCGTTGTTTATGACAGCATTGGTAGAATTATTGCTCTAGGTTGTACCTACTTTTCTTTTCGAATGAGGATACTATGTGTGTATGCGCCTGCACAAACCGGACAGTCTAATGACTTTTAATGGCGAAGCTCCTTATGGCGTGGCTTGTGCATCCCTCGTAGTACGTAACCACCAGTGCCACATACCCGAAATATGTATAACATTTGACCTCCAAGGTGGTGCCGGTGAGAGATTTCTTGTGTGCGTTGTTTAACAATAAAAAATAGTGCTCAATGTACATGCCAATGGCTGCTAATGGGGAATGAGAGACAGGAGCATTTGGCTTTTAGTCAACGCGCATGCTGCGATCCCCATTAGCAGCCATTGGCATGTACATTGAGCACTATCGGACAAGAAAGGGTGGCTACATTATACATTATTAGTGTAAATTGAGGGTGTAACCTCCTTAGTTTTAGAAAGGTTTAGGGAGCGTTGAGCCGCGGGGCCATAAATACAATGAACTAGTATATACCATGAATGAATTCGAGGTGGTTAAAGGGGGGAAGCAGATACGAAGTGCAAGCCGTAAGAAATTAAAAGCTGAATCCTCCTGTCTCTCATTTCCCATTAGCAGCCACTGGCATGTACATTGAGCACTATCTGACAGGAAAAGGTTGCTACGTTATACTCGCTCGGCGTAACCTCCTTGGTTTTAGAAAGGTTTAGCGAGCATTGGGCCGCAGTGCCATGAATACAGTGAACTAGTATATACCATGAACTCAAGGTGGTTGAAGGTGGGAAGTAGACCCGAGCGCAAGCCGTAAGAAAGTGTGCGTGTGCCACCTCTCGTTTAGTCCTTGGAATGTCCACTGAATGGCGGTGCTTCTATATGGGGAATATATGATAAAAAGATGCGAGATGGTGGGACTTGGAGTGTTGAATAGATGGACGAACGGACACACAGACAGATGCATGGAAGAACGCATGAACGGACGCAGGGGTGGATGCATGAACGAACGCAGGGATGGGCGCACGAACAGACGCATGGACGATCACGCAGACGGACGCATGGACGAACGAATGCTTCGCCCCACTCTCCATCAATCACTCCGTGGATATGCTGCCATTTTTTCGAATTTTGGATGTTTTTTTCCTAGACGGTCGTCATGTAATTCTAATTCGAGACTTTAACTGTGTGCTAAATACGCAATGCGATGTACAAGGTCCTGGCTGGGGTCGGTCTGCTTGGAATTCACGTGAGCTGCGACGCCTTGTCCAGCAATTTTCATTGCTGGATGCGCATAATTTCATACACGGGAATACTTTTGTTTGGACAAGCCGCCGCGGACACCCCTCCAGCAGACTCGACCAGGCTTATATTCCACATGCTTTAGAGACGTTTGTCTCCGACTTACGTGTTCCGCCTATCCCACCTTCGCCTGTGTACATCTCTGACCATTGTCCAATTCTATTATAACTAAAAATTCCATTTTCTTTTTCGGAGAAACCATGGCGTCTTGATGTTCGCGTCCTCCAGGACGCGCGCTCTCGCTCAAATTTGTCCCGTGCAATACGCGTGTCACTCGCTGCGTCTGATTTATTTGATTGGGATGCGCTTAAAACGCAGTGGCGCCTGCACTGCTCAGTTGAAGTGCGTTCCCTTCGTCGTCGCGTTTCTGAGGAGCTGGCCGATACTGCAGCGAAGTTACGCATCGCATTGCGCGCTGAAACGCCGTCTTCCTTGATGCGAGCTTGGCAACATGAATTACGTGAACGGTTCCAGCGTTTGATTGCCACCTCCTCTCTGGCGGCGGCTGCATGGCGTTGTAGGCACAACCCTTGTGCCCACCCCGAGGTGCTACGCTATGCGAGACAATCGTGTTTTGGGCAGTGCAAATCACCTGTTTTTACGATCATGCAGACACCTACACAGCCGCTTCCTAAGCGTGATCTATCTTTCTTTCTGGCGCATTTTGAAGAGATGTCTTGTTCGGCCATGCGGACAAACTGCGATGTAATACCGCCTATGCTTAGAGGTTTGCCTCGCCTTCCTCGACAAGCTGCTGATTCTCTGCACGTCCCTCCATCAGTTGAAGAGGTAAAGGCAGCACTACAATCTATGAAATGGGGGACAGCCCCTAGGCGAGACGGTTTTCCAGTTGAATTTACTTATCATTTTGGAATGAGCTTGGTACTGCATTGACCACGGTTATCCGGCGATGTTTCGAGGATGGTGTCTTTCCATCAAGTTTTCGAGATGGACGCATTGTGCTTATTCCAAAAGGTGATGCTTCTTCTGTTAATCCTGAAGATTGGAGAACTATCACGCTTCTTAACGTTGACTATAAGATATTCGCGACGGTGATCGTTCAACGTTTGAAGGCTGTGTTGAACACCCTGGTGGATCATCACCAGGCTTCATCTTTGCCTGGACGGGAAATACACAGTTTGTCCTTTACCACCCGGGATATCATAGCCTATACTCTGTCGCGATCTGCGCGTGGTTTCCTCGTGTCTTTAGATCAAGAGAAAGCGTTTGACCGACTAGAGCACACGTATATCTTTAAAGTGCTCACAGCCCTTGGTTTTCCTAGTACTTTTGTTGAATTAAATAGACATGCCTCCTCTGGTATAAAAAGCGCACTAGTTCTAGATGGTTGGGAGAGTGCTGCCTTTTCTATTACACGTGGGGTCCGTAAAGGATGCCCCTTGTCTCCTGTTCTATTTGTCCTCAGCCTTGAGCCATTTTTGTGTGCTCTAGAAGCAGATTCGCATGTCCGGGGATTTGCGCTTCCCGGCAGCAGTACCGTAAAAGTCACAGCTTTTGCTGACGACATAACCCTGTACCTTTCAGATGAAGATAGTCTTTCGCATAGCCTGCGTTTATTCTTCCAGTATGAGGACATTTCAGATGCCGCGCTAAACCTATCTAAATCCCGGTATTTGTTCATCGGCTACCCCAACTCCACACTTAGGTCCACATCTCTTCTTAAGCCGGCTGCGTCTCTTCGCATTTTAGGAATTCTATACAACCACTACGGCATTTGTAATTCCGTTTGGTCAAACGCCCTCGATGAAGTAAAACAAGAAATTGAGAACGCCCGAGAATTCAACTTCCCGCTTCTTGAGCGGAGGTACCTTGCGCAGACTGTGTTCTGCGGTCGCATTTGGTACCTTTCTCACGTGGAACAGCCGCCTTTACGCATCGTGAGGTCATCAGTCTGCCTTGTGTTCCTTCTTTTGGTCTGGCGGCACTGAGTTGGTTTCTCGTGCGGCGTTAGGACAGCAGCCTTCCCAGGGAGGTATTGCTTTCCCTTCGGTATCAATACGCTGCCGGCTATTGGCCCTGCGCGTCCTGTTGCGCCTCGTACAAGGAGAGGAATCCGCCGCGCGAACTCTTGCATATTATTTTCTAGGCACTCATCTTCGGTATTTATTGCCTAATGTGTGCCTTAATCAGGGCCCACAATCATTATTACTTCCTTCGTTTTATGCAATAGCTGTCGCATTTTTTTGTCATATCCAGTCGACTTGCCCTGATTCAGATGTGTTAGACAATTCTATCGTTGACACAACAGCCGCGTTGTTGCTCCAGTTAGTTCCTCCAGCAAGCCGCACCCGCTCTAGTCGTGTGTCTTGGAGCACGCTGACGGCATCATTTCTACCTGGCCACCTCCGGGACTTCATGTGGTGGCTTGGGTGGGGCGTTCTTCCTACCCTTGACCGCCTAAAAAGGTGGAGAATGGTCCAGTCATCAACATGTCCGAACTGCTCCCTACGGGAAACAAATCACAATGTGTTAAGGCAATGTGTCGTTGCTCGTGTTTTCTGGATGGCTGTGCATGCAGGATTTCGTGGCCTCGGGGTAAACCGCTTTGTTTCTTCTGGACGTTGTTCTCGAGGCCGCTTTGCTTGCCTTCTTATTGTTGCTGGTTCCTGCTGTCTTTGGCGTAACCGTTGTGAAGCTGTTGCAGCAGTTCGTCGCCGCCGTGCTCTCTTCCCGATTTTGGAGCGACTGTACAAAGAAATACTATCTGTTTTGTCGGAGGAACTCTTCTTTCTGGGTGAGGAGGAATTCCTTCGACACTGGTCCTGCCGTTTTGTGTTCGTCTGTGAGAGACGTGTAGGGCTTGTTTTCAGGCCTGCCTGGCATTGGTAGGTTAATCTTTGTTTAGTACTCATAAAAGTACCTTGTAAATACTATATAAATATCTGACATATAGATGTCTACATTTCATTTGTGTGTTCTTCGTTTACCATGTATTGTGCATATGTAGACATTGTTTTTGTAACAATTCCTGTGTAGTTGGGTAAGTTGTGTATGTTGTGTTCTGTTTGCATATGTACACATATCTTTTTGTAACAACTTTTGGTGCGGCTGTGGATGTTGTGTTCTGTCGCAATGTTCTATTGGATTGTAGTTGATGTTCACTGTCTGTGAGAATAAATTTCTCTAAACAAAAGAAACATGAAGTGACAAACAGTGACATTTATTACTGTATATTTACCTATAAAATAAACATAAAGGGGCAATACGTGGCGTTGATCCAATGACAATAAAGCAAGGTCTTGTTTTATTAGAGTGAAGCTTGAATGATAGTCCTACGAATCTCACTGCCCTGGACGGCTTCCAACGTACGGACTAAGTAAGCTTGATGCGCTAACCATGTGAATGATGCATACTCTAATTGTGGACAAAGATAAGTTAGATCTCATATGCATGTACGTTATAGGAATTAAGTTTCTGCGCATATAGCCGAGAGACTTGGGGACTTTTGAAGAGACAGCTTCTATGAGCGTATTCCAAGATAAATGGGATTGAATGTGAACAAGACATTTATACGATTGTGTGGCTGAAACACTGGTATTATCAATAGCACAGAGGAAAGATGAGTTACTTCGCTTTATAGAGAAAGAGATTAATTTGCATTTAAAGGCGTTAAGGGACATCTGACAGGCGTCGCACCACCTGTAGGTTAGATTAAGGTTATTTTGGAGAGCGTAGTGATCGTCAACAGATTGAATATTGTGGTAGTTCAGTATTGAAGTACTCAAAAGATTGAATATTGCGGTAGATGGCGCAATGTGCGGACAACCTAACTGAAGACGAAAGGTTATTGGGCAAGTCGTTAATGTATAATAAAAAGAGTAATGGACCCAGTACACTGCCCTGGGGAACACCAGACGTCACATTGCAAATGTTAGATGAAGTGCCGTTAATCACTGTAAGTTGCTGACGGGATGACAACATGTTGCGTATCCAAGAAAGTGTTAATAAATCGATGCAGAGAGAAGATAATTTAGAGATTAAACGACAACGAGAGACAGTATCAAAAACTTTGGTGAAATCGAAAAAGTGGCAATCCATTTCATCATTGCTGTTCATATTAAAGTGAAGGTCAATTGTGAATTCGAACAACTGAGTGTCACATGAGTAGCCTTTCCTGAAGCCATGCTGATTAGTTAAAAAGAAGTTATTGAATTCAAGGTGATCATGGATATGAAAAGCTATAATATATTCAAGTAGTTTGCAAGATATACATGTTAGTGAAATGGGTCGATAGTTACGGGGCGAGTGCCTGTCACCGGACTTGAAAACAGGAACTACCTTGCCAATCTTCCAGTCCTGAGGTGGCTCACCAAATGAGAAAGACTGGTTAAAAATAAGACACAGAAAGCTACTAGAAATAACAGTGGAGTTCTACAGTATTTTAGAGTTGATATTATCAATGCCTGATGAAGTAGAGACATTAAGACTAGCAATGGGGTTCGTGGTACTTTTGCAGTGATGGTGATCGTAGTCATGAAAGGAAAGGAAGGGCTGATCAGGGAAAAATGGCACACTAGAAGAATCCTCTTTTGTAAAAACTTAAGTGAAATATACCTTGAAGGCAATCGTGGAAGCTTCATCAGAAGGCAGTTTGTTTAGCATCAAGTAGTGTAACACAATTAGAAGATTTATTGCAAGAAAAGATTATCTGCCAGAATTTTTCAGAATGATTTTTATGGGAGATGGCAAGTCCTGCGAATAATATTTCTTCTTTGCTGTGCCTAGAGCTTTACAGTATTCTTGCAAGCACGCCCTATATTTTTCATAGTAGAAAACAGAAACATGGCGTTTAGCGGTAGCATACGAACGTTTCTTTGTTATTTCGTAATGTTCGAAGCTGCTTTATAAACCAAGGGTTGGTCTTATTGTTGGATATAGAGATTAGAGGTATCTACTGGTCAACTAGCTCTAAGGTTTTTTTTCTCGAAAAAGAATCCAGTTGGTGTTTACGGTACTTGAGGCCAATGACGGCAGTAAATGCTCGTGATAAAAAAAAATACCAAGTCTGTGTTAAGTTGTTCATAGTCACTATGATTATAATCGGGGATAGTTTTAGTCACTTCGCCTGAAAACATTACAGGTAAATTGACCTGGAAATGAATAAGCTTGTGGTCACTAAATCCTTCTATGCACGGAATCGCTCCGGTAGTTTCAGGTGTATTAGTGAAAACAATGTACCATATGTTTGTAACACGGTTGGATTGCTGAACAACTTGTGACAAGTTGTAGTCGAGAGTTACTTCTAAAAAATCTTATGAGATACGACTTTTCTTGGACATAGTAAAGCATTCAATGAGTGGGTAATTGATTTGATTGACGACGCGGTGCTCAAAAAGACAAGTGTTACCAACGCTTTGCTAAAACGACACGGTGGTCGCACCTGCCCGTCGCTTTGCGTTCTACACCTTATCGCCTCCGATAATGCACGCATCTTTCTCCGCAGGCACGCAGGCCTTCCTTTGTTTTCGGAGATGACTGCCAGAAGACGCTCGTGGCTAACATGCCTCGATGCGCTAGTTCACCTCTGCTGCACGCTCGAGGCACTCTAACGCAGCGCCTCCAGAATACCATTCCGCAATTTTCGTGCGCAGAGCATCAAATTAATGTTTTGGTCACTCTCCCCAGACGCAAGATTATCGTCTTTCGACGGCATTTGCAATGTACCCTGCAGATCTGGGGACAATAGTTTTAAAGACGGTGGTCTTTCTTGGGGACTTTCGACGCAAAAATTTTGGTGTGTCTGTTCAATTGTCTGTTTGACCATCCTCAATGATACTGAGTACTCTAAGTGGCATAAGCCGACATTCCAAACGGCCAACCCCCTCCGCAGCGGCCACCAATTTTGCTCAAGATTCAGCGTTCATACTTATCCAATTGTCAATTAAAAAGAAATTATAGCACATATCTGAGGTACCATGACAACACGTACAAATTCTGTAAGTGCGTATTTTACTAGAAAAAGCATACACAGGTAATTCTAAGGACCGTAACGTTTATCACGATGCGCTGACTATGCAATGCTTGCACGAAAAGGCAAGTTCTTCCATCGCTTTTCTAAGAGGACACGGTAGTGGCACCTACCCGTCGTTTTGCGTTCTACGTCTTATCACCTCAGAGACGGGCACGCACAGCGCGCGCCCCGTTTTTCAGTATCACTGCCAGATAGTGCTCATGTCTCCCGCATTATGTTATTTGATGCGCTCGTTCGCGTCCGATGCACGCTCGAGGCATTCTAACCCAGCGCCTCCACAATGCCATTCACCGATTGTTTTGCGCAGAACATCCAATAAACGTTTTTGTTCGCTCTCTTCAGACGCAAGACTATCGTCTTGCGACGACATTTGCAGATTAACATGCAGATACGGGGCGAATTTTTTCTAAGGAATTCACCTTAGTACCTATACCTTTATTTTGTTGTCTGCCTCTTTCGATTAGTCGGAAACGGCACGAAGAGCGCCAGAATCTGCTCCAGGTTCATCAGCAAGACGAACAGCGTTGGAGTTTTTAAGCATTTCTTCTTTGCGCGTCAACTATTTATTTCGATCTCAGCCGTAGTATGTTTGTAGAAAAAAGCTTCGTAACTTTCCTTCAGATCATGGATTTCACTATGGGCAAGAGCGAACGCGTCAGCCTCCTACTTAGTCATATGACCTGGATTTGATTCGACACCACCAGCAAACAATAGAAGTTCGCGCATAGCACCGCATACATACGCATAAGATAACAGTCGCTCTTAAACGCTCCAAAACTCAGGTGGGCACGACACCACAAGGAGGCAATGGTTGCTATTTCTTACACAAGAATAATTATTCAAATAACTAACCTGGAACAACAAATGCCATAAGCATTGCAACCTTCCCGTGGTGTCAAGCCCGAACCAGCGAGTGGCAGACTGACGCTTTTGTACAGTGTTGTGCAAACCAGCCATCGTGATATATGACGAGTGCTGCCGGACGATGAAGTCATTTCTATCCAAGGTTAAAAAACTGAGAGCCACTGGACCCCAGTCTAGAGGCTGCAGCAGTCAAACGCAAGCCGAGATAAGTCGCATACTCCATTGTGCGCAGCACAGTTGAAGTCGATTAGCTGGGAGGCGTTTCCCTTTCGCCAGCAGGCGAAGTTCTTCACTGCGCGCGGAATGGGCGTCGAACACGTTGAATCCGGACTGGGGCAAAACAAGGCAACCGGAGCAGTTCAAGAGAAGCCCAGCAGACCGAAGCATACTGCCGAGGTAACAGTGACCTGAAACAGCAAAGGCCGTAAGCATAGCATCCTTCCCGTGGTGTCGAGCCATATAAAAGAAGAGATGGCTTCTTCCGATGAGCGCGCGAGCTGAACCGAAGATGAGAAGCTGACGTTGATCATGCTCTGGGAAGAAGACCTCTCAGGCATTTGTGGACAAAAATCAATGCAAAAATTCACTCTGCAATCACAGAAGCGCTCTGGCCATGTATGGAATTGTGAGTACGTGACCCCAGGTACCCACAGCGATCGACAATCTTCGAAGAAAGTACAGATGACCATTTTGACTTCAATATCCTTCAATATCCTTCTTCTGTACAGCCGAGAAGCTTACACCGTGCATGTGAATGTTGCCGCCAAACAAATGTTGTTCGCGAAAAACGGCGTGAAGAAGCTTTGACCCTCACGAGCATTTCGGTGTGATTCGACGAGGTGTTTCGCATAAAAACACTTTGAATTCTTGGTGGTCAATATAAACGGATTTGTACCCACGTTGATTGCATTGCTTTTCCTGGGCGACATCGTAGATGAATTAATAGCTCGTCGTTATGCCCTCTTTCAGGCGCCTTTATTGTGCAAGTTAAGTTGGAGGTGAAGTTTTGAAGCAATGAAAAAACCTTTGGAAGGCATGGTGTTCCTGAAGCCAACACTTACAAACGGACTCGTCTCCAGAAATAAAGCCCTACAGAAGACAGGCCCACTTGCGAAAACATTAACTCTGGAGATACCCAGCGTACCTAGAATTTTCGTCTTTATGGTGCGACTACCAAGAATGGTTTTCGTTCAAGTTGGTGCAGTCATCTTGCCCCTGATACTCTTATTGAATTTGATTATCACACGAAGTATGTGCAACAATTCAACCTAACTATGCTGCTGCTCAAAGCCCGGTTTCATAAGGTGGTGTCATACACGAGCCCAGAGTGTTGTTTTGACTTTCTTCTGTCATAACTAGTAAGCTTGCACTTTTGTTTATTAGAGATCATTCTTAAAACGAAAAGAAGAACCACAGGTCCTGGTGCGTTGTCATGGCCATTTTAATGGCAACTACGCCAATTCCTCACATTTCTACCTGTAAATGACACCACGCTTGCTGTTGAAAGCAACTTTGAAAGCCTTTCCGTTTCACAAGTCAGTATATACCCAGTATGTGCCAATGGGTTACTTGGTAAGCCACGATAATTTCAAATGGCAGTGTGCAAACGGACACAATCCCAGACATGAATCTATACAACACTTGTGTTTGCAACGTTTTATGTGCGTAATTGTGTATTTCTGTCAACTGCTTCGTCAGAACTGCTGCAAGTTGCAGGGAATGGTGTCTGTGTCTGCAGTATGGGTCCAACCTTAGTGGCATAATGCTAATCCGTATTTAGCTTTTTGCAGAATATTGTCACGGGGTCTTGACGGGGACGAATGGAGCACACTGCGAGACGAATAATAAATTATTTATTTGGGCGAACCTGTGCCCAGTAAACGGAAAGTCGGACTACAGTAGCAGTCTTGGACTGATAGCGTTTAAGAGAATTTTATTTGCCGGCTAATAAACGCCTTAACACCGGATATATCTTACACAGCTTATGTGCACACATAAAAATGAACAATGGTGAACAATGCGTATGTACAAGCTGTTATATACAACGAAAGAACTTATAGCGTATGCAGTGACGTACAATGCGAAAATTGTACAACAAAGAAAGGACATTCATGACATCGAGATGATTAAAATTGAATAAACAGTAAGGCTATATGAACAAACAAGGGGAGGTCATTCACAGTGTAGCGTGATATTTTGCATTCACCTGTGAGGACAATTTGCTCTCGCGCTCAAGAACAATATTGCACAAAAGGAGATGCTTCTAAAGAAGAAAAAAATACACACTGTAATGTCACAGTGGTACAAGCCCACCTCCTCAATAGGGGAGGAAAGGCATGGACACTCTGTTGTTTTTTACGATAATAAATCGCGTAGACCACCGTCAGAGGAAAGCCTGCTCTCCCAGCATGACTAGTTCTGCGTTAAGATGCATAAGCATTATGTTTCTTAGCCGATGTAGAAGGGGAAACATGGCTCTCTGGGGGCGTCCCCTCAGGCAGGCCAGTGCCCTTCGTTTCTATAAGACGAAGGCTCCAATAGCCATTAAGAGTACGACAATGTTATCCCTGTGGCTAGACTTCCACTGCATACTTGTTTGGAACATCCTGGTAACCATGTGCCAAAAGGTGCGCGCTACTATACAATCATGGAAGACATGGTTCAGTGTTTCGACGCTACCGCATTGCGGGAATGTGGCGGAGGGCGCCACGCCCCACGCCTTCAGGCGGTCGGCCGTTGGTGAAGCCCCCCCCCCTTCCCTGAGCCAGTTTAGGTCACGGACCTCGGAGGGGAGAGAAGTGTTTGTAAGAGTCCAGCGTCTTTTCGCCCGGCATTTCCGGCGTTGTTCTTCAGATAGGCTTTTAAATGCTAATAATTCGCTCATGTCGGTGAGGGACATTTCCATAAGTTCTTGAACTGGAAAATCGTGTCGCAATTGTTGCAAACATTTTATAACACGTCTGTAATACGCTGGTGGCTGCTCAGCAGCTGGTCCCGTGTCGTTTGCTAAACCAAAACGTCTCCTTGAGGTCCTAGCAGATACACTACAATTTGCCTGCCTCCATACAATGAGTTCTCTAAGAGTGCCCAGGTGTTTTTGAGAGCCAACATGCGGCACATTACATCAAGGTTGGGTACATTGAGCCCTCCCCATTTTACTGGTAGGCGGACCAAGGCTCTGGCAACAGCTTCGGCGTGGCCACCCTAAAAAAAGGAGCCGCACGCAATAGCCACTCTCAGCAAAACCCGTCGAGGTCGTCGGGAATTCTGGCTACATAAAGAAGTGGCGCTGTTATGCTGGATTTAATTAGATAAGCTCTTTCAGTAAAAGGTAGTTGAAACGTTCTGGCGACTTCAATGCGTCTGTCCACTTTGTGTTGGATTTCTTTCCATGTGGTGCTGGCTACTTCACCAGTCGAAAGGAAAGTTACACCTAAGACTTTAATGCCATGGAAGATTTGGACGCCATCAGGGAACTCTTCAATGTGCATCCCAAAGCGCAATGTCTTGCTTTTTCCGGGATTAAGGCGTGCTCCCGACAGGTAACTATACGTGTGGAATATTCGCATAAACGCTCTGTAGCTATCTATGTTCCGAATAAACAACGAGATGTCATCGGCGTACGCCGCTACTTTCACTTCACCCAAGCCTGGAAGAGAGAAACCGCGTATCGAAGTGCATTTCTGGATACGTTTCAATAATGGATCTGTGCATCATACAAAGAGAATTGTGGAGAGTGGACAGCCTTGTCGAATGCCCCTACTTACTGCAATAGGTTCAGATGTATAGCCATTCAATGATTAATCGCGTTTCTAAGTCTGTGTAGAGTAAGTGAAGGATGTCGGTTAAATGTACTGGGAAGCCATAACACTCAAGCACAGCGAAAAGATAGTTCCATTCTACGCGATCAAAAGCTTTTTCCTGATACAAGGAAACAAAAATGCCAGATATTTGTGTTCTTGTAGCGTACGTGAATAAATCGCGAGTCAGCGCAAGCGAGGAATAGATCGTACGACCTGGGACACAGCATGTTTGTATGTCGCTTACTATTTCCGGTAGAATGGTTGTCATGCTGTTTGCAAGGATTGCTGTCAATATCTTACAATCCCAGTTAAGTAAGGAAATGGGCCTCCACGCCCTTGGATCGGACGGCTCTCCCTCGCTTTTTATCAGGAGTATAACTCTGCTCTCACGAAACGTATTCGGTCTGATTCCGTCAGCAAGAAGCCCATTTAGTATTGTCAAAAGGTGGTCTTGTATTATTTCAAGGAAGGTTTTGTAGAAACTCAAAGGTATCCCGTTAGGGCCGGCGGCGGCGGTTGCGTTCATGTGCTGAAACACAAAGCGTAATTCATCCAGCGTCACTGGGCTGTACAGACCATCGCGGAGCTCCTCCAGTACGCGGGAAATTCCCTCGCAAAACTCATTACCTATGGTCGTATAGTTCACGCCGTTTGCGTTGTCCGCCCTGAAAAGATTCAAAAATTGTGTTTCAAAGACCCTCATTATGTCTTCTGCTCGTGTAGACTGTTCGCCGTTCGGCAACTGAATGAAAGGGACATGCATTTGTTCACCCAAGGAGCCGTTGCGAACCCTTCGAAGAACAGCTGGACTTGAAACCGGTCGTCCGTTGATAAAAGACTGCACAGCCGTGCGCGAACTAAGACGTAGCAAAAGTTCGTACCACGCCTTTAGCTGATCGAGATAGTCGTGCATTGCGAACGTCAGCGTCTCGCCTCTGCGTACAATGCGCGCTTTTCGTAGCGTGTCGTTTATCTCTGTCGTCAGGCGCGCTTTCCTTTCGCACCCCGCTTTGGTAAGCTCGGCGCGCCAACTGTGTTTCAATGCGTACCAGTTACGGGGTTCAGGCGGCCTTTCGCATGCTTGCTCTAGTGCATTGCGCAGTAATGCTACGCTTTCAGGGTCGTGCGCGAGTGTGGTGTTCATTTTCCAATGGTTTCTAATTGTAGTGGATTGTTCAAAGAAAAGTTTTACAGACACTGGAAAGTGGTCTGTAATGCATGGAACGTCCGGTGGGAAATGTAAGACTTCACAACTAAGGACATATGTGGCTAGCACTTCTGGAAAATAGAAGTGGTCTAGCCGGGTCATGTTGGGACCCCGTTGCCATGTTGCAACGAAGTAATTTCCGTGAGTGTCTACCCAAGCATCCCTGAGCTTGAAATTGCGGATGAGTTGTCGCAATGCCCTAACTCCGCTATATTGTCTGCTTTTTCTGCGTCCGGGCGCATCTCTGTCGGCGTCCTCAACACAGTTAAAATCCCCTACTAAGAAAGTAGGGTAGCTGTCAAACATAAATGAGTCGAGTGAATTGAAAAAATCTACCGTGCCCCCACGTTGAGCTGGGGCACATATTACGAGCGCCCTTACTCGTCTGCCGTGGAGGTCAAAGTCTACTGCTAGTGTGCGGCCGTCAAAACCATAAACACAGTGTGCTCTTCGACGTAACGCTGGTGTCAAGAAAACAACTCCAACTCCGTACATCTTTGAATCAGTCAGCGAAAAAAAGGCTTCGACTCCAAAATGTGAACAAAAGGATTGCACATCAAAAGGGGTTCTAAAATTACATTCCTGTAAGAAGAGGATGTCGAGATGACGTGACCTTGCGAAGTGCATGACTTCTCTCTGCTTATCTTGGCGTCTGAAACCCCTGACGTTTGAGGAGATAAAATGCACCGTAGCCATTTTGAAGAAGGGAGAGTGCGCGCAAACTTCAGAAAAACTTCTTGCAGAGGGTGGGGCGAGCGCTCAACGAGTGAACATGACTAAAGAGAGAAGTGCTCTGACGTCGTCAGAGCATTAGCGAATTTTTAGGGCTTACTACTGTCTGTAGAGCCCTCAGAGTCCGTGGTCGGTGGGTGGGCTCGTTTGGTGGCTGGACGGTCTATTTCCATGGCGCTGGCACCGACACTCGTACTGGCGGCCGCACCTGTAATCTGGTAAATGGGGTTTGACAGGCTCAGTTCGCGGGTCTGAGCCGAGTACTTGCTGGTGCGGGCGCTCGTCGTTGTCGGTGGCATAATCACCGATGTTGTCTTGTCTGGGCTGATGACTGGAGCGTCTGCATGTCCCGTTGTTTTGGTGCCGCGTCCCATCGAAGCTCTCAGCGCCTCGGAGCTACTGGTGGTGCCTACTGTGTCAAAGCTGTAGCTCTCGTGGTCTCTGCTAAGTACGGGCAAGTACGGGCACTCGGGCTTCGGCTTTGGATGAGCTGTGTTCTTCATAGGCGTCCGGCGAGAAGTCGCTGGTCTCGGACGGGGCGTGAAGGGTTGACGAGGCTTTCTCAGACAGGGGAGGCAGGTCTCCTGCGTCTTGTGGTTCAGCATGGGCGTCAGTGTCACTTGTGTCAGTGTCGCTCGCAGGCTCGAGCGTCGGATAATCATTTTGCATAGCGGGCGTGAAGTCGGTGCACGCTTGTTCTTCGGTTGCCGCTGCTGCAGCCACTGCGAAAGACTTCGGGCGTACACAGTCAGCTGTTGCATGGCTGCCCGAGCACTTGCGGCACGGTTCTGCGCATCCCTCTGTGGCATGTTTAAACACGTTGCAGCGCGTG
Source organism: Rhipicephalus microplus (assembly GCF_043290135.1). Classification (NCBI taxonomy): domain Eukaryota; kingdom Metazoa; phylum Arthropoda; class Arachnida; order Ixodida; family Ixodidae; genus Rhipicephalus; species Rhipicephalus microplus. Next base: position 130,511,877 of record NC_134708.1, read on the forward strand.
CAACGGGGCGTGGCACAATCTTTGGCGATGTGGCCAGTATTCCTGCACTTCGCGCACACTTTCTTGACACCCCGATAGTCACATATGACATTGTAGCCTTGAACTGTCAGAAAGTTCGGTATTTGGCTTTTCATTTCCACTCGCGCCACACGGACACCTGTGCCAACCCCAGGGCGGCCCTTGAACACTGGCTCGTGGATATGTTGCACGTTGCCGTAGGCGGAGAGAGCAGTCGCTAGGGCCGCGTCACCTACCTGGTGACGCGGCCCTAGTGGTACCCGCAATACTGTGACGTGGACTATTTCAGGACCTACGCTGACTAGTGGAACTCATTCGCCGTTCAAGAGAATGGCGCCCCGGCTCTTCAGCTTGGTGGCTGCATGGACGTTGCGGCTGCGGCGCCGAACTTTGCGCCTCCCATGTGCTGGAGGGACTTGATACCGGCTGGGCCGGTTACTGCTTCGAGCAACGTTTACAGATACTTCTTCAGTTTCGGAACTCTCCGTTTCGCCTTCGGGGAGCAGGCGGCCGGCTGCAGTTCCCGCCACCACGGCGTTGCAGGCCCACTTTGCGCCAAGTAAACGAGGGTCGTCTGCTACAGCTAGGCGCGGTGAAACCGGTGAGCAACGTTTACACAACACAGCAACTTCTTGGTTTAGGCACGAGAATTATAACGTAGAGCCTAGGTGCGTTTACGGCGTCTTTCCAGGTCCGTGGGGAAAATAATGGCGTGCGTAGCGTGGTGCTAGACGGGCGAGTATTTGTCGCTTAAAGAGCCGTTTTGCCACCCTCTAACATCTTGTTTTTCAAGGTAGTAGAAACAAAATTTAGAGCTCAGTTGTAATAGAAACGTCTCACCGAAGCCGCGGTAAAAGCTGCGACTCATCTGGATCTAGCTTAGTTGTTTAGAAGCTATTTTTGCGAGTCTCAGCTTAGGGATCTTCGACGCTGTGCACATTAACTTGCGCAGCAAAAAGCACCTCGGCAGGCCGTACCTAAAGGAAGTTGAAACCGAGCCATTGCTGTAACGTATCAGCCACAATTAAAATCGCACTGAAACGACGCTATTTATCTGTTAAGCTGGTATATAAACCAGTGCACTTTCTTCTTTTGAAGTATTCAGATTTATGGGGGTCTGAGTGATTAATACTTAGAATCATTAAAAAATGCACAATTTGTGAAAATAGAAAAACTTCAGTGTATTGACACAAAAACACTTGTCACGAGCATTGGAATTTATATTTCAAACAAGCGCATAGCTGAATTCTTGTAACTGATTCGGGCTTGTCAGAGGCAAACAAAGCATGAGACAATCTGTTGTGTACCAACACCCATTAGGTAATTTTGCTGCTTGCATGATGGATGTACTATGAAAAGAAACTTTCTGCACTTCAGGTAAATCTTCAACTAGATCAGTGAGAGTCACTGGGGATGCAGTCTTTTTTTTTCACTCAGCCGGCGTATTTCAAGTTTTCTGCGTTTTCGAGCGGGGGTGGCACAGATGAAGCGTTTCCTCAATTCGCTGATTGTAATCTACACAATGTTCTTAATTGTTTTTGTCATTGTTTTTTTTCATTGTAACCGCTAAAGTGACACAAGAAACGCATACCTCTGTTAGCACCAGTCATGCCCACACAGTCCTTGCAATTAATATTTATTAGCAGCGCATTTTCTCCATTCGCTTTGCCAGTAGACGTATTCAGTGACAGAAGTGTTATAGAAGGTTATTACCGGAAGTTTTTCCGCCTCCTCAAGGACCGCCGAACTCTAGTTGCAGGAAAGTTGAAGCAAGTTTTTTTTGTTTTTTGTTTTTCAATCGCAACGAAAAACTGGAGTTTTTCGAAGGAGTGGGGACCGTTTGCCGGTATTATTCTGGTAGATCGCAAGGCAGCAGCAGTAGGTACCCTTTATTTTGCGGCTTCATTACAATTACACTGGGAAATTCGGAAATAATCAAGGAACTCCACCACTTCTGCATGCCTGCGCATCTTGGTCAGTTTAGACTTCTCCACTTATGATATGCCTATATGTCTTCAGGATGTCACTTTCTTGACAGTAAACACCGTCCACCTTGAGCGTCTTTCCCAGACTTTCCCATGGATCTTTCCCACTTCTGCAGTAATAGCGCGGGTCAGACGGCGGGGACAAGTGGCGTTTTTAGGGGCTTGTCTTCTACCCGCTGGTGCTCCCGGTCACAAAACACATCGTTATGGTGTCCGGAGGGTCTGACCAATGGCGCACGGTATAGCAGCAACAGTAGAGATGTACACACGAGCTCGATGCGTCCACATGTGGTCAATGCTTAGATCGTACCCGCGATGTCAACAATTGGAAAATTTCCTACGCCGTGGATGTCCGAGCAACTTCGTGACTGTAGGCGTCGAATTGTCTTCAGGAGACCGTGGAAGCATGCCATGCGAGGAGACATACACACAGAAAAAAAAGTGCGACCGAACACCGGTACGGAATGCACGAAACTGCAGCGGAAGTATCCCAGTCACCATGGCGGCATTGAAGCCAGCGGGAAGCAGCTGGTTACTTGGCGCAAAGTTAGACTGCAGCGCCCTCACATTCCCTTGGAGCACATCGCGCCCACTTCGAAAGAAGGAGTTCGAAAACTGAAAAAAAGTATCTGTAAACGTTGGCTTCGAGGGCGTATAAGATGTCGTCGACGGTGCTCCCCTCTGGAGCGCTGAAGTTAAAGCAATGAGCTTTCGGCGGTAGCGCTGCGCAAGCCATCACACTTCCGTCCTGGCCCTGGCTCCCATGGCTTGCGCTGTGCTGCCCGGGCGTTGGCTCACGACGAAGGCCTGGACAGAGCCGGGGGGGTTGTCCAGGGCTTCGCTTGATGCTCGATGAGATGGGGTCGACGACTGGCAGCGTGCCTGGTCGCCGGAATCCCGGCACCATGTAAGCGGCGAACGGGGCGTCGGCCGTCGATCAACTACTGACAAGCGGCGAAGTGCGTCGGCATTTATACTCTTGCCATCGAATGTTCTAGCGTTATTGCTGGCAGTGGCGTAGGTTCCAGAATAATCTGTACAGTTAGCAGAGTGGGCGTGATCTTATCGAAATGATCTACTAAAGTCCGGAATCTTCTCGAAAACTGCATGCGCGTTTTGCGCTGAGAATTGTATAGTGTTTTGGGGCGATAACAAAACTTGAGAAATGGAACGTGGCAATATACACAATATGGAAACTGGTGATGATATGAACGAACCTCTTGGCAACTAGCCCGACGCGCAGCTGGTCAGAGATATTCAAGGATCTTCAAGCTCCACCGGTGCCTCAAGTACTGGAAATTGAGATCGAACTGCAGCAACTGGGCCAGCGGAGCCAGCTGCACCTGCTGTGCAAAGCCCTCCGCAATCCAGCAAATCCGCACCAGTGGAAGCTGGACCAACTGTGGCGAAGCCAGCTGCATCCAAAAAAGGACACAAGCTGGCCATGAGTCGGCTTTAAAGAACCAAAGATGTTTCGGGGCATGTGGCAAGAGTGCAAGAAACGAAAGCTCGAGCTTCAAAATGGGTAGTTGAAGCTTCAAAAAGAAGCAGGGAACAAAGAAGAAAAGTTCATTGATGTTCTTCATAAGTTTCTAAATAATGGAGGCCTTGAACAAGGATTTATTTATTCAATAAATACTGGCTTGCCTTGGTAATTGTGTATATTTTAAAGGGTGCAGCATGAGTATTAGGCAGCACTGATTTCTGTGCTGCTTAATAAAGGGCATCTGCTGCTATATTTTAGAAATGACCACAATTCTGAATTGCAACTCACTCTTTATATGACGTCGAGGTGAACGCAAAAACAATGATACAAATTGTTGTAGGCACATGAGATCTATAGAGCTTCAGATATCAAAATAAAAGCCGGTGACATAAATTCGCACACTGATTGAAGGCATGGCTTGCGTGTTACAATGACCAAGAGTCCTCCTACCACGCTCCGTAATGGTAACAATAATAGCTACACTAATTTCAGCAAATAATACCGCTATGCTTACTGCAGTGGAGTCGGTACTTTTCACATCGAGAAATTAAGATTTTGTTCTGGTGCAGAAACCGAAGGCTTGGCATAAACTAATGCCATTTTGTATGATTCTAGGTAGTGCTCACTGGGTAACACTGAAATTGAATGATTATGCGCAAATTTGTGCCTGTTTATCCCCATAAACAGCATAAAATACGTCTAATAGCTCTGAAACAACACATGATTGTGCAATTTATATTAACTCAACCAGTCAAACTTTCATCTCTTTGTAAGAACTATGAGACCCACAAAAAAGTCATGAAGTGCAGATTCAGAAACCATTGGCAAGTGAGTCACAGTAAACATCCTAAATAAATATGTGTGCAGCAAACAACCGAACACTGAGGTCATGCACATTGACTAAATGCGCATCAAATCTGACTAGAAGACAGGAAACGGTTGCTGTGTACTAAATGAAGACCACGACTCGAGATAAACCTTTGAAACATACAAGGAATAAAAAATATGCACACTTATATATTTACATTAATATATTTACATTAGGCATTAGGCAAAATATATTTACATTAGGTATTAGAGTGGTACAATAACAACACATTCCTACAAAGATACATCTGTAAAACTACAAACTACAGAGAAATGAAATAGAAGGCACAATCGCTCGCCAAAATTTGAAGTTGATATAGGCATCACTTTAAAAAAGCCATTCAGATGGTTTATAGAGCGTTCTGTGTTATTTGTTTATTTTTTTTGAAGCACAACAAAGATAAATGACCTCGAGTTATATGATACAAAAGTATGGGCAAAGGAAATGTGCATAGTATACAAGTTGGTTTTACAGTATTTGGAGCTATTAAAGAACACTCACTGACCAAAGGCCTAATTTTACACTTTCGACGCTTTGGTGAAGTCATTAACACGCGCCATAAATAGCAAACAATTAAAACATGGGATGCCTGGGGATGCTGTGAAATCTGCGAAGCAAGTATAGGTGAGCATTGAGCAATGTGTTGAGCGTTATTATAAAATTTTCTGCAGCCGACGAACAGAGCAAAGCTAATAAATACACAGTACGTTGTGTGCCGAATCCCGGCTGCGGTGGCTGCAGTTCTAATGGAGGCGGAATGTTGAAGCCCGTGTGCTTCAATGTAGGCACACTTTAAAGAACCTCAACTGGTCTAAATTTCCGGAGCCCTTCACTACGGGATCTCTCACAATCATATCTTGCTTTTGGGAAATCAAACTTCCGGTAGTAATACTGTGTACCAAACACAAACACACCACAGGTTTCACGCAGTACATGAAGGCAACAAACGGCGCATATAATCTTCAAAAACAGGCTCACTTACAGGCACTAGGTAACCTCAGCTACCTGAGACTTTGACGGACTGCTGAGTTCTAGCAACGAAGTATTTTGCAAACGCTGTCCTGACGTCTTCACCGTTTTTGCTAGAGGCATACGACGTACAAGTTCGCTGCTCTTAAGGGGGGCCCTGAAACACTGTTTAAAGTAAGCATGGAAAGAACTCACTGGAAGAGCTTACTGCCGCACGAATTCAACGCCACAAAGCTTTAAGAATTCGTCCATACAAGTCGAGTTATAAAGGTGTGTCGCACGCTGCAATAGCATTTTCTCTACTCTCGTTCCGAGAAAAGTGCTGGAAGCTATGCAGAAAGGAATGGCAGGGCCACAGGAAAACGTCACGCGTGCCTCAAGATCTCGAGTACTTTGTTTTCTTTTTTTTCCTTCGAAGGCGAGGCTTTTCAGTGTGATCGCACGCGTACGCATGGACAAGTAGCGGCCTCCCATGGTGATCTCTGTAACGAGCAAGCCCGCCATGTTCAAATCAGCCAGTGGCTGATTACTACGTGTGATTTGGGGGCATATTGCCTTATTTGTCGAGACAAGAGAAAGCAATTTGTAGCTTATTTTGATAATTTATTGTGAATATCAGGCCACGTGCTGCCCTTAATATTTGGCTCGCGTGTTGCTGGGAGCCTCTACTACCGACCGCCAGTGTTTTTGACCATGCTCAAAAAGTGTTGCAGATCCCTTTAAAAGGACCTTGAAGCGGTTTTGACGATTTTTCGCAAACACATTGGGCCGGTAGACTCATTCCTAAGGGTAATTTAGAGACCAATTTCAGCTCTCTGCGTTGACTGCGTAATTTATTATAACGCCTTTAAGCGGCGAATCGCTGCACATCGCTGCACGTGGCTGCGACTCGGCCAAACTCGTTTTCAACCGCCCATACATCAAGCGACACGGTCTGCCACACTGACGTCATCGTTTACAGCTGATCTGATTGGCTGTGGAATGCGCAGCACAGACAGTCGGTATCGCATCTGTGGCGGAATTTACGCGGTGGCGGTCTTACGCCACATCGTGAGGCAGGCGCCGTGAAGGCGGAGCTTAGCCCCGAGCACTCGAAGGAAGAGTTGAGGGCAGTGTAATGATGATTGTAGTGGGTCATGCAAATCTCGGCACACACATTGTCAGTGCTAAGCACGAGACGCTCGGCCCGGACTGTCGCTGATTTTGATAGCTAGGCCTACGCTCCTACCTGGTCTCGGATAACAGTTTTGACTGTCTCCGTTCTATATTATAATTGGTGGAGTTTGCTGGGTCTCCTTGCAATCCTGGAGTTGCGAAGCCGGACTCTACCTGCTGTCATGACCACTGCATCTGCCACAAGCCCTCCTCCTATGGCTTCCCAGGCCATCGTGTGCTCCGGTGCGGTCCGTCAGCGGGATCCTCCCATATTCAGCGGCACTGACGACCACGACGTCGACGACTGGCTGGCTACTTACGAACTCGTGAGTGTCTTGAACAAATGGGACGAAGCCACGAGACGGGCCACTGTCGGCATTTACCTCAGTGGCATTGCCCACTTATGGCTTCGGAACCATGAGACCGACGTTCCCACCTGGACAGCATTCAAAGCAAAGTTTAGCGAAGTGTTTGGTCGTCCTTCTGTCCGCAAACTTCGTGCGGAGCAGCGCCTTCAGTCGAGATCTCAACTGCCTGGTGAGAACTTTACAAGTTACATAGAAGACGTCATTGACTTGTGCAAGCGCGTCGATGTGAACATGACAGAGGTGGACCGCATCAAGCATATTTTTAAGGGTATTGACGAGGACGCTTTCCAGATGCTCATTTCAAAAAGCCCTGCTACTGTCGCCCAAGTTACCGAGCTCTGCCAAAGCTATGATGAGCTCCGCCGGCAACGTCTCGTCACCCGCCGTGCTGTCCCACATCAGGAATCAATGTCCGGCTTAACTCCCTCGCAAGACCCCGTCCTCCTCTCGCAGATCAAAGATTTCGTGCGCGAAGAAGTTGCCCGCCAACTCTCGCTCATCTCTGGCCTACCGGAGCGCAGTGCACCGCTTAGCCCTACTCTACGGACTATTATACGAGATCAAGTGTCTGAGGTCCTTCCTCCACAGCTGGTGCCACCAGTCAATGCACCATTGACGTACGCCGAAGCAGCAGCACGACCACGACCACAGACGTTCCAAGCGCCGCCTCCACAGCCTGCTCCTGTTTATGCCGCCCAGCCGCCACGACCTCCACTTCGCCGAGTCCCTAATCCATGGCGCACTGCCGACAACCGACCGATCTGCTTTTCGTGTGGTCTACCTGGGCACGTCGCACGTCTGTGCCGCCGCCGCCCACTCCACTCACGTGAAAACCTACGTCCATACGAAAACGATTACACGTACACTCATCATCATCATCATCAGCCTGACTACGTCCACTGCAGGACAAAGGCCTCTCCCATGTTCCGCCAGTTAACCCGGTCCTGTGCTTGCTGCTGCCAATTTATACCCGCAAACTTCTTAATCTCATCTGCCCACCTAACCTTCTGTCTCCCCCTAACCCGCTTCCCTTCTCTGGGAATCCAGTCAGTTACCCTTAATGACCAGCGGTTATCCTGTCTACGCACTACATGCCCTGCCCATGTCCATTTCTTCTTTTTGATTTCAGCTACGATATCCTTAACCCCCGTTTGTTCCCTAATCCACTCTGCTCTCTTCTGGTCTCTTAAGGTTACACCTACCATTTTTCTTTCCATTGCTCGCTGCGTCGCCCTCAATTTAAGGTGAACCCTCTTTGTAAGTCTCCAGGTTTCTGCTCCGTAGCTAAGTACCGGCAAGATACAGCTGTTATATACCTTCCTCTTGAGGGATAGTGGCAAACTACCTGTCATAATTTGAGAGTGCTTGCCGAATGTGCTCCACCCCATTCTTATTCTTCTAGTTACTTCAATCTCGTGGTTCGGCTCTGCGGTTATTACCTGCCCTAAGTAGACATAGTCTTTTACAACTTCAAGTGCACTATTACCTATCTCGAAGCGCTGCTCCTTGCCGAGGTTGTTGTACATTACTTTCGTTTTCTGCAGATTAATTTTAAGACCCACCTTTCTGCTCTCCTTGTCTAACTCCGTAATCATGAGTTGCAATTCGTCCCCCGAGTTACTCAGCAATGCAACGTCATCGGCGAAGCGCAGGTTACTAAGGTATTCTCCATTGACTCTTATCCCTAACTGTTCCCATTCTAGGCTTCTGAAAACCTCCTGTAAGCACGCGGTAAATAGCATTGGGGAAATTGTGTCCCCCTGCCTTACACCCTTCTTGATTGGTATTCTGTTGCTTCCTTTATGAAGCACTATGGTAGCAGTAGATCCCCTGCAGATTTCTTCCAGAATGTTTATATATACTTCATCTACGCCCTGATTCCGCAGTGTTTGCATGACGGCTGATATTTCTACTGAATCAAACGCCTTCTCGTAATCTATGAAGGCTATGTATAGGGGTTGGTTATACTCTGAGCATTTCTCTATTACCTGATTGATAGTATGAATGTGGTCAATTGTTGAGTAGCCTGTTCGAAATCCTGCTTGTTCCTTTGGTTGATTGAATTCTAATGTTTTCTTTACTCTGTTAGCAATTACCTTTGTAAATAGCTTGTATACTACAGAGAGCAAGATGATCGGCCTGTAATTCTTCAAGTCCTTGTCATCTCCTTTCTTATGTATTAAGATGATGTTAGCATTCTTCCAAGACTCTGGTACTCTTCCCGTCAGGAGACACCTCGTAAACAGGGTGGCTAGTTTTTCTAACACAATTTGTCCTCCATCTTTCAGCAGATCTGATGTTACCTGATCCTCACCAGCAGCTTTGCCCCTTTGCATGCTCTCCAAAGCTTTTCTGACTTCTTCTATTATTACTGGTGGGGTGTAATCTGGGTTACTGCTAGTTCTTATAGTATTAAGGTCGTGGTTGTCTCGGCTACTGTACAGATCTCTGTAAAACTCCTCTGCTATTTTAACTATCCTATCCATATTGGTAGTTATTTTGCCTTCTTTGTCCCTTAGTGCATACATCCGACTTTTGCCTATCCCAAGTTTCCTCTTCAATGCTTTGACACTTCCTCCGTTTTTCAGAGCGTGTTCAATTCTCTCCATGTTATACCTTCTTACATCGCATACCTTACGTCTAATAATCAACTTCGAAAGCTCTGCCAGTTCTATTTTGTCTGTTGTACTTGACACTTTCATGATTTGACGCTTCTTAATTAGGTTCTTCGTTTCCTGGGAAAGCTTGCCAGTGTCCTGTCTAACTACCCTGCCTCCAACTTCCACTGCACACTCCGTAATGACACTCGTCAGATTATCATTCATTGTATTTACGCTAAGGTTGGTTTCCTCACTAAGAGCCGAGTACCTGTTCTGCAGCGACACTCTGAATTCCTGTACTTTCCCTCTCAGTGCTAGCTGATTGATTGGCTTCTTGCGTATCAGTTTCTGTCGTTCCTTCTTCAAGTCTAGGCGAATTCGAGACCGTACCATTCTATGGTCACTGCATCGTACCTTGCCAATCACTTCCACATCCTGCACGATTCCAGGGTGTGCACTCATTATAAAGTCTATTTCGTTCTTATTTTCGCCATTAGGGCTCCTCCATGTCCACTTGCGGTTTCCTCGTTTTCAGTAGAAGGTATTCAAAATCCGTAAATTATTGCGTTCTGCGAATTCTACTAGTAGCTCTCCTCTGGCGTTTCTAGTACCTATGCCATAATCTCCTACTGCCTGATCTCCAGTCTGCTTCTTCCCTACCTTTGCATTAAAGTCGCCCATCACTATAGTATACTGTGTTTTTACCTTACGCATTGCCGATTCCACGTCTTCATAGAAGCTTTCAACTGAAGCGTAATCATGGCTGGATGTAGGCGCGTAAGCCTGTACTACCTTCATCTTGTATCTTTTATTCAGTTTAATTACGATACCTACCACCCTTTCATTAATGCTATAGTATTCCTCTATGTTGCCAGCTATGTTTCTTTGAATTAGGAACCCCACTCCCAGTTCTCTTCTGTCTGCCAAGCCCCTGTAGCAAAGGACGTGCCCATTCTGTAGCACCGTATAGGCCTCATCTGTCCTCCTAACCTCACTGAGACCTATTATATCCCATTTAACACCCTCTAGCTCCTCGAATAGTACAGCTAGACTTCCCTCACTAGATAAGGTTCTAGCAATAAACGTTGCCAAGTTCAGGTTCCAATGGCGGCCTGTCCGGATCCAGAGATTCTTAGCACCCTCTGCTGCGTTGCAGATCTGACCGCCGCCGTGGTCAGTTGCTTCGCAGCTGCTGGGGACTGAGGGCCGTGAGTTATTTGACGTAAGCATGTGGGAGGTAGTGGACAGATACTGCACCAGGGTGGCCAATCCTTCTCTGGTGAGGGAGTGCGTTCTCGGCGGTGTTTGCCGGTGAGGCCTCACCCCAGACCTCTTAATGCAGTTCCATCAACACGCGGATTTTTTTTAATCCGGTTGGGAACTGCGCGGTACCGGGATTTGAACCACGGACCTCTTGCATGCGAGGCGGATGCTCTAACCACTACGCCATCGCCGCAGCTCACGTACACTCAATACACCCCAGACCCCGAATTGTACGCTCCTCGTCCAAGCCACCGACCAGCTCCTGATCGCCGATCTCCTTCTCCACGTCGACGCCCGCCCTCCCCGATGCGCCGACGCCCCCCTACAATCGACGCGAAAAACTAAATGACGCAGTTCCCGAGGCAAGAACTGCGTCCTCGTCGCAAAGCACAAGCCCTCTTCGTTCGCCGCCGAATGTAATTAATGCCGTTCTTGAAGGTGTACCCGTACTTGCCCTTATTGATACTGGTGCCGCAATTTCTGTCATCGCCGAAAAAGTTTGCCGTTCAATTCGAAAAGTGACAACGCCTTACTTGGGTTCATGTCTTCATACTGCCACTGCACAGCCTGTGCAGCCTGTGGCCGCGTGTACTGCCAGACTTGTAATTCAAGGAGTGCCCTACACAGTCCAGTTCGTAGTACTCCCGCACTGTTCTCATGACATCATTTTAGGTTGGGATTTTCTCTCCCATCACCAAGCCGTCATTGATTGCGCCCGTGCCGAAGTCGCCTTTTGTCCCCTTGGTGATGCGCTACCAGTGCACGATCGCCCTTCCGACGCGAAGTTGGTCATTAGTGACGACACCCAAATCCCTCCACGCGCTACTGTCTTCGCACCTGTGTCGTGTTCCACCGTCGTCGACGCTACCGCATTCTTCACGCCTTCCGCTGCTTTCGTTCATCGCCACCTATCACCGCTCCCAACCGCTCTCGTTACTCTTCAAGGTGGTGCGACCAACGTGCCTGTGAAGAATCCGTTCCCATTCACGATTACGCTACTTCGAGGCGAATGTATTGGTTCGATAGAATCATTCGAAACCATCGCTACACTTGACGTTCCTGATGAATCATCGGAAGTCAGCGCCCTCTCCTGTAGTTCCGTGAATGACCCTTCCACTACCGACATTTTCAACCGTGTCATCGACGAAGGCCTAAACCCACAACAGAGGTGTGAGCTTTTGAGCCTCCTTGACAAGTTTCGACCATCTTTTGACAGTCACAGCGCTACTTTAGGTCGCACATCTACCGTATGCCACCAGATCGACACAGGTAATCACCCACCACTACGGCAGCGACCATACCGTGTTTCGCCAACTGAACGCCGTATCATCGATGAACAAGTAGGTGACATGCTAAAGCGAGGCGTCGTTCAACTGTCAAACAGTCCTTGGGCGTCGCCGGTTGTTTTAGTTAAAAAGAAGGATGGCAAGATACGCTTTTGCGTAGATTATCGTCGCCTAAACAAAATAACACGAAAGGATGTTTATCCTTTGCCTCGAATTGATGACGCCCTCGACTCTTTACAAGGCGCAGAGTTCTTTTCCTCCCTTGATCTACGCTCTGGGTACTGGCAAGTGCCCATGAATCCGGATGATAGGCCAAAAACTGCATTTGTTACACCAGACGGCTTATACGAATTTAACGTGATGCCATTCGGGCTATGCAATGCGCCGGCAACATTTGAGCGCATGATGGACACTATCCTACGAGGCCTCAAATGGAACACGCGTTTGTGCTACTTAGACGATGTAGTGGTATTCTCACCCGATTTTTCCACGCACCTTCGTCGCTTGGAACAGGTTCTACGCTGCCTCTCTGCAGCCGGCCTCCAACTCATCTTGAAGAAGTGTCACTTTGGAGCGCGCAAGCTGACCATTCTCGGACACGTCGGGTCGAAGGATGGCGTTCTTCCTGACCCCGCTAAGCTACGTGCTGTTCGCGAGTTCCCGAGGCCCACGTCTCTCAAGCAGCTGCGTAGTTTCATTGGGCTTTGCTCATACTTCCGCCGCTTCGTCCGAGATTTCGCCTCGATCATGGCGCCTCTGACAGACCTACTTCAGGGAGACCGCAATCTATCTGCGTGGTCTCCAGCTTGCGACAGTGCCTTTGCGAAGCTCCGTGAACTGCTTACAACACCACCCATACTGCGTCATTTCGATTCAAGCGCTCCCACAGAAATCCACACAGATGCTAGCGGTGTCGGTCTTGGCGCTGTACTCGCCCAACGAAAGCCTGGTTACCAAGAATATGTTGTTGCGTACGCGAGCCGCACTCTTACAAGAACAGAAGCAAATTATTCGGTAACTGAGAAAGAATGCCTAGCGATTATCTGGGCCTTATCTGTACGGCCGCCCTTTCGATGTTGTTACCGACCACCACGCGCTCTGCTGGTTATCCTCCCTCAAAGGTCCCTCAGGACGCTTGGCACGATGGGCTTTACGGCTCCAAGAGTACGACATCCGCGTCATTTATCGCTCAGGCCAGAAGCACGCCGATGCCGACGCTCTTTCGCGTTCGCCTGTTTCTACTGATATTGCGAGTGTCTCCATCCAAGACAACTTCCTTCCACTATCAGGACCCATCAACATGGCTGCGGAGCAGCGCAAAGATTCGTGGATTGCGTCTCTGATGGATTACCTATCTGAAACACTCGCCCACCCGCCATCTCGAGCGCTACACCGACAAGCCTCTCACTTCGCCATCCGTGATGGAATACTTTATCGCCGCAACTACCACCCTGACGGTCGCAAATGGCTACTCGTCATACCCAGGCATCTCCGCGCCAGCATATGTGCTGCTTTCCATGCCGATCCGCAGTGTGCGCACGCCGGTTTGTTTAAAACCTACGCCAGGCTACGTTTTCGGTTTTATTGGCGCGGCATGTACACATTCGTTCAAAAGTACATTCGATCTTGCACAGAGTGCCAACGCCGCAAGCACGATCCTAGCCGTCCTACTGCACCAATGCAGCCGTTACCGTGCCCAGTGCGACCATTCGACCGGGTTGGAATAGACCTTTATGGTCCTCTACCATATACATCAGCTGGGAATCGCTGGATTATTGTAGCGATCGACCATCTCACGAGATATGCAGAAACGGCCGCTCTACCAGCCACGACGGCACGTGACGTTGCGTCTTTCCTGCTGCAACGTTTTATTCTGCGTCATGGCGCTCCACGTGAACTTTTGAGCGACCGAGGCCGCGTCTTTCTCGCGGATGTTATTCGAGAACTTCTTGCAGAATGCCATGTAATTCACCGCTGTACTACCGCATATCGCCCACAAACAAATGGCTTGACCGAGCGTTTCAACCGTACTCTTGGCGACATGCTTTCTATGTATGTCGCCTCCGACCACACCAACTGGGATCTTATCCTTCCTTACGTAACGTACGCTTACAACACGGCACCTCAAGCGACGACAGGCTTTTCTCCATTCTTTTTACTTTATGGTCGAGAACCATCATCTCCAATTGACACCATTCTCCCCTACCGACCCGACTCATCCGAAGGCACACCACTTTCCGAAGCCGCGCGGTATGCGGAAGAATGTCGGCAATTAGCTCGCACCCTTACAACACAAGAACAAGGGCTACAGAAATTTCGTCACGACGATGGACGGTCCAACTACCAATTTTCGCCCAACTCTCTTGTTTGGCTGTGGGTGCCCCCCAGTGCTGCTCCTGGTACCTCTACAAAGTTTGTCAGCAGGTACCATGGACCTTATCGCGTCATAGAACAAACTTCCGCTGTTAACTACCTCATCGAACCCCTCACGGCCACTGTGGACCTGCGTCGCCGAGGCCGCGAAATCGTACATGTGAATCGCCTCAAACCATATCACGAACCACTTGTCCTCACGACACCTTAGAACACTTACTTGGCACCATCTTCAGCGAGGGGGAAATATGTAATGATGATTGTAGTGGGTCATGCAAATCTCGGCACACACATTGTCAGTGCTAAGCACGAGACGCTCGGCCCGGACTGTCGCTGATTTTGATAGCTAGGCCTACGCTCCTACCTGGTCTCGAATAACAGTTTTGACTGTCTCCGTTCTATATTATAGCAGTTAAGGGTGCAAGGCGGAGCGGAGGAGGAGGCTACTTTTTTAGTAATCGTAGCTCCATTAATATTAGGTGCTTTGAGTGAACTCTTGTGCCAATGATTTGCTCCAGTAGTGGCCTAATCAAAAACAGAGTGTTAAAAAACCGTTTCAGGGATCATTTAAGCAGCTTGCCACGTTGCTACCTCACGTTCCCATTGTAGTTCTACGTGTTCCTGAAAACCTTCACAAATGTTATCAAAAACACAGCATGCCTTAATAACTTAGGTAGTGGTGGCGAGCTTGCACTCAATGCGTTTCCTAATGAAACGAAACTTGGCTTTCAAATGGCCAAATGCATTTTCCACAAGCATTCTGTTCTTCGAACGATTGTAGTTGTACGCCCTTTCTTGTGTGTCAAGCTGTATTTTCGCATATGGTTTTGCAGGTTTGGAGACAGAGCAAACGTCTGGTCACAAAGCACTATTACAGGCGCACAAGCTCTATCGATTGTTGCTGTTGGGAGTTTGAACGACACGCTTTCAATAATAGCTCTGGAGAGTTTGGATCTTCCGTACACAAATGAGTCGTGGCACCACCCTGGGGAGCCGACGTTTGTGTACCTGAAGCGGTACCGGTGGTTCACTAAGGCCAGCAGTATCATCATATACCTGAAAATATAGCAGCAATATTGCAGTCAGTATTGCTAATTATCCAGAAAACTTTCCAGTCCCAAACCAACATGGTATGTCATTTGAAACATGTAGAATCGACTGTTGTAAGAATGTGCTAAACGTGAACCTAGAAGGTTGAGACAACTTATTAAACATTCTAATTACAAATTAGGAAGTTAGACGGGCCTTTCCAACTTACCAGCCTTTGTAATTGTAGTAGTTTGAAGCATATTTCTTCGGCGGTGACACTGGAAAGTTGCAGCCGTCGAGCACCCGTACCCGTTGTGGGAATCCTGTGACCGCGAAAAATTCCCTCATGCTCCTTCATGTCGGTTGGCGAAGGCATCTTCACCTAGTCGTCCTCCAGGTTTTTTCAGTACGGCCGTACAGAACACTTTGTAGAGCAAGCTCACAGTAGAGCAGTCAATCGCGAACAATGCGGTGATGGTGTTGTCTTCGGCAGTAGAGCACAAGTAGTGGAGTGAGGCAGCTACTTTTTTTTCGACTGATAAAGCCTCTCTAATTGTTTTGTCCACTAGCTGCATCTTGGAGTGGCACGACTCCAAAATGTAACAAAACGAGGCAGCCGAGACGCGAAAGCGCCTTTCGAAGTATCCTTCCCCGAGACTTGAGAGCGTTTCTTCAAACCAGTGCTGGCTACGATGAAAATGCCACCGAAATCAAGGCATTGTGCTCAGCAAAGAAGCTGCGGCAATCACGTTGAAATGGTTTTAAATTGATTGATTTTCAGTGTTTTAAAGCTGGGGCGTAACAACTAGTCTCAGCTTCAGAATTCTTCGCTCTTGAGTGCGATGCTTTGCATGGAAGCACTCAAGTGCTGCCATGAAAAAATGAACTCTGCGAACATCTTCAGAGAGACGCGAAAAGTGCGAAGCGACAGGCCCCGTTTTCTATTCACGCTGTGGATATGACTCGCCTTGGCTTAGGTTGCTATGGTGGGCTGCAACGTCATAAAATAAACAAAGAAATGAAAGTTTTCGGCAGCGTAATATGCTTATTTCTCCATTAATTATTCTCTAATGTGTGTGAAGCTTGTAAACACTTGTTTATGTTTTTATTGCTACTAACCCAATGCTAACTTGGAAGGTGCTGCGATCCACATTATCAAGCCAGATGTCATTCGCTTTGGATGTGTAGTAGCGCCGCCGAAAAATGTATTCCGGAACTGAAAGCCGTCATTGCCAAATGGCGCTTTCTATGCCCATGTGAAATGAGTATTACGCTTATGGCTACCCGCGGGCTGCCAGAGCCAGACAGAGCGCGCTCTTTTTTCTCGGGCTGTTCCGTCCGCCCCATGGCGCACTTCCGGCTGGCGTTCGTTTTTCTCTGGTAGGACGATTCTGGCACGGCCGCTCGATCTTCCCCTCTGGTGCGGCCCGCCGAATGCTCCTATCTGCCTGTGAGAGCGCTAGTTCCCTTTCAACCCGCCGCGTCCGCTATGGCGCTAGCTATCGGTGACGCGGGGGTTTCTCTCAAAGCACTCTTCAGTCACAGTGAGCTATCTGCGTGGGTACTTTCATGTGATTCTGCTCAGTGTTTTGGCATACTTCACTGCACGCGCTCTCACGCACGGGTTGCAGTCCATTTAGCTGCAATATAGGTAGATGGTTCCTGATACATGCGCTCTATTAGATGCACACGGTGTGTTCAAGCTGTCCCATTGAGGCAACGGGGAACCACACGATCCTCGTCTTGCTCTCGCACATAAGGCAACGCAGTATTATGTTAAAATGTTATTGTGGATTATTAAAGCATGGTGACTCCGACTTTGAAGTCAACCAAATAGCCGAGGCTTAATATATATTTTCTTTATGCGGCTACTGATCGAATTCATTTCCGCGACATACAGGTCTGGATTATATGAATCGCACAATTATCAGTATTGATTCCTTGTAAATAGTCTGAAATAAGCAAGATTTAATACTGAAATCTCCATAGTGGCAGATTTCACAAGCGGAGGACTTTGCGGGAAAGTGGTTTTCGAGAAAGTTTCAGTATATCTTCAAAAGAGCTGTTTAGATCTCCAGCCCAGTTGGCCAAGAGTGGCCTCAGCAGCTTCTTGATAAAGAGCTCACACAGTTCTTCACAGTGGTACGGGTCTCTGCAAGCGGAACACCACATTAGAGGGCAGCTTGTGAGGTGTGGAAGTACAGCCCTTGAGCAGCTTGCATATTTGTCCACAGCGACGGATCTCTGCTGAGTGTAGCGCTTTTTCAGCGAAGGTACAAACCAGCTTACACAACCAGACAACTTGAGGTCGGGGGTAGCTGAGCCCTCCTTGGTCAAGGCTGAAGACAAACTGGTATGCACACTCGAGTGAAGCTTTTCCTTTCAACTGCAGTTTGCACGCTGGGCATGCTACCTGCAAAGTCAAGAAGCTCATGTATTGAGTTTTCATTTTGTGCGTGTGTGCTAAATCTGGTGATGTAGTCGCCAAATAATGTATTACCTTTTCTTCACAAACGAAAGCCAAATATCCTACCAGGTAAACCAGCGCGGTGAAGTCAAACAGGACGGGGACTTCATCGTACTTCATAACGTGCTGAATTTTCCACAGCACAGCAAGAGCTTCATCAGGAATGGCTGGACGTTTTGCTCCATGGAAACTCTTCGTAGCTCCCTATGCCGTTTGGAACTCCCAATTAGAGAGCGCATTCCCGCTTCTGGCTGCCTGTAAAACGCCAACCTGCACATATTAAGAAAATTTTACGCTCTGCACTAACAAAACGCATGACGCTAAACAAACCTTTAGCAATTTCTCTGTTGTGAAGACTGTTGTTTTGGCGTCAACTCGGTCGTTTCCACCATTGAATTGTTGGAAGCAGCTTAATAGCGACTCAAGAGGATCATTGTTGAGAGCCCACGTCAAGGTGTACTTGAAGCTGAACATAGTAATAAACCATTATATAGAAAAACTTATTTCCAAAACATAATGAGCCATTAGTTATCGAAGTTGAACAGTTCATCTTTCTTTAAAAGTTAGTATACTTGCCCGACGTCATTCAGGAGATACTCCACAACAGCAACCGTTCATCTTGTCGTTATGATGGTTACTTCATACGTCTCCTTAGTGAGGGACTTTGCTCAACACTTCGCGCTTTCCCACTTGATGTCCTCGAGATAGCCAATCAAGCCTACCTCAAGCCGTGTGAGTCGATCGTCTTCACTTGTGACGAATGGCATTTGCCTAGATTTCCAGCCAGATATGTCATGTAGGTCATACCACATCCCAACAATTTTCATGAATGTGATTGTCAATCCATAGTCCCTGAATTCCGAAGCCCTCTCGTGAGCTTTCGGATTCTTCTGAAGGAACTCGAGGCTGCTAATTACGGCAGGTGAAAATACTACGGTGGCGCGAGACACTTTCATTTTCTCTAAATTGCTGGGCTCAACGTGAGATTGGCTTAGCAGTCGCGCTGGTTTGACGAGCAAATTTTGCTGAATCTCATAGAGAGCCTTTAGAAAAACGCCTCCTCTGATTTTCTCGGTTCCGTCAAACATGTCTCTTTCTAGCAGATTTGTTCTTTGGTTTTGATGAGGGGGTTAGGGTCAAAAGAAAAGAATAAGGGGTCATTTTCCCGTACTGAATGTGGCACAACATGCTGCAGAGTGTTGTCATCAGACATTCCTCGAAACATGGCGGTGTTCGTCAGATGGTTGTCCGTCACTATACGAACAACAAAAAACCCTACGGCCTCAACAGCTTTCAAAACGTTGAACGTCAGGCTGTGGAGCCGGTCATGTTTCGGGTTCCTCGTAAAAAATATCCGAGCGGAATCACGTAAGCCGTGGAAAGCTCACGCAAAACAAAACAAAGGAGCCTGTTGGCTCTTTCAGTGACACCGCCAGCTTGAGGTTTGCAGTCGATATCAACGAGCCCGAAAATTCTATCAAATTGACGATCATAGGTCACTTTCTGCTGTATTGACATTTCGTCACTGATAAGGCTGCAGTAGGGCTCTTTTTCTGATTGCAAGCCTTGTCTCTCTACTTGAGCCGTTCCCTTATCAGGCTGGTTACACCCGTCTCTCCTGTGGAAGATCTGACAAACTTTTGTAGGGTGCTTCGACACGGCAGCTTCAGCAGCTGCCTCCCCCGTACATGATCGCAGCTTTTGCAAGATGTCGCCTTCCACAGTACACATTCCCACAGCGTGGGCTCCTACCACGTTGGACGCGTCATATCGAATTTGATAATTTGTTCCATGACAAACTTCGCAGTCCTATCTGCTGCATGCGCGGCTGTCGCAAGGGCCTTTTAAACTTGCACAGCACGGTTTTTTTCATATTCCTGAACTTTTTCTCGGAATTCGTGACAGTTTTTCTGAAGCTCTTGCAAGCGCTTGTTCAGTCTCTGCACATTCACTTCCAGGCGATGTGCGTCTCGTTTCCTCTCTGCTATATATTCCGCCAGGTCGAACGTCGTCAGGCATTCTTCATGTTTTTATCCGCTTTCAAGGTGTTCCTGTCCACCCGCAGACTCGCCCGGAGCTACGTTTTCTTGTGCCTTGCACGGGGAAATCAAGCGGCCGTGTGACTGGTATTCAGTGGCTGTGCCTTCAGCATCAAGTTCTTCTAAACGAGGTCGTTTTCTTTTTTTTCTTCTGTCACTAACGCCGATTTCCCGAAAATTCTCGCTTCCGTGTGCGCACCACGTGGCAGACGAAGAAGGCTTTTGTTCTCCTTGCTATTAGAAGGCAACATGTAGGTTGGGTAGGACGGAAACTGAGTTGGCAAAGCTGTTGGGAGCAGCAACTTGCGTTTCATGCCCACCTTGTAGTCGTCTGCTGTGAAATGAAGCGAACACACGACAGTCCTGGAGCTGGGCTCCCAATGGCTGCCCTTGTCACTCCCTTCTTGGCAAATGTTCCGCAGCCAGGCATTCCGGAGGTTTTCCTTGGACGGCAGCTCGTGGTATCGCTGTTTCGGGTTTCGTGAAGCATTTGACTTATAAAGCGGCGCACAACAATTTTTAGGCATCGCGTGCACTGCAATTCATCCACGGACCTAAATGAAGTCCAGAGAAAAAAAAAGGCATCGCATGCCGAGCGCGCGACGACAGGATACAACTGTCACAAAGTAGGTAGGATTAGTGAGATTCCACCTTCGCGAGATTCCACGTGCAGGTGCATGGATGGATGGATGGATGGATGGATGGATGGATGGATGGATGGATGGATGGATGGATGGATGAGTGGATGGATGGATGGATGGGTGGATATGGCTGTACACTTTAGATCGGGCAGTGGCTAGCGCCACCAAGCCGTAATACTTAATGAACCAAAAACTAGATTTATTTTTTTTTAAAAGTGAGTTTGAGAATTCGTACTTTGCAATGAAGGGTTTAATTTTCACTCGTGCCTTGACTTTAGCCACCAATCAGATAACCTCCTTCTAGTTAAGTCTACCCGCTTAAAGTGCATTTTGCCCTCCCGGTCCCTAAACCCCTGTGCTTTGAAAAACTCCGCGCCATCATCCTGAACTATAGGGTGAAGCCCTTTACAGAACATTATCAAGTGTTCGGCCGTTTCTTCTTCCTCTCCACACGCACTGCATACTGTGTCTGCCCCTTCGTATTTGGCCGGGTATGACTTTTTTCGCAGTACTCCCGTCCTGGCCTCAAACAGTAGAGAACTACCCCGAATATTATCATGGATCTTTTCCTTCGCAATTTACTGCTTAAAAGTTCGATAGATCTCTAGTGCGGGCTTCTTAATCATGCCCATTCTCCACAAGTCAGTCTCCGTTTCTTTTACTTTCTTCTTAACCGATAGTTCTTTTTGGTTTGGCCACTTGCTGTTTTCTAAGTATTTACCAGTCAATTTCCTGGTTCGCTGCCTCCATTTTGTGTCGACATTCTTCATGTACAAGTAGCTGAAAACCTTCCTAGCCCAACGCTCCTCCCCCATTTCTCTCAACACTTCTCAAATTTTATCTTGCTACTAGCTTCCCTGCCCTCAAATGATGTCCATCCCATATAACCTTGTACTCCCAGACTTGGTGTATTCCCCTGAGCTCCTAAAGCAAGCCTACCTATTCCACGTTGCTTAATTTCTAATCTTGCTCGAACTTCTGATCTCATGCACAAGACCACATTGCCGAACGTCAGCCCAGGAACCATGACCCCTTTCCATATTCCGCTCACAACATTGTAATTCCACAGTGCCCTATTTTTCATCACTGCTGCATTCCTGTTACCTTTAGTCGTCACGTATATTTCGTGTTCCTTCAGGTACTCGGTCCTATTGCTTATCCATACGCCCAGATATTTGTATTTATCTGTTATCTCTAGCATGACCTCCTGTATTCTAAGCTCACTACCTTCGTTGTCATTGAAAATCATGACTGCTGATTTTTCCTTACTGAATCTAAAATCTAACCTATCTCCCTCATTACCGCAGATGTCCGTCAATCTCTGCAAGTCTTCCTTGTTGTTGGCCATTAGCACTATATCATCTGCGTACATTAATGCTGGTAGTGCCTGATCAATGAGTTTTCCTTGTTTGACTAAAGAGACGTTGAAGCCCAGTCCACTTCCCTCTAATTTGGCCTCTAATCCTTGTAGGTACATCATGAATAATAAGGGTGACAGGGGACACCCCTGCCTAAGCCCCCGTTTTACCTCTGCAGGCTTGGATACCTGTCTTTCCCACTTCATAACTATCTTGTTACCTTTATAGATATCCTTTAAAAGATTAGTGACTACATGTTCCACGCCTAGTGGGTCCAGTATTCACCACAATTCCTCTTGAACCACGCTATCGTACGCTCTCTTGATATCCAAAAATGCTAGCCACAGGGGCCTGTGTTCCTATTCTGCTATTTCGATGCACTGCGTCAGTGAGAACAGATTGTTTTCCAACCTCCTGTGTTTGCGAAACCCATTCTGCAGTTCCCCCACCACCCCCTCATCCTCTATCGATGCCTGCAGTCTTTCCTTTAAATCTGCATCGCCAGCCTGTAGACAACTGATGTCACAGTTATAGGATGGTAGTTGTTTATGTCAGCTTTGTCCCCTTTTCCTTTATAGATCATGCTCATCCTGTTAAGTTTCCATCCATCGGGAACTTCACCATCGATTACTATTTTGCTCACTGCCTTTCTCAAAGCCTGCTTAGACTTCGGACCTAATGTCGTTATCAGCATAATTGGAATGCCATCTGGGCCTGTTGATGTACTACTAGGAACCCTTTTCTTAGCCCTTTCCCACTCTCGTTGTGAAAATGGAGCCATTGCACCTTTTGATTCGTCCTTGTCTATTGTGGTGCATAAAGTACTTCTTTGTTGAAAATTTTCTGTCAACCTTGTTCTTATATATTCAATAGCTTCGTCCCCTTCTAGCCTAGCCCCTTGGGCTGTATTTATAAAACTCTGCTCTAGGCTCGTCACATTTTTTAGGGAGTTAAGGTGGTTCCAAATATTCGCAGCTGCCTTTCTATCTTTTTTATGTACTTCTGCCAGCCACTGAGCTCCCTTTCTTCTAATCTTTTTATTGATCAAAAGGGATGCATCCCTTCTACAGCTTAGAAAGGTTTCCCATTTTCTTTCCACATCATCTGTCGGTTCCCCCCGCTGTATAGCATGTCTGTGTTTTCTAGAGGCTTCCTGGCGTTTTGCTTTGGCTCTCTTAACTTCCTAATCCCACCAACTTTTGGGTTTTTGTCTTCTTTTCCGGGGTGACTTGTCACGCGTCTAAGCAAGCTCTAGCTCAAAGAGTTTAATTAGATTTGTGTATGTCCATCATCATCATCATCATCATCATCATCATCATCATCATCATCATCATCATCATCAGCCTGACTACGTCCACTGCAGGACAAAGGCCTCTCCCATGTTTCGCCAGTTAACCGGGTCCTGTGCTTGCTTCTGCCAGTTTATACCCGCAAACTTCTTAATCTCATCTGCCCACCTAACCTTCTGTGTCCCCCTAACCCACTTGCCTTCTCTGGGAATCCAGTTAGTTACCCTCAATGACCAGTGGTTATCCTGTCTACGCGCGACATGCCCGGCCCATGTCCATTTCCTCTTCTTTATTTCAACTATGATATCCTTAACTCCCGTTTGTCCCCTAATCCACTCTGCTCTCTTCTTGTCTCTTAAAGTTACACCTACCATTTTTCTTTCCATTGCTCGCTGCGTCATCCTCAATTTAAGCTGAACCCTCTTTATAAGTCTCCAGGTTTCTGCTCCGTAGCTAAGTACCGGCAAGATACAGCTGTTATATACCTTCCTCTTGAGGGATAGTAACAATCCATCTGTCATAATTTGAGAGTGCTTGCCAAATGTGCTCCACTCAATTCTTATTCTTCTAGTTCCTTCAGTCTCGTGGTTAGGCTCCGCGGTTATTAACTGCCCTAAGTAGACATAGTCTTTTACAACTTGAAGTGCACTATTACCTATCTCGAAGCGCTGCTCTTTTCCGAGGTTGTTATACATTACTTTCGTTTTCTGCAGATTATATTTAAGACCAACCTGTCTGCTCTCCTTGTCTAACTCCGTAATCATGAGTTGCAATTCGTCCCCTGAGTTACTCAGCAATGCAATGTGATCGGCGAAGCGCAGGTTATAAGGTACTTTCCATTAACTCTTATCCCTAACTGTTCCCATTCTAGGCTTCTGAAAACCTCCTGTAAGCACGCGGTAAATAGCATTGGAGAGATTGTCCCCCTGCCTTAACCCCTTCTTCATTGGTATTCTGTTGCTTTCTTTATGAAGCACTATGGTAGCAGTTGATCCCCTGTAGATTTCTTCCAGGATGTTTATATATGCTTCATCGACACCCTGATTCCGCAGTGTCTGCATGAAAGCTGATATTTCTACTGAATCAAACGCCTTCTCGTAATCTATGAAGGCTATGTATAGTGGTTGGTTATATTCTGAGCATTTCTCTATTACCTGATTGATAGTATGAGTGTGGTCAATTGTTGAGTAGCCTGTTCGAAATCCTGCTTGTTCCTTTGTTTGATTGAATTCTAATGTTTTCTTTACTCTGTTAGCAATTACCTTTGTAAATAGCTTGTATACTACAGAGAGCAAGCTGATTGGCCTGTGATTCTTCAAGTCCTTGTCATCACCTTTCTTGTGTATTAAGATGATGTTAGCGTTCTTCCAAGACTCTGGCACTCTTCCTGTCAGGAGACACCTCGTAAACAGGGTGGCTAGTTTTTCTAACACAATCTGTCCTCCATCTTTCAGCAGATCTGATGTTACGTGATCCTCACCAGCAGCTTTGCCTCTTCACATGCTCTCCAAAGCTTTTCTGACTTCTTCTATCATTACTGGTGGGGTGTCATCTGGGTTACTGCTAGTTCTTATAGTATTAAAGTCGTGGTTGTCCCGGCTACTGTACAGATCTCTGTAGAGCTCCTCCGCTATTTTAACTACTCTATCCATATTGGTAGTTATTTTGCCTTCTTTGTCCTTTAGTGCATGCATCCGATTTTGCCTATCCCAAGTTTCCTCTTCACTGCTTTGACGCTTCCTCCGTTTTTCAGAGTGTGTTCAATTCTCTCCATGTTATACCTTCTTACATCAGATACCTTACGCCTATTAATCAACTTCGAAAGCTCTGCCAGTTTATTTTGTCTGTTGTACTTGGAACTTTCACGAATTGACGCTTCTTAATGAGATTCTTCGTTTCCTGGGAAAGCTTGCCAGTGTCCTGTCTAACTACCGTGCCTCCAACTTCCACTGTACACTCCGTAATGATGCTCGTCAGATTATCATTCATTGTATCTACGCTAAGGTTGGTTTTCTCACTAAGAGCCGAGTACCTGTTCTGAAGCGAGACTCTGAATTCCTGTAGTTTCCCTCTCAGTGCTAGCTGATTGATTGGCTTTTTGCGTATCAGTTTCTGTCGTTCCTTCTTCAAGTCTAGGCGAATTCGAGACCGTGCCATTCTATGGTCACTGCATCGTACCTTGCCAATCACTTCCACGTCCTGCACGATGCCCGGGTGTGCACTGATTATAAAGTCTATTTCGTTCTTATTTCCGCCATTAGGGCTCCTTCATGTCCACTTGCGGTTTCCTCGTTTTC
The DNA here is from genome assembly GCF_043290135.1 of Rhipicephalus microplus. NCBI lineage: Eukaryota > Metazoa > Arthropoda > Arachnida > Ixodida > Ixodidae > Rhipicephalus > Rhipicephalus microplus. The sequence continues at coordinate 130,537,368 of NC_134708.1, forward strand.
GGTAGAAGGTGTTCAAAATCCGTAAAGTATTGCGTTCTGCGAATTCTACTAGTAGCTCTCCTCTGGCGTTTCTAGTACCGATGCCATAGTCTCCTACTGTCGTGTCTCCAGCTTGCTTCTTCCCTACATTTGCATTAAAGTCTCCCATCAGTATAGTATGCTGTGTTTTTACCTTACTTATTGCCAATTCCACGTCTTCATAGGAGCTTTCAAATGAAGCGTCATCATGACTGGATGTAGGTGCATAAGCCTGTACCACCTTCATCTTGTATCTTTTATTCAGTTTAGTGACGACACCTACCACCCTTTGATTAATGCTATAGTATTTCTCTATGTCGCAAGCTATGTTTCTGTGAATTAGGAACCCCACTCCCAGTTCTCTTTTGTCAGCCAAGCCCCTATACCAAAGGACGTGCCCATTCTGTAGAACCGTATAGGCCTCATCTGTCCTCCTAACCTCACTGAGCCCTATTATATCCCATTTAACACCCTCTAGCTCCTCGAATAGTACAGCTAGACTTCCCCCACTAGATAAGGTTCTAGCGTTAAACGTTGCCAAGTTCAGGTTCCAATGGCGGCGTGTCCGGATCCAGAGATTCTTAGCACCCTCTGCTGCATTGCAGATCTGACCACCGCCGTGGTCAGTTGCTTCCCAGCTGCTGGGGACTGAGGGACGTGGGTTATTTGACGTATGCTCAATCATTAAAAAGTGCTTAGTCATATTTAATTAGCATCAGCTGTTAAAGCATCAACAAAAGGAGCAGATGCTTATAGGTTGGCGCGTTCCTTTACAAAGGCGCATAGTGAGCACCTGGCTCTTTGAAAGAAATAAGTGCGGTGTAGCGGACACTTGACAACCTTATTTGCACTAGCCTGTCTAGAGTCTTTTGAAACAGCCAGTGTTACGCACGCAGTCGTCAATTTCCCTGCGGCATGGTTAAGGTACGCACCGAAAACAGACGAGAAGCTATAGCAGTTCATATAGCGGTTATGGATATAGCGGTTATGCTATCATGTTTATATACTCTTGGAGGCGAAACTCGGGCGTCCATGTTTTATTACGTTGTAAACGACTACAAAGAACTATGTGAGTGTGAAAAACGGAGTTCGCATCGCGTGTTTTGGTGTCGAGCCCGGCTGCGGTGGTCTAAGGTACTCGGCTGCTGACCCGCAGGTCACGTGATCGAATCCCGGCTGCGGTGGCTGCATTTCCGATGGAGGCGGAAATGTTGTAGGCCCGTGTGCTCAGATTTGGGTGCACGTTAAAGAACCCCAGGTAGTCGAAATTTCCGCAGCCCTCCATTACGGCGTCTCTCATACGGTGGTTTTGGTACGTTAAACCCGACACATCTATCAATCTGTTTTCGTGTCGAAATGCAAAGAATAAGCGTTTTTTGCTGCTCTTGAATGCGTAGTTTTGACCACTCCGCCCGCAAACACTCAAGACATCGAGGTTATCTGAATAAGGTAAAAAAAATAAGGAATAAATATACCGACTTTCTAGCTTTTCAGCTGACAGCTCGGTTGAAGATCAGCGCTTCCAGTTGTCTTTCTAACATGTTGTCCACTCCTCCCCTTTTTTGTGTGGGCTATTAACTGTGTGAGCGGAGCAGCGATGGCGTAGTGGTTAGAGCATCCGCCTCACATGCAAAAGGTCCGTGGTTCAAATCCCGGTGCAGCGCAGTTCCCAATCGCATAAAAAAAATCCGCGTGGTGATGATACTGCATTAAGAGGCCTGGGGTGCAGCCTCACCGGTAAAAACACCGCCGGGAACGCACTCCCTCACCAGAGAAGGATTGGCCAGCCAGGTGCATTATCTGGCCACTACCTCCCACATGCATACGTCAATTAACCCACGGCCCTCAACCCCAGCAGCTGTGAAGCAACTACACTGTCTTATTATCCTCCGTGATTACTTTCTAAATTTTTTTAGTGGCTACTTCAATTTGCCTTTCAGGATAAAAATTTTCCTGTAGTTGCTCATCTTGTCTCCTTCCCACTTTCACTGCTCTTCCAAAATTAGCTTGATACGTTTGTGATCACTACCCAGACTTCTGGAGCCACCTTCATCTATGTGCATTCCTCTGAGCTTATCATACATCCTATGTGACATCAGTGCATAATCTATTGTCGACTGCAGCCTTCCTACCTCCCATGTTATTTGCCCTTCACACTTCTCGGTACTGTTGCAAATGATCAAATCAAGCCTTTCACACTCCATGATCATTTGGCCGGTCGGGTCGGTATACCCATCTATATATTCTATGTGCGCATTCATGTCTCCTAGTATAATTATCGTGCACTCTCTTCCTAACCTGAATGTCCTTTGATATACACTCTACCATTGCCTGGTTTTCCTCTCTGGCCTTTGCTCCCGTCCACAAGTACACAAAACCAAGGAGTGTCATTTGACCTGCCACTTTCCCTTTTAGCCATAAATGTTCCTTGCACTCCTGCTTGACCCTTTGCCAGTCTGTACTTTTATGAGTGAATGCCCCAATACCGCCCCCTTTCTGCTGCCTTCTGTTCTATTACAATATTCCCACGCGTAGTCCGGATTGTTAGGAGGTTGTTCCATGTCCCTGAGATGTGTTTCAACAAAACCGTATACCATCGGTCTCTCTTCCCTTAGCTGTTCTTCTATCTCTCCCCACTTCAGCCTGTTCCTACCACCCTGCATGTTAATATACCCTATGTCTGAATTGGCTCGGCGCTCGTGGCTACGTCTATTTATGCCCCAGACTCTACCTATCTTAGATATTGGTGCCACTTTGGAATCGTATTGGTCCATACCACCTGTCGAAGAGTCTCCCTGGCTGTTTTCCCCGTTACTAGCTATCCTGCACTCCGAAGGGCCCGCTTGCCCCCCCAAAAAGCTACTGCGCGTCCTGCAAGTCGCCAACCCACCTCATGACCTAGCCGCCCATCGAAGTGAATTCTGTTTCGTTGAAAACCACCCCACCTATGCACCTCTCTGTTTATTTACACCACCTCAAAGCCTTTCTCTCGAATCATTCGCAATATCTCTTGGTTTGCGTTGACAACCGCTCTTTGCAGGTTGCTATCACGCACCGGTACCTCCGGTATCGTGCATATCACTACCTGTACCTTAGGTGAAGTGGCGCGCATGTCATCGACGCCTTTCGCCAGTGTGGTTGCTAGTCCTTCTGTATCTTCATTTAAGACATCGTTTAAACCGCCTGAAATTGTCACGAGGTTTCGTCTATCAGCTGTAGTTTTGAGTTTTGCGCTCGCTTGCCTCATGACTGCTTCAAGCTTGCGTCCTGGGAACGCCCCTACTGCAACCCTCTTGTCACCTCTTACCCTCTCTTTGATGGCTTCTGTGCATCGATTTAAATTCGAGTCCCCGGCGATTATCACATGCTATGACTTTTCAGCTGGAGCATCCTGCACCTCGGGGCTACTTGCATCTGTGACGCCGGCTGCTTTGTCCCCTCCCAGCCCCACCGCTAGCTCGCTGAAGCTGGGCCTTGCGACAATGAACCGGCTGAACCTGTTTTTTCCAAACTTGCTTGCTCTTCTTTCTCCACCGTTCTGGTTGCCGGTTCCCCACTGCTCTCTCCGTAGGCCGCTCCTTTGTTCAGCTTCGCTAGTGCTTCCTCGGCGGACTTCAGTCTTTCTCCGATCGCCCTCGTTTTCTCTTGCTCTGTCGCCAACGCAGTCTCGAGCTCGGCGATTCTAATCAGCTGTTCACTCAGGGCAACCATCATTTCTCCAATTTTTCCTCGACCTCACATTGCCTACACTTCGCGTCAGCCTCTTCTCCATCCGCTTCTACGCTTGGGTCCACTTTCAAACCCACTCCACATCCTGAACACTTTACAGTCTTTTTAATCTTGTCTTTCTGACACCAATTGTCCTTATACTCGATAATTAATAAACTCGAGCCCTGCACTACGAAAAAAAAGAACGTCTAAGCTCTACTACATAAATTTGCGTGTTCAATGTACGCGCACCTCCCCCACGGGGTGGCAAAAGAAAAAATCCACAAAAAAATTCCAAACACACACACACCCGCACTAACTAATAAATACCTGGTGACTGGCTCCCGAAAAAGACGTACCATAAAATAAGTGCTATGAAGATTTCAACCGCTCCCTTATATTTATAAAGACAAGCTCAAAACATGCAAAAACACTTATCTGCGCAGTCGATCCGGAGCGCTCAAAAAACACGTCCATCCACCGTGACAGCCCGAACACACCATTCGCCGATATGCAGCACCCCCCCCCCCTGCCGCCGTGGCCTGTCAGTGAACTTTCCCCTTCACGCGCGCTCTTTTGTTCGCGAGCCGAATCAGCGGGCCGCACCAGAGGGGGAGATCGAGTGGCCGTGGTATTATAACACAGGGCAGGACTACACAAACACTACAGAAGGGACAAATCGCTCTTGTACCCGCATAGACGTGCGCTCTGTTAAAATGTGTTCAAGTACTGTCTCTAACTAGCCCAGCTCTCAGTCCTTCTATGTACATGTGCTTATTTGCAGGCGTCCTATTATTACAGACCTGGCTACTCAGTATGATGCACATTTTCTGCATAATTTTGATAGCATAGCTTTGTATATGTAGTAAACTGCTTTTCTTGCAGGTTTTTCTACTGACGAAACCAGCAGCCATGGAGGTAGTGACCTCAAGAGCACACAGAAAAGGTTTGAGCATTCGCACGTGTGATTACACTGGTGTTACACAGACATTTTTGATTGCAATCAGCTAGGGCGTCTGCGCCAAACTCGATCCGGCGCAGCAGTGACAAACCTGTCGATCTCGATCAAAAGTATTCGAGTAACATCAGCATTAGTCACCGCTAACTTACCCAACTAATCGAATGAAATACGGTGCAGCCGTCATCAAACTGCGATATAAAAGGGTACGACATACCAAGCAAGTACAGTGCTGTCAGTACAGTGGGTCAGACACTAAACCTCATTCAGAAGTATATCTGCACAAAACAACCGGCACCAAGTGCATGGTCACGCCTACGTGGGAGTAATTCAACGCTACAGGTAGCATGAACCAGCCAACACAAAGACATCATCAAATTTGCAGAGAATTAAATTTGTCAGACAAACGACCGCACAGCCCACACAAGAAACCAAGACATGAGCACATCACAACGACGCACGATGTTGGTCATTCAACGCTACCGCTTGCACAAACACCCACGGCGCTCGATCTCCCCTTTTGAAGAATTGGTCAGCCGAGAATCACTACTGCATCACCAGATTGGCAAGGAATAATACCGCAATCCAAACACACCTCCGCCCAACACCAAAATCAACGTTGACCAAAATAGAGGAAGCGCTGGCAGTCGACGTCGGCACACCACTAGGGACTAAAGCGCCTACAGATGTTCGCACGATTTTGTGCCTCGGCAGCACGGGGTCACCAGAAAAGCACCTAGTGCGTCGCCACTCGTTTTAGTTCGCGCCATGACTCGCCGTCATGGAGTGGTGCTGGAATGTAAAGGCACCCACCGGTCCCCTTGACCTCTGCGACGCTCAACATCTTCTCTGCGACCGGTGGCCCTTACTTCACACTATCACTTGGAAAACTAGCTGATGCAGTTTTTGGAGGGAAAGCAGCATCGCTCGAACAAGCACCAAGACCTCCAGAGGGCCCGGCCAATTGGTATTAGTGTATGCTGAAGGGGTGCCAGTTAAAGCATTGATGAACACGGGAGCTGCTATTTCTGTTAATCATGCGGATTTGCATTCTCGTCCATGTAAGGTTACCACACCTTATACTGGCACTCTTTTACACAGCGCAAATGACTCGCAGATACCGCCATCAGCGCAGCGCACCGTTAGAGTTTTCATTGATGGGATGCGGCACCATATTCGGTTCGCCGTGTTGGCTTCTTGTGCTTTTATGCTTGTTGTAGGATGGGACTTTCTTTCTGATGCTGCTGCTTCAACTCTTCTTGACAACAATTCATACATATGCGAGAGACAGATGATATCTCCCCGAAATCATCACGAAACCAGCTACGAACAGTCAACGACTTCCTTGTACCACCTGGCCAAGAGCACGTTATCACAATTATGTTGGACTTCATTGACCACGGTGACATTCTAGTCATTCCATCAGCCCGTTGTCTATCCAGAGGGATAGCACTTTCACCGAGTCTCACTGCTTCACCAACGACTCCACCTTCCTCGCTGTACTGAATATCACCAATGAGCCAATTCTGCTTACCAAGGCAATGTTGTAGTTTATAGCTTGGACACACAACCTATCTCTGTAGTGGTTTCGGGTACCAGTCTGGTGGAATAACGCTCAACAACAACAGATGTTCCACATACTACGGCTCTCGTCAGTGCCATCAATCAGCACGAATCTCGTTCCGCTGTAAGCAGACGAACTACTGGCATTGTTGTCCTTGCACAAATTTCCTTTCGGCGTATATTCCACTGCTCTAGGCCAGACTTCCGCGGTGGCTCATCGCATACACACCGACGGAACTTCTATTGTGCATCGTTCACCATACCGTGTCTCTTCCAGCGAACGCGTGATCATTGACAAGCGCGTTGCCGATATGCTCAGGCAAAATATCATCCGCCCCTCCGCAAGCCCTTGGGCGACACCTGTCATTCTCGTACGAAAAAAAACGGCTTGGTGCGATTCGGCGTTGACTACCGAATATTGAACAAAGTAACAACAAAAGACGCATATCCTTGCCTCAAGTTGATGATGCCTTACATTCCTTCCAAAGTGGGAAATACTTTTCGTGTCTTGACCTGCGCTTCGGTTATTGGCAAATTTCAATGCACGAGGATGTCAAGAATAAAACCCCCTTTGCCACACCCGACGGACTTTACGAGTTTAACGTCATGCCTTTCGGTCTCTGCAATGCGCCAGCAATGTCTAAACGAATGATGAACACAGTATTCCGGGCCCTTAAGTAGAAAAGATGCTTATGATACCTTGACGACGTCGTCATATTTTCGTCAACATTCGAACAACACTTCAGCGCCTAGATGAAGTTCTGACATGTCTCACAGCTGCTGGTTTTCAGCTCAACACCGAACAATGCCACTTTGCAAGAAAAGTATTACAGTACTCGGCGCACGAGATTTTGTAAACGATACCGGGGGTCCTGTTCATTGTTGGCCGGCCTTTCAGACGGGGGAGGACGCGGCGTAGCGTACATGAAGATACGTGCACGATGCAAACTCCTTCTTTTTGGAAGACCTGGGCCAAGATCTCGCTGGTTTCTTGGACGTATGGGACCAGTATGTTTCGGAAGGCTGATAATTATGCTGATTGGCGTTTCCATATACTCTGTTGCTCTGCGCGGTGGGCGAAGGCCTGTATGAAGTTTTACATCTACCCAAAAAGAGCGAGAACAGACGTGAATAATTTTTTGATACGTTAGAGTTCATAAAAAGCTGACATCGGCAGCGTTGACCCGACGAATACAAAGAATAAATGTCAGGGTCCCAACAGGAATTGAACACCATCATTCTGCTTGGTAAGCAAGTATTGGACCACACAGCCGCTCCAGGTCTCGGAACTATTTTTCAAATAAGCGTGTATTGTGCTACCAGTGCTGGTCTATCGAAATTTATAAGTTACACAAGTACCCCAATTTTACAGCCATCACATCTGGATTACGTCAGTTGCAGTTAAACGCCATTTGCTGAAGTTTAATTAGGAAGGTGTTGCTAATATCCATGTCGATAATGGCGTCGTTACGGAACTGTAAATAACTGGTTATATAAAACGTGCTGCTGTTATGTTTTTTGTTATGTTATGTTTTTTTACTCATACTCGTCGAAGTCTTCGTCATCATTTTTCATTCCTCATCTTCTTTCGTCTTTCTTTTCTCTAATATTTGTTTCCTCTGTTTCTTCCCTGCTCGATCCCGAAAGAGTGAGCTCGCATTGTGCCCCTCCAGGGGGCAGTTGCCAGCTTGCTCTCTCCCTCTTTCCTCTTTGTCCTTGTGTATATGTGTATGTAAATCAAATAAATAAATAAATGCTGTTCGGTGTGTTTCTGTGCGTCCTTTTGTTTACGTGTTGAGCTGCACTTCGTAACGTTGCACCCAATCAAGAAATCATAACACACCTTCCCTTAGCAATGCTTCGGAAATGATCGACTGACAAGGTTCGTAGCATCTGCCTTTTTTAGCAGATGACAGTATATTACATTGAGCGATAAGAATCCGCGATGACCATTTAACTTTACTACACGTCCTTCAGGTTTTTACGGATTAAACTGAAACCTCGCAAGTGAGACTCAACTCATTCACATGTAAAATAATGTAATTCTCACGGAACACTTCAGAACATAGCTTTTCGTATTACATAAATTCAACCCTAGTGTCTAGGACATCATCATACACATATGTAGGCACAAATCTTGCATCAAGCTTTTTCTGGACCTCTCAAATCACAACCATATAGGCTAATGCTTACAAATATGTTCAACGTATATTCGCCGTAGAGTAAGTATCCATCTAACATTCATGAACGTGCCTTTTTAACGTTTGTGCTAATCGATTTATTTACTGTGAATATAACTACCACTCAACCATATCGAAAAAATTAACCCTTTCTTTCTTTTTAAACTCTAAGTAGTGGACGTAACATGGCACTCTTGTTCTTATTCCACAGGTATGTTTGTCAAATGAAGCCGTCAGCTTGCCATTGGTACGCACATCGTGCACATCACGAAGTCTTCACTAGGCCATCAGACATAATTGCATTTATGGGGACTGTCACGCATTGAACTTATCGACCTTTCAAGCAGCTATTCGGTTATACAACTGTTACAGTTGTCATCGTAAGAAATATTCACATTCATCATGTTTACAATCCAACGCATAGCCCCGCCGCTGTTGTTTAGTTGCTAAGGTACTCGGCTGCTGGCCCGCCGGTTGCGGGATCGAATCTCGGCTGTCGCGGCTGCATTTCCGATGGAGGCGGAAATGTAGTATGCCCGTGTGCTCAGATTTGGGTGCAAGTTAAAGAAGCCTAGGTGGTCGAAATTTCCGGAGCCCTCCACTACGGTGTTTCTCGTAATCATATGCTGGTTTTGGGACGTACCCCCACATGTCAATCAGTCAATAATTCAGTCCAACGCATAATACGAATTTTGTTTTTCTTCTTTTCTCTTGTGAGAACCATGTGTGTGCTACAATTAAACTGTTTTTCTTTTTGTTTTTAGCTGGATTTTTCTCAGTAGAGTCATTGTACTTCTTCTCATTGGCAGTGACTATGGGGACGGATTCCGTCCGCGCAGTACTATCGTCAGACTGAGCGGGCCCGTCAGCGTAGTGTAATCGTAGCTTCAGTGATGGGGCCCGTCAGAGCAGTGGTATTTTTAAAGGTAGGGGCCCCGTCAGGGTAGTGTAATCGTATCAGTCTCAATTTTCAGACCTCCGCCAGCTCTCTGGCAGCCAGACTAGCCAGAGGGTCAGCCAACTAGTTCCGGTCGGGACAGGAAACAACGTCGTGGTCCCGTTTGTGGGGAACCCGAGACAACCGGAAGCTGCCCGAAGATTGCAAAATGGAACGCGGAGGGAGGCAGCCAGCGTAAACGCAAAAAAACCCTACCGTAATGGTAGCAAACAAAACCATGCGCCACGTGCGCGTTGGTTTTTCTTTTTTTACTGAATTCTCCACTTTGAAATACGTGACTAAGTTTGCCGGAGTGTTGATATTGAGCGTACGCATTTCGGGTACGACTTCGTACGCTCGCACGATCACTCGTAAACCACCCGGGCACAGCGTCCGCGAACGAAACTCAGCTGGCGAACGCCGCCTCAAGAACAATGCAAGGTGAGCTGCCGGGCCGCTGAAGGCTGAGCAAGCTCACGTCTTCTTTTTTCACGTCTCACGTCTCACATCACTGCACAACACGACGTGAATTCACGTGAAAGTGATCGTGTCCCAAAAAATTGGCAGCATATCCACGGAGTCAATGGAGGAGAGTGGGGCGAAGCATTCGTCCGTCCATTCGTTCTTGCTTCCGTCCGTCCATGCGTTTGTCTGTGTGACCGTCCATGCGTTCATTCGCCCGTCTATGCGTGCGTCTATTTGTGCGTCCGTACCTGCGTTCGTCCATGCATCCGCCCCAGCCTCCATTCATGCATCCATCCATGCATCAGTCTGTGTGACCGTTCGTCCATGTATTCAACACTCCAAGTACCACCATCTTGCATTTTTTATCATATATTCCCCATATAAAAGCACCACCATTCAGTGGACAATCCAAGGACAAAACGAGAGGTCGCACGTACACACTTTCTTACGGCTTGCGCTTCGTAACTACTTCCCACCTTTAACCACCTCGAGTTGATGGTATATACTAGTTCACTGTATTCATGGCATTGTGGCCCAACACTCGCTAAACCTTTCTAAAACCAAGGAGGTTACACCCTGCGAGTACAACTATAACCTTTTCCTGTCAGATAGTGCTCAATGTACATGCCAATGGCTGCTAATGGGAAAGGAGAGACAAGAGAATTCGGCTTTTACTTTCTTACGGCTTGCGCTTCGTTTCAACTTCCCACCTTTAACCACCTCAAGTTCATGGTATATACTAGTTCACTGTATTCATGGCACTGCGGCCCAATGCTCGCTAAACCTTTTTAAAACCGAGGAGGTTACGCCCAGTGAGTACAACTCTAACCTTTTCCTGTGAGATAGGGCTCAATGTACATGCCAATGGCTGTTAATGGGAAATGAGAGACAAAAGAATTCGGCTTTTACTTTCTTACGGCTTGCGCTTCGTATCTACTTCCCACCTTTAACCACCTCAAGTTCATGGTATATACTAGTTCACTGTATTCATGGCACTGCGGCCCAACGCTCGCTAAAGATTTCTAAAAACAGGGAGGTTACGCCCAGCGAGTACAACTATAACCTTTTCCTGTCAGATAGTGCTCCATGTACATGCCAATGGCTGCTAATGGGAAATGAGAGACAATAGAATTCGCCTTTTACTTTCTTACTGCTTGCGCTTCGTATCTACTTCCCACCTTTAACCACCTGGAGTCATCATATATACTAGTTCATAGTATTCATGGCACTGCGGCTTAACGCTCGCTAAACCTTTCTAAAACTAAGGAGGTTACGCCCAGCGTTTACAAATATAATCTTTTTCTGTCAGATAGTGCTCAATGTACATGCCAATTGCTGCTAATGGGAAATAAGAGACAAGAGAATTCGGCTTTTACGTTCTTACGGCTTGCGCTTCGTATCTACTTCCCACCTTTAACCACCTCGAGTTCATGGTATATACTAGGTCACTGTATTCGTGGCACTGCGGCCCAACTCTCGCTAAACCTGACTTTCCCGCTTGCCAGCCTTCCGGTTTGCGCGTTCGTGAATGCCTGCCGGTGCTCGACCCCCCACAGTTATCAGCATCGACGGATACATCAACTGGCAGCTATATAAGGAGCTGGATCTTCGGCCGCCCCTTTAGTGGGCATGGAACTTCGGCAAAGATGTACACGCATCTGACACCCTTCTGTTATATTGTGCAGGTTAGTTCACCGGTTTCCCTCTATGCTAAAAAAACAAACAACGTTTGTTTGCTGATGCTTCCATGCCCACAAGTTTTGCTTATGTCCATTTGTGAGTGCGTTCATGTCGTTAGGCTTCTGGCTATGTCCGGCGATGTTGAGGAAAACCCGGGCCCGCCAAAAGAAGATACGGGGAAGCAATACAACGAGTTAATCTCGTTGATTAAGGGGCTGCACTCTAAGATAGACGCAAAACACGAAGAACTTATGGAATCCATTAACGAAGTTAGAGAAGCGCAAGTGTCTCTTGAACAAAAAGTGGCAGAATTAGACAACCGATTATGCGCAGTTGAGGAATGTGTCCGGGTCTCAGACAGCGAGCCGAATCGTCAACGGGTACCGGAGGTACTTTCGGTTAACAAGCGCCTTGACGAACTTGAAGATCGTTCTCGCCGAGAAAACTTGATCTTTTATGGAATAGAAGATTGCGGTTCGGAAACGTGGGCGCAATCAGAAGAAAAAATTTGCCAAATCCTCAATGAAACTCTGAAGCTAAACTTGGGAAGTAGCGACGACCGCATATCCCACGCGCACAGGCTAGGCAGGTTTGTAGTTGGCAAATCTCGACCAGTGATCGTAAAATTTGCTTCTTTTAAGTTCCGAGAAAGCATACTGCAGTCTAGAAGTAGTTTTCGCGAGTCTCATGTGTCAATCAGCGAGGATTTCTGCCGCGCAACAAGAAGCGTGCGCAAGAAGCTTTTTGAATTTGGCAGGGCGAGTGGCGAGAAGTATACCGTCAAGTACAATAAGCTTTACATCAACAAAAAGTGCTTTGTGTACTCTCCGGTGACCGACAGCGTTTGTGAGCTGCATACAAATGCACAGAACTCATCAGAAGCTTCGTCCTCCGCTACGCATGCCGACGAAGATACGCTCTTATCCTAACAAAGTTCACCCCTCGACTACTTATCGTAACTACTCAGTTTTATATTCTAACGTACGAAGTGTTCTTAACAAACGGGATGCATTATCTTCAATTTTTGATGACTGCGCCGCCGATGTTGTAGTGTTAACGGAAACCTGGCTTACCCCTAACATTGCAAGTGTAGAGCTGTTCGATTGTGAAAATAATTATACCATTTACAGATGTGATAGAGAACAATCGCCAGGAGGTGGTGTACCTATAGCCGTAGCTGATTATATAGTTTCTAGCCTTATAGTAATAGCATCACCTTTAGAATTTGTCTGTGTTTCCCTCCATATCAACTATCAAAATGTCATATTTTGTGGCTGTTACCGCCCTCCGAGTGCGACGCCAGTTTTTTGCGAGCAACTGCATGATGCTTTGAATGATATTGTCAAAAGGCACCCGCATACACCTGTTTTTATTCTAGGCGATTTTAACTACCCGAAAATAAACTGGTCACTTCCTTCCTGTTCATTAAGCTCACTTTCAGCCGACAGTTTACATTTCGTGGAACTGTGCGAAGACTTTAACCTTACCCAACTCGTAACGCAACCAACAAGAATGGGCCCCAATTCATCAAATGTTCTTGATCTGATTCTCACCACTGTACCTGACCTTGTCCATTCTATTTCATATATCCCAGGCATAAGTGACCATTGTTTCGTGCACTTCAATCTAACAGGTTCTTTAAGGCGTCGGTCAAACAATTGGAAAACAATCAGAGACTACTCACGCGGCGATTATGCCTCAATCAACAGTGAACTCGAATCGAATTTTGAGAGCTTTGCTAATGGCTTCTTTGATCGCAGCGTTCAACAAAACTGGAACTTGTTCAAAATGAAAGTTGAATCTTTAATCACGCGATACATTCCCACATACGTTATCAAGGGTCGCCAACGCCCCCCTTGGTTCTCAACTGACTTAAAAAAATTGCGGAATAAAAAGAAACGGTTGTTCCGTCAGGCAAAGCAGACTAATTCGTTAGCCCGTTGGCACGTGTACAAATCTGTCCTTTCCGAATACAGAGCAGCTATCAAGGAAGCCAAGCGCGTTTTTCTTAATAATACCCTTCCCTCAATTCTTGTAACCAACCCTTCTAAGTTTTGGAAAACTGTTAAACCTAGGGAAAAGAATAACATTTCGCTTACGAACTCAGACGGGCAGCCAGTTCGCTGTGAAGAGTGTTGCATTGCATTAAATGATTTTTTTGTTACTTCCTTTTCAAGTTGTTCTGCTTCTGCGTTGCCGCAAATGCCTAGTCGTGATTTTTTACCCATGTATCCTGTTACCGTTGATGCCGTTGGAGTGCAAAAATTAATTCACAAGCTTAAGTTATCCTCTTCTTGTGGCGTAGATGAAATCAACTCAAAGTTTCTAAAAAACACTGCATTGTATTCATCAATTTACTTGTCCTTAATCTTTTCGCAATCTATTCAGACCTCCACTTTGCCGCTTGACTGGAAGGTGGGGAAGGTGGTCCCTCTGCACAAATCTGGTAACACACAGTCTCCTCTCAATTACAGACCAATTTCCCTAACCAGTGTTCCTTGTAAAATGTTAGAACATATAATTTACTCCAACCTTGTCTCATTCCTAGAATCAAATTCTTTTTTTACTCCCTACCAGCACGGATTCCGAAAAAGTTACTGATGTGAAACCCAACTTCTTTATTTTACTAATGACATAGCATCGGCTTTAGATCGCGGCTCACTTGTGCATTGCATTTTTCTTGACTTTCAAAAAGCTTTCGATAAAGTACCTCACCAATTACTCCTCCTGAAAATTAGTACCTTAAACATTGACCCGAACATTCTTAAATGGATTGAATGCTTTCTGACTAATCGCACTCAGTTTGTAACAACTAATGGCTATAACTCATCTCTTTCTAAAGTAACATCCGGCGTACCCCAAGGTTCCGTATTAGGCCCTTTACTCTTTCTTATATATATTAATGATCTCCCAGACAGCATTAACTCCGCTATAAGGTTATTTGCAGATGATTGTGTAATTTACCGCGAAATAAACAATGAATATGATAACCAATTTCTACAGTCAGACCTTGACACTGTCTCAACCTGGTGCAATAAATGGCTTATGACTCTCAACTCTAACAAATCTAAATGCATGTCAATAACCCGGCGATCTATTTCTCCCCCCTTTACCTACAGAATTAATGCCGTTCCCCTCCAGCATGTCTCTTCATATAAGTACCTCGGCGTTTACATTACCAACAATCTATCTTGGCACATGCATGTTACCTACATCTGTAATAACGCTAACCGAACGCTAGGATACTTACGCCGCAACTTTTCTCGCGCTCCGCTGTCCCTCAAAATTCTATTATACCGATCACTAATTCGCCCAAAGCTTGAGTACGCGTCCGCTATATGGGATCCCGTGCAGCACAATTTAATTAACGCGTTAGAATCTGTTCAGAACCGCTCAGTTCGGTTCATTTGTTCAAATTATTCCCGTACTGCTAGCATATCAGAAATGAAATCTAACCTTGACCTACCCAATTTAACTGTCCGGAGGAAACTGGCGCGACTGCATTTTTTTCATAAGATATTTTTTCACAATCCATCAATGAAGCGAGACCTCATTTCACAACCGTCATACCACTCATCGCGCATTGATCATCAGCATAAGGTTGCCATTCCGTTTTGCCGCACAAAATTATTTTCAGCAGCCTTCTTACCGAAAACAGCCGCCGATTGGAACCACCTTCCCTCTTCCGTTGTATCGATAACAGACCCTTTGTTATTCAAGACTGCAATTTCTCAGCAATGCTTGTAACTATACGCAGTTTTCATTATCTATCTTTGTCTTGTATGTGCTTGAATTCTTATACATTTTTAGTTGACTTATGTTGCCTTCCTGATTTGCGCATCTGATACTTGTTTCTTTATTTTGTTTTTTTTCTTGTGTGTTATATATGTTGTACCCACCCCCTCTGTAATGCCCTACGGGCCCTGAGGGTATTATAATAAATAAATAAAACCTTTCTAAAACCAAAGAGGTTACGCCCAGCGAGTACAACTATAACCTTTTTCTGTCAGATAGTGCTCAATATGCATGCCAATGGCCGCTAATGGGAAATAAGAGAAAAGAGAATTCGGCTCTTACTTTGTTACGGCTTGCGCTTCGTATCTACTTCCCACCTTTAACCACCTCGAGTTCATAGTATATACTAGTTCATTGTATTCATGGCACTGCGGCTCAACGCTCGCTAAATCTTTCTAAAACTAAGGAGGTTACGCCCAGCGAGTATAACGTAGCAACCCTTTCTTGTCGGATAGTGCTCAATATACATGCCAATGGCTGCTAATGGGGATAGCAGTATGAGCGTTAACTAAAAGCCGAATGCTGCTGTCTCTAATTCCCCGTTAGCAGCCATTGGCACGAACACTGAGCACCTTTTTTTATTGTTCTGCAACGCACAGAAGAAATCTTTCACCGGCACCACCTTGGTGGTGAAAATGTTATACTTGTTACACACTACAACGGCTACGAGGGACGAACGGGTGCTGCTATAAGAAGCTTCGCCCCTAAAAGAGCACGAGCTCAGCTATCACGGTGGTTTGGTGTACATCGCAAACATGCGTTCAACTACTTGCTTTTAAATGCGAAGCATGTCTTAGCAAACTTCGGCGACTTTACGCGTATCTATCTATCTAGCTACCTACGACTTTTAGCTCTCCTGGCCATTTCAATTATGGTATCGATACCAACCTTGGTATGGCATAACGTGACTAAATGAAGAGCATATTTGACTAGTCATAACATGAAAATCATGACATGGATGTCATGATTTACATTTCATGGTCCTGCAGCTCTTGCGGTGGTTTCGTTCGCAAGGCATATTGCAAAACTGGTATGGTATGACATGATTGCATGGCGAACACAAGCGAGAGAGCCGAACAGTATAATTATGACATGCGTGTGATGTAACAACATGACTACATGCCAAGCTCATGATGCTCTCGCGGGTGTTTCGCTACCGTCACATATACCAAATTTCGTATTACGGTACAAAAATGGATGACGAAGGTATGTGACTAGTGCAAACATGATTATCATTAGATGCGCGTCATGTGAGAACATGACTACAGGCCACAGCCAAGACGCCAATACATTTCGACGTGACGCGGTGCGCGTGCTCACCGGCGTTTATTTCGTCGGGTCCTGTCAGCGTTGCCACGCCAGGCACCGGTCCTGCCACATACTCGCAGGCGCGCGCCGCGCTGCGTTGTTTTAATGCATGCGCGTTTCAGCACGTCCGGTGATCCTGCGTCACGAAAAGAGGAAAACGCAGTGTTGTCTGGGTACCGCATCGTCGCGAAATGCAGCATGTCGCATTTCGCGTAGGTTGCCGTCAGGTGCGCCAACGGACGCTGGCTGCTCCTGGCGTCAGACTACAGAGTGATTGCGTTTTGCTAACGTAGCGTTGCTGTGCCCAGCGTGCGCACGCGTCAACGCTACATTGGATATTTATTGGGCCTTTCATGATGCGCTCGCTGCCGTTTTGCTATCTCCACGTATACTAAATTTGGTGTTACGGGGCGTGAGTGAATGACGAAAGTATATGACTGGTGCAAACACTACAATCCTGATACGCATATCATATAAGAAGAAGACAACATACAACGCTTATAGCGTGCTCGCGGTCGATTTGCTAGCTACACATGTACTAAATTTGGTATCACATGACGTGGATAGATCACGAACTTAAACGACACATCGACAAGGATAATCATTACACGAAGTCATGTACGGCATCATATACCCCCACCTCGTAAAATTGTGGTGATTTTAAAGTGATATATCAACCTTTCTCATTCGTGTTTCGCATAACTTAGATTCCCATTGTATTACGTGAGATCTGCCAATTTTCTTTCTGAAGTTTAGACATGCGTAGGTATCGGTACCATGAATGCGCGTCGTATCTAAAATAAACTTCTGCTTGACGCATTTTCGACTCGTTTTGAGCGTTGCCTGAACTTCCTTTCCAGTCCTAAGGGGCACTTACATATTCTTATGTATCTCATCTTCGATTTGAGCTACTAGGTCATAACCGTGCATGCTGCTCGGCATTCTTACTAAGAGGTAAACAAACACAAAGCTGTTAATGATTTCGCAATGAAAGATGTTTACCTTTCTGAATCCATCTCAGTTTTTTTTCCTGTTCTCGCGCCGACGCGTCGTACCGTAACATAATAGCATACTACATCAGATGGCCCATAGATCGAAGTACGCTTGCACGCCATGCGCGACCACCGAGCATCACACAATTAAGAACAACTGTCACAATCTAGGTAGCTCTGCCACCAAAGAAGACCAACTAGTCAAGTTTTAAGTCGTTCACGGGTGCAAGCATACAACGGAGCAAGCTAGTTCGACCCCGATTGTCTTCGCTAATGCACTGAAAGCATGGCACGGCCCCACGAACGACTACTATCAAAAAATAGCTCCAAAGTTACCTCCATGCGTGCGTTCGAACGTGTACATAACGTTTGAGGCATGTGCGCGGCGCAGTTAGCACGCAACAGTTCCTCACGTTGTCCACAGAAATAAGCTTCATGGGAAACACGAAAAAAGCGACGAACGGTGGCTTCAAACACTCGCCGCTACTACTAATCGCCCCATCTCGCACGGCCTCATCTCGTTTACCATAACGCCACGCGCATTCACAAGTGAAGGCGCAGTCCCCATGCACCCACATTGCAATCCGTCGAGTCTTCTCAAAGATAGCAGCGAGCGCGTATCGTATCTTCTCGGTTTCTGCTAGCCCGAAACCTGCCCAAAACCTTCTAGAAAATTTCCTCGACTAAATTGTCCTGGATGACGCCGCTGACTCTCGAGCTCCCCGAGGGTGGCCAGAACCACGGCCGCTCGATCTCCCCCTCTGGTGAGGCCCGCCGATTCAGCTCGCGAGCAAACAAGCGCGCGTGAAGGGGAAAGTTCACTGACAGGCCACGGCGGTAGCTGGGGGCGCTGCATATCGGCGAAGTGCCGATATGCAGCGCCCCCACTTGCAGCCGAAAATGGGATACCTTTCTAAGCTGTAGAAGGAATGCATACATTCTGATCAATGAAAAATTAGAAGAGAGGGAGCTCAGTGGCTGGCAGAGGTACATAAAAAGATAGAAAGGCAGCTGAGAAATTTCGGAACCATCTAAACTCCTTAACAAATGAGACAAGTCTCGAGCAGAGGTTTATAACGACAGCCCAAGGGGCTAGGCTAGAAGGGGACGAAGTTATTGAATGTATAAGAACAAGGGTGCAGAAAAATTTCAACAAAGAAGTGCTTTACGCACTACAATAGACAAGGACGAATCAAGTGGTGCAATGGCTTCATCTTCACAACGAGAGTGGGAAAGGGCTGAGAAAAGGGTTCCTAGTAATACATCAACAGGCCCAGATGACATTACAATTATGCTGACGCAGACATTGGGTCTGAAGTCTAAGCAGACTTCGAAAGAGGCAGTGAGAAAAATAATAATCGTTGGTGAAGTCCCCGATAGATGGAAACTTAAAAAAGGGGGACAAAGCTGACATAAACAACCACCGTCCTATAACAGTGACATCAGTCGTCTACAGGCTGGCGATGCAGATTATAAAGGAAAGAGTGCAGGCATGGATAGAAGGTGAGGGGGTGCTGGGGGAACTACAGAATGGGTTTCGGAAACACAGGAGGTTGGGAGACAATCTGTTCTCACTGACGCAGTGCATCGAAATAGCAGGAAAGGAACACAGGCCACTGTGGCTAGCATTTTTGGATATCAAGAGAGCGTACGATAGCGTGGTTCAAGAGAAATTGTGGGGAATACTGGACACACTAGGCGTGGAACATCTAGTCACTAATCTTTTAAAGGATATCTATAAAGATAACAAGGTAGTCATAAAGTGGGAAAAACAGGTATCCAAGCCTGCGGAAGTAAAACGGGGGTTTAGGCAGGGGTGTCCTTGGTCACCCTTATTATTCATGATGTACCTACAAGGATTAGAGGCCAAATTAGAGAGAAGTGGACTGAGCTTCAACTTCTCTTTAGTCAAACAAGAAAAACTCAATGATCAGGCACTACCAGCAATAATGTACGCAGATGAGATAGTGCTAATGGCGAACAACAAGGAAGATTTGCAGAGATTGATGGACATCTACGGTAATGAGGGAGATAGGTTAGATTTTAGATTAGGTAAGGAAAAATCAGCAGTCATGATTTTAAATGATAACGAAGGTAGTGAGCTTAGAATACAGGAGGTCACGCTTGAGATAACAGATAAATACAAATATCTGGGCGTATGGATAAGCAATAGGACCGAGTACCTGAAGGAACACGAAATATACGTGACGACTAAAGGTAACAGGAATGCAGCAGTGATGAAAAATAGGGCACTGTGGAATTACAATGTTGTGAGAGGAATATGGAAAGGGGTCATGGTTCCTGGGCTGACGTTCGGCAATGTGGTCTTGTGCATGAGATCAGAAGTTCGAGCAAGATTAGAAATTAAGCAACGTGGAATAGGTAGGCTTGCTTTAGGAGCTCAGGGGAATACACCAAATTCGAGAGTACAAGGTGATATGGGATGAACATCATTTGAGGGCGGGGGAGCTAGCTGCAAGATAAAATTAGAGAATCGATTGAGAAAAATGGGGGAGGAGCGTTGGGCTAGGAAGGTTTTCAGCTACTTGTGCATGAAGAATGTCGATACAAAATGGAGGAAGCGAACCAGGAAATTGACTGGTAAATACTTAGAAAACAGCAGGTGGCGAAACCAAAAAGAACTATCTGTTAAGAAAAAAAGTGAAGGAAGCGGAGACTGACATGTGGAGAATTGGCATGATTAAGAAGTCCACACTAAAGATCTATCGAGCTTTTAAGCAGGAAATCGCCAAGGAAAGGATGTATAATAATACTCGGGGTAGTTCTCTACTGTTTGAGGCCAGGACGGGAGTATTGCGAACGAAAACATATCGGGCCAAATACGAAGGGGTAGACACAGTATGCAGTGCGTGTGGAGAGGAACAAGAAACTGCCGAACACTTGATAATGTTCTGTAAAGAATTTACCCTATAGTTCAGGATGATGGCGCAGAGTTTTTCAAAGCACTGGGGTTTAGGGACAGGAAGGGCAAAATAGACTTTAAGCGGGTAGACTTAACTAGAAGGAGGTTATCTGATTGGTGGCTAAAGTCAAGGCACGAGTGAAAATTAAACCCTTCGCTGCAAAGTACGAATCCTCAAACTCACCTAAAAAACTCTAGTTTTTGGTTCATTAAGTATTACGGCTTGGTGGCGCTAGCCACCACCCGATCTGAAGAGTACAGCCATATCCATCCATCCATCCATGCACCTGCATGTGGAATCGCGCGAAGGTGGAATCTGGCTAATCCTCCCTACTTTGCGACAGTTGTATCCTGCCGTCGTGTGGTCAGCATGCGATGCCTTTTTTTCTCTGGACTTCATTTAGGTCCGTGGATGAATTGCAGTGCATACTATGCCTAAACATTGTTGTGTGCCGCTTTGTAAGTGAAATCCTTCACGCTACCCGGAATTGCGATACCACGAGCTGCCGTCCAAGGAAAACCTCCGGAATGCCTGGCTGCGGAACATTTCCCGAGTAGGGAGTGACAAGGGCAGCCGTTGGGAGCCCAGCGCCAGGACCGTCGTGTGTTCGCTTCATTTCACAGCAGACGACTACAAGATAGGCATGAAACGTAAGTTGCTGCTGCCAACAGCCGTGCCAACTCAGTTTCTGTCCTACCCAACCTACATGTTGCCTTCTAATAGCAAGGAGCGCAAAAGCCTTCTTCGTCTGCCACGTGGTGCGCACACGGAAGCGAGAATTTTAGGGAAACCGGCGTTGGTGACAGAAGAAAAAAAAGAAAACGACCTCGTTTAGAAAAACCTGATGCTGAAGGCAAGACCACTGAATACCAGTCACACGGCCACTTGATTTCCACGTGCAAGGCACAAGAAAACGTAGCTTCGGGCGAGTCTACGGGTGGTCAGGAACACCCTGAAAGCGGATTAAAACATGAAGAATGCCAGACGACGTTCGACCTGGCTGGATATATAGCAGAAAGGAAATGGGACGCACAGCGCCTGGAAGTGAAAGTGCAGAGACTGAACGAGCGCTTGCAAGAACTTCAGAAAAAGTGTGACGAATTCCGAGAAAAAGTTGAGGAATATGAAAAGAACCGTGCTGTTCAAGCTTTAAAGGCCCTTGCGACAGCCGCGCATGAAGGAGATAGGACTGCGAAATTTGTTATGGAAGAAATTATCCACTTCGATATGACGCGTCCAACATGGCAGGAGCCCACGCTGCGGGAATGTGTATTGTGGTAGGCGACATCTTGCAAAAGCTGTGGAAGGTGACATCATGTATGGGGGAGGAAGCTGCTGAAGCTGCCGTGTCAAAGTACCCTACAAAATTTTGTCGGATCTTCCACAGCCTGATAAGGGAGCGGCTCCAAGTACAGAGACAAGGCTTGCAGTCAGAAAGAGAGCCCTACTGCAGCCTTATCATTGACGAAATGTCCATACAGAAGAAAGTGATCTATGATCGACAAGTTGATAGAATTTTTGGGCTCGTTGATATAGACTGCAAACCTCAAGCTGGCGGTGTCACAAAAATAGCCAACATGCTCCTTTGTTTTGTTTTGCGTGGGCTTTTCACGGCTTACGTGATTCCGGTCGGGTATTTTTTTACCAGGAACCTGAAACATGACCGGCTCCACAGCCGGACGTTCAACATGCTGAAAGCTCTTGAGGACGTAGGGTTTTTTGTTGTTCGTATAGTGACGGACAACCGTCAGACAAACACCGCCATGTTTCGAGGAATGTCTGATGACAACACTCTGCAGCATGTTGTGCCACATTCAGTACGGGAAAATGACCCCTTATTCCTTTTATTGGACCCTAACCACCTCATCAAAAACCAAAGAACAAATCTGCTCGAGAGAGAGAGATGTTTGACAGAACCGAGAAAATTAGAGGAGGCATTTTCTAAAGGCTCTCTATGAGATTCAGCAAAATTTGCTCGTCAAACTAGCGCAACTGCTAAGCCGATTTCACGTTGAGCCCAGCACTTTAGAGAAAATGAAAGTGTCTGGCGCCACCGTAGTATTTTCACCTGCCGTAAGTAGCAGCCTCGAGTTCCTTCAGAAGAATTTGAAAGCTTACGGGAGGGCTTCGAAATTCAGGGACTGCGGATCCACAATCACATTCATTAAAATTGTTGGAATGTGGTATGACCTTCATGACATATCTGGCTGGAAATCTAGGCAAATGCCGTTCGTCACAAGGGAAGACGATTGACTCACATGGCTTGAGGTAGACTTCATTGGCTATCTCGAGGACACCAAGCGGAAAAGCGCGAAATGTCGAGCAATGTCCCTCACTAAGGAGACGTATGAAGTAACCATCATGACGACAAGATCAACGGTTTCTGTTGTGGAGTACCTCCTGAATGACGTCGGGCAAGTATACTAACTTTTAAAGAAAGATGAATTGTTCAACTTTGATAACTAATGGCTCATTATGTTTTGGAAATAAGTTTTTCTTTATAATGGTTATTACTATGTTCAGCTTCAAGTACACGTTGACGCGGGCTCTCAACAGTGATCCAGTTGAGCCACTATTCAGCTGCTTCCGCCAATTCAATGGTGGCAACGACCGAGTTGACGCCAGAACAGCAGTCTTCACAGCAGAGAAATTGCTAAAGGTTCATTTAGCGTCATGCGTTTTGTTAGTGCAGAACGTAACATTTTCTTAATATGTGCAGTTTGGCATTTTAGAGGTAGCCAGAAGCGGGAATGCGCCCTTTAATTCGGAGTGCCAAATGCCATTGGGAGCTACGAAGAGTTTCCATGGAGCAAAAAGTCCAGCCATTCGTGATGAAGTTCTTGATGTGCTGTGGAAAATTCAGCACGTTATGAAGTACGATGAAGTCCCCGTCCTATTTGACTTCACCGCGCTGGTTTACCTGGCAGGATATTTGGCTTTCGTTTGTGAAGAAAAGGTAATAAATTGTTTGGCGGCTACATCGCCAGATTTAGCACACACACACAAAATGAAAACGCAATACATGAACGTTTTGACTTGGCAGGTAGCATGCCCAGCGTGCAAACTGCAGTTGAAAGGAAAAGCTTCACGCGAGGGTGCATACCAGTTCGTCTTCAGCCTCGACCAAGGTGCGCTTAGCTACCCCCAACCTCAAGTTGTCGAATTGTGTAAGCTGGTCTGTACCTTCGCTGAGAAAGCGCTACACTCAGCAGAGATCCGTCGCTGTGGACAAATATGCAAGCTGCTCTCAAGTGCGGTACTTCCACACCTCACAAGCTGCCCTCTAATGTGGTGTTCAACTTGCAGAGACCCGTACCAGTGTGAAGAACTGTGGGAGCTCTTTATCAAGAAGCTGCTGAGACCACTCTAGGCCAAATGGGCTGGAGATCTAAACAGCTCTCTAAAAAATATACTGAAACTTTCTCAAAAACCACTTTCCCACAAAGTCCTCCACTTGTGAAATCTGCCACTATGTGCATTTGAGTATTGAATCTTGCTTATTTCAGACTATTTACGAGGAATCATTACTGATAATTGTCCGATTCATATAATCCAGACCTGTATGTCGATGAAATGAATTCGATGAGTAGCCGCAAAAAGAAAATATATATTAAGCCTCGGCTATTTGGTTGACTTCAAAGTCGGAGTCACCATGCTTTAATAATCCACAATAACATTTTAACATAATACTGCGTTGCCTTATGTGTGAGAGCAAGACGAGGATCGTGTGGTTCTCCGTTGCCTCAATGGGACAGCTTGAACCCACCGTGTGCATCTAATAGAGCGCATGTATCAGGAACCATCTACCTTTATTGCAGCTAAAGACTGCAACCTGTGTATTAGAGCGTCTGCAGTGAAGTATGCCAAAACACTGAGCAGAATCACAATGAAAGTACCCACGCAGATAGCTCACTGTGGCTGAAGAGCGCTTTGAGAGAAACCCCCGCGTCGCTAAGGCCCCTGTATTTTTCAAAGATAGTGCAAACCGTTGTACAAAAAGCGGAGGAGAATTTTCTCCCTGCCCTTTACGTCTCTTCTCACTCCGGCGCGCGTTTCTGCTACCCTATTGGACCAGGCGCGACACGTGACCAATGAACCTTGTTGACCCCTCGTCAGGTTCGGCTCCGCCGGGCAGCGACGCCATGAGTGAGCGCACTGCATCTCGCTCCCACGTGTGTTGCCTTTAGCAAGGCGGCCTCGGATGCAGCGCAATGCCGACCTGCTGTGCCGTTGGCTGCTCCAGCAGCATTGAAAAAGGCGACAAGCTTTTTGTGGTTCCACGAGGGAAAAATAATGAGGAGTGGAGAGCGGTCTGGCTTCGATTGTCACCGATTGTCACCGAGGGAGGCTTCGATTGTCACCGAAGGAGGCTTTGCGAGGTAAGCACTCACTACAGAACTTCTTCGCGTAGACATGCCTCCGGAAGGCTTTCAGATAAAGCTCATCCTTGGTTCAGGTTCATGTTAAACAAAAGCAGCTTGAAGTTTCCGTCGACGCTTTCTTGCACGATTTCAACCACGATGACAGCTCGATCGTTTTTTGCTTGCTCGAATATTCGAATATGGCCACAACATAATTACTGTTGAATGTTTGGCGTTCGCGATGTGCTTTCTAAATGGAACCATTTGCAGCGGAAGCAATTATGCTTCTCCAGAGATCAACCACGTCTTTGATCGTTTTTCCTTTTTTTTCGCTGGAACTTTGATTACCTGTAGGCAAACTTTCGGCGTTTATTATTTTATTGTGGTTTATTGTGTTCTCAGTTTGTATTCTTTCATATTTATCTCAGTTTTGCGCACTTCCATGACCGAATTTCGTGCATGCGTGTACAGCTAATATAAGAGAGTGTATGGTAAATATACTGTTGTATAGTTGTTTATTTGTGAAATGCATAGATACTTTCGTTCAAATTTCGAACATACTTGCGAAGTTGTACACTTTCGATTAACAAAGAGAAAGGCACCTACTAAATGCAAGAAAATCATCTGCCTTTTGTGGCTGTTTGCATTTTTAACGTAAGATGCAAAATATTTTGCTTTGGCAATATTCCATCAGCCAAACTGCAAAAATGCGATAGAGGATGTCGGTATTTTTCAGAAACACTTCCCGATGGATCAGTATGAGCCAGCAATTCTGGCACAAACTGGGATCAAGAAAGTCAAGCCAAATGCGGTTCCTTCTATATTTGCGCATCGGCATCTTCCGAAAGAGCGCAAGCCACCCCACAAAAGGGGGAATGAAACGGTTCCTGGTGAGGCCCCTTTGTAGTTTCTATTCCTCTCTTGTGTTGTGAATGCGATTATGTTTTGGGTTTTATATGACAATACAGTGTGTTTGGATCACTGGCAGATAGCATAGTTGCTGCATTTATCTTTATGACCTGTGAACCTGATTAATTCGGCATCCAATTCTGTCTTACTGTGGCCGCAAACATCCCCACCCCTACACTGTACTTGCTCAACTCTTGCTTACAGCTGTATCCTTGGATGAGCCAGAAACGTCAGTGGGGAGGGCCCCAGACGCTGAACCCGTGGGCAGTTTATTTTGTGAGTTGACTGCGCTGTGATGACAAATGTTCGCGCCTTTAGACGGTGTACTTACGCAATTCATGCTTACAGCTGCCTCCTCGGACAACACAGCAACGTCAATAGACCGCGACCCTGAACCAGTGGGCAGCCCATTTTGTGAGTTAACTGCACTGTGATGGCAAATGTTCACGCCTCTAGCCTCTGTATTTACAATTCATGCTTACAGCTGCCTCCTGGGACCCGCCATGAACGTCCACAAAGATGACCCCTTAACCAGTGGGCGGCTCATTTTGTGAGTTTATACCACTACGATGACAACTTTTGTCACCTCTAGAGTCTCTACTTACACTCTGTTCTTACATAAACCATGTTTACAGCTGCCGCATCGGATGACACAAACAGAATGGAGGCAAGCCAACATTTAGAAGCACCACTTGAGCCTTCAGTGGAAGAAGCACTAAAGATGCGAATAAAAGAACTGGAGCTGCAGCTGCAAGCTAAGGAGCAGCAGCGGTTACTTGCTAACCGTAAAAAAAACCAGGCAGCTCTTGAAATGAAGAATCTAGTGTCTGGACTGAAGGAGTTTTTGAACGCAGATCAGATGTGGAGGCCTAAAAAAAAGACAACGAGAGGCACACCATGGACAGAAAAAACTCTAAGAAAATGACTGCAACTTAGATTAGCCTGTAGAAAACGGGGCTATAAACTTGTGAGGGAAACAGGACAGCCTCTTCCAGCCGACCGCCCGTTGCAGCACCATCTCCGAAGTTACAAGTTCAAGCCTGGTTTGCTTCATGACTTGATGCCAGCTTTGCTTTAAAGGTATGCTTTATTTCTCGCAATCCCCAAATCTTCTTATTTGTTGGAGCATTTAATTTGCACTAGTTTAAAGCTGTTTTTGGTTAACACCTGCTTTTTTGTAGGTTGGGCAAATGGATCCAAAGGAACGGCGTGCAACCTTGATGATAGATGAGATAGAGCTGACACCGGGCCTGGCATATGACGCGTCCTCTGGAACAATATTTGCAGCACCAACGGTACCTCTAGCCGACGGTACATGGCCTGATGGATGCCTTGCAACACATGCGATTGTGTTCATGCTTGGTGGGGTCAGCACCCGGTGGAAACAGGTTGTAGCATACCACCTCACAGGCGATTCCTTTCACGCAAAGACAATGAAGCAGATCATTGTGGACGTTATCACAGAGTGCGAAAAAGCTAGA
Source organism: Rhipicephalus microplus (assembly GCF_043290135.1). Classification (NCBI taxonomy): domain Eukaryota; kingdom Metazoa; phylum Arthropoda; class Arachnida; order Ixodida; family Ixodidae; genus Rhipicephalus; species Rhipicephalus microplus. The sequence continues at coordinate 130,564,647 of NC_134708.1, forward strand.
ATTCGTTTGCATGTTGTTGTGACGGATATGGCGGGAGGCAACCAGTCTCTTTGGAAGTTGTTCGGAATTGTAGTTGGAAAGCACAGCAAGCCGAATGTTTTATGTGCTCACCCTTGTGACCCTAGCAGAAAGCTTTTTTTATGCCAGATGCGCCACACTTGTTTAAAAATTTGCGTAATCACCCAACTCAGGGACAAGAGATTACGCTGACAGAAGACCTTGCCAAAAAGCTAAAACTTCCCGGCCGCACCGTGTCTCACCAGCCAATTAAGCGGGTTGTAGAGGTTGATGCCAAGGCAGAAATTAAACTGGCACCCCATTTGAAGGAAGCATGCGTGCAACCAGGACATTTTGAAAAGATGAAAGTGAGATTTGCTTTCAGTTTGTTTAACAACGACACAGTGGCTGCACTGCGCATGCTTGTAGAAGCAAAGGACGACGAAATTAATAACACAGATGCCTTAACCACAGCGTAGTTTGTTGAGACGGTGTTTAAATGGTTTAAATTAATGTCCCCAAGAACGACAAAGCTTGCCATCAGCCACTTCGATGGAGAACGGTACAAGGAGACCGTCACGTTTTTAAAAGGCATGATTGACCTTTTTGAGAAAATCGAAATCGGAACTGATGCGAAAAAATGTTGGAAGCCTATTCAAACGGGCGTAGTGATGGCGACTACAACTATGTTGCATGTGCAGGAGCTGTTTTTGAATGACTTGGGGTTTGTCTATCTTTTGTTGAGCCGCTCAGCACTGACGCTCTTTAAAACCTGTTTTCAACCTTGAGAGCAAACAATTGTGTCCCAGGGGGATTGGAATTTCAGAGCGCCTTGAAGATTGTTACTCTGTCTTTGTTTTTGCGACCCAGTAAGGACGGAAGTTATTATGATGCTGATGGCTTCATGCTTGCCGGAATCAACAGTGGGAAACACCAACATGACGGAGTAGATTCCGTTCACACTCCTGACTACATGCTGGATCTGGAAATTCTAGAGCAGGAGTCATTGACATACCTCGCTGGGTATGTTGTGAGGGGAGTCAAGAACGGTTTGGCCTGCCAAGAATGTCAAGCTGCACTGTCTGACAGTAGTAATGCTTGCAGGCTTCAGCAGTTAAAAAGCTTCACCAAACACAAAATGACGCTGGCTATTCCATCAGCGGCAGTGTTGCAGGTTGTTGAGTTTGCAGAGGCTTACGTCAGAAAAAATGAAGTGGAGCTTCTCACAAACAAAGTCAGTGTACCAGCATTGCAGGAAAAAATAATAGCTTCTTTGTTCACAGCCAATTCTTTACCGCCATGCCATGAACTGCCCAAGAAGATTGTACAGTTGTTTTTGCGAACAAAGATGCAGATATTAGTAAAGAAGTCCAATGCTGAAGCGGAGAGGAAGCGACTGGCTTCGAAAAAGTCGGGCAGCAGGAGTGTTTCAATGAGAGATGCCGTTAAAAACGTGCAGTATTTTTGTTTATGTTTTTGCCTATTTCCTGTACACACTTAGAAATGTCACATTAGTAGACTTCGTACCTTATGTGTATATTTCTGATTGAAAAAGAAGGTTTCTTTACAAATGTGAATGAGTTTTGTTTATGCTTTTGCCTAGTGCTTGTATATACTTAGATATGTGCAATTGTATATACTTAATATGTCCAATATTTTACTCCAGTGCCTTATGTGTATACCTGCGATTGAAAACGAGGGTTCCTTTACATAAAAGTGTGCAAGGAGGGTTTCAATATTTTATATTATATTTGTGTATTGCTGCGAACCAGTGCATTTTGTGTTTTCTTTACGTCCGGGCGCCACTCTCGGTTGTCTGATCTGTGTTGAGACCGCGAGTTTTCTTCTGTTTTTTTGTATCTTTACAGGCTATCTGATTTAATGAGAGTGTTTCACCCCTTTGTCACTTGACTTGAATGTTTTAATGAGAGATACCGTTACAAATGTGCAATGGTTTTGTTTATGCTTTGCCTATTTCTTGTATACACGATGCAACGATGTGTATGTCTGTGATTGAAAAGGTTCGTCTACTTATAAGTGCGCAATGATTGTTTCAATATTTTATCGTGTATTTGTATACGTCTGCGAATGACACCTCTTGTATTGTTTGTGTTTGGCCACGCCTGGCTGTGTCACCTACGTTCAAAGCGGGCGTTTTCTTCTCTGATTCAGTGAGTGCAAGATTTAACGAGTCGACGCAAAGCAGGGCGATGAGGCGCGCCGTAGTCGAGGGCTCCGGATTAAAATGTTTTTCTCTTTCCTTCGCATGCTGTAAAGGCTATCTGATTTGATAGCGAAATGGTTTGGCCCTGTCGTCGCTCTACTGGAATGTTTTGCAGCGTTCGTGATCATTCGATGCTGCCCGCATTTTATTTGCGCACTTAATAAAATCGACCTTCATCCCACTAAACGTTTGTGGTATTTTATTGATGAATCGTTCACACACATCCCATTATGGAAGCAGGCATGCATGTCCCAAATTTCAATAGGGCTCTGTTTTTCCTGTACAAACTCGAGCTCTAAGAGCACTCATATTAACTTTTGAGGGGCTGGTCCACACTTATAAACCCAAGAAAAATTACACGAAGACCAGATTTTTCTATCTTATGAAGCAGGCAACAGATTAAATCGACCATGAGTACTGCAAAGGTAGATTATAAACCCAAGAAAATTACACAAAGCCCAGATTTTTCTATCTTGTGAAGCAGGCCCCAGATTAAATCGACGATGAGTACTGCAAAGGCAGATTGCGATAGGGCGGCATTTGGTACATTTGGTTCCCCTCAGAACGCGAGATGATAGCTAAGGCACTGGCCGATCACACACTGTTGTTCTTACACAGTATTTGCGAGCACCGTTGTGCATTTACGCCAAGAATTGGCGCGTTTTAAGCAAACACTTCATTGTAAGGCCTCTAGGGGCCTTACTTCAACGCGCCGCGCGACAAAACGAAACCATCCGGCGGCTCGCTCCACGTGAGTCGCTCCTTCATGGCGGCTGAGAGTGGCGGACGAGGAGGAAACGGTGCGGGGAAGGGAGTTCGCTCTACCTTTGAAAAATACAGGGGCCTTGGATGGATGGATGGATGGACGGATGGATGGATGGATGGATGGATGTGGCTGTACCTTTTAGATCGGGCGGCGGCTAACGCCACCTAGCCGTAATACTTAGTGAACTAACCATTACATTTATCTTTTTTCCCATTAAATAATGAAGCTGAAGATTCGTATTTCACAGTGAAGGGTTTAATTTTCACTCGTGCCTTGACTTTAGCCACCAATCAGATAACCTCCTTCTAGTTAAGTCTACCCGCTTGAAGTCTATTTTGCCCTCGCTGCCCGTAAACCCCAGTGCTTTGAAAAACTCTGTGCCATCATCCTGAACTATAGGGTGAAGCCCTTTACAGAACATTATCAAGTCTTCGGCAGTTTCTTCTTCCTCTCCACACGCACTGCATACTGTGTCTACCCCTTCGTATTTGGCCCGGTATGACTTTTTTCGCAGTACTCCCGTCTTGGCCTCAAACAGTAGAGAACTACCCCGAATATTATCATGGATCTTTTCCTTCGCAATTTACTGCTTAAAAGTTCGATAGATCTCTAGTGCGGGCTTCTTAATCATGCCCATTCTCCACAAGTCAGTCTCCGTTTCTTTTACTTTCTTCTTAACCGATAGTTCTTTTTGGTTTGGCCACCTGCTGTTTTCTAAGTATTGACCAGTCAACTTCCTGGTTCGCTTCCTCCATTTTGTATCGACATCCTTCATGTACAAGTAGCTCAAAACCTTCCTAGCCCAACGCTCCTCCCCCATTTCTCTCAATCACTTCTCAAATTTTATCTTGCTGCTAGCTTCCCTGCCCTCAAATGATGTCCATCCCATATCACCTTGTACTCCCTGATTTGGTGTATTCCCGTGAGCTCCTAAAGCAAGGCTACCTATTCCACGTTGCCTAATTTCTAATCTTGCTTGAACTTCTGATCTCATGCACAAGACGGCATTGCCAAACGTCAGCCCAGGAACCATGACCCCTTTCCATATTCCTCTCACAACATCATACCTTTTGTAATTCCACAGTGCCCTATTTTTCATGACTGCTGCATTCCTGTTACCTTTAGTCGTCACGTATATGTCGTGTTCCCTCAGATACTCGGTCCCATTCCTTATCCATACGCCCAGATATTTGTATTTATCTGTTATCTGTAGCGTGACCTCCTGTATTCTAAGCTCACTACCTTCGTTGTCATTGAAAATCATGACTTCTGATTTTTCCTTACTGAATCTAAAATTTAACCTATCTCCCTCATTACCGCAGATGTCCATCAATCTCTGCAAATCTTCCTTGTTGTTGGCCATTAGCACTATATAATCTGCGTACATTAATGCTGGTGGTGCCTGATCAATGAGTTTTCCTTGTTTGACTAAAGAGAGGTTGAAGCCCAGTCCACTTCCCTCTAACTTGGCCTCTAATCCTTGTAGGTACATCATGAATAATAAGGGTGACAGGGGACACCCCTGCCTAAGTCCCTGTTTTACCTCTGCAGGCTTGGATACCTGTTTTTCCACTTTATAACTACCTTACTACCTTTATAGATATCCTTTAAAAGATTAGTGACTACATGTTCAACGCCTAGTGTGTCCAGTATTCCCCACCATTCTTCTTGAACCACGCTATCGTACACTCCCTTGATATCCAAAAATGCTAGCCACAGGGACCTGTGTTCCTTTTCTGCTATTTCGATGCACTGCGTCAGTGAGAACAGATTATCTTCCAACCTCCTGTGTTTCCGAAACCCATTCTGCAGTTCCCCCAGCACCCCCTCATCCTCTATCTATGCCTGCAGTCTTTCCTTTATAATCTGCATCGCCAGCCTGTAGACCACTGATGTCACTGTTATAGGACGGTAGTTGTTTATGTCAGCTTTGTCCCCCTTTCCTTTATAGATCATGCTCATCCTGCTAAGTTTTCATCCATCGGGAACTTCACCATCGATTATTATTGTGCTCACTGCCTCTCTTAAAGCCTGCTTAGACCACGGACTTAATGTCTTTATCAGCCTAATTGGAAAGCCATCTGGGCCTGTTGATGTACTACTAGGAACCCTTTTCTTAGCCCTTTCCCACTCTCGTTGTGAAAATGGAGCCATTGCACCACTTGATTCGTCCTTGTCTATTGTGGTGCATAAAGTACTTCTTTGTTGAAATTTTTCTGTCAACCTAGTTCTTATATTGCCACAAGGCAGTAGTGGGATCGGGGCATAAAGCGGTAGAGGGTCCCTGGCTGAAAGAAAAGACTACGAAGTGGATAGAGACTGGTTCTAGCCCGCCAGTGCGCCAGGCATTGTCATCGCGTGTAATCGTTGTAAATATCTGTAAATATACGTTTTTTTGTAAGATTATTGGTGGAGGTGCGGGGTACGCCTACCTGGCTTTTCCGGCAAACCAACACGGAACTTCGGAGTGGTCGCCACCTTCATTTTCCTGCAATGGCTCAACAGGCCCACCCACAAGAGCAACAGCAGCCGCAGCTGCAGCAGCAGCAGGAGCACCAGCACCAGCACCAGCAGCACCAGCCCCAGCAGCAGCAGCAGCACCAGCTGCCTCCTCTGATTCTCCTGCCTCTACGAGACCCCGGAACCTTCTCGGGCACAGGCAAGGACAAGGTGAATGTTGAAGATTGGGTCGCTTTGTACGAGCGCGTGAGCGAATACTATAGGTGGGACCCTACGTTGATGCTGGCCAACGTTGTATTTTACTTGCGGGATACGGCGCTCACCTGGTATGAGACGCATGAGTCGGAGTTGACCAGCTGGGACGTTTGCAAATTGAAGCTTCTCGAGTTATTCAGCAGGCCATTTGGGCGACAGCAGGCCGCGAGGAAAGACCTGGAATGTCGCGTGTAGACATCGACAGAATCATATGTATCCTACATACAGGACGTATTGGGCCTCTGTCGAAAGGTGGACGAGAACATGAGCGAAACTGACAAAATCGCTCACATATTGAAGGGAATTGCCGATGACGCCTTCAATTTGTTGATCGTTAAAGATTGCGCCACCGTCGACGCGGTTGTGAAGGAGTGTCAGCGCTTCGAGCACGCCAAGAAGCGTCGCATAACCCGCCAGTTTGCGCGTCTGCCTAATACTGCAGCCACTTCGACCTGTGAAGACAGCCCCAAGTTAACGCAAGCTACATCGTCCGAAAATGTCACCCGAATCGTTCGTCGTGAACTCGAAGCAATGGCTCCTGCAGCCATCGCCTCTGACGGTCCTCAAGACAACGCATTCACCGTCTCCCTCATCCAAGCCGTCGTTCGCCAAGAAATAGCAAATCTCGGCATCACACCTGTTTGCGCCGTTCGCACCACCGAGAGCTCGGCTTCTGTTAACCAGATTCCGGTGTGCCCTTCACGCTACCCTTCCCGCTACCGGAACCCTGCTGAATGGAGAACGTCGGATGATAGACCGATCTGCTTTCACTGCTCTCGCGCCGGCCACATTGCACGCTACTGTCGCAATCGTTGGTCATCCAATTCATTTTGGAACACTGGGACATGGCGTCGCTTTGAAGGCAGTTCTCGCCGCTTTTCTACTCCGTACGATCCACAGCCTGCTCCTACTAACGTTCAGGGCCGAAGGTTCAGCCGGTCACCATCACCCCAAGGCCGCCGATCTCTCTCGCCGATGATTTCTCGATCCAGGTCTCCTGCACGACCTGGGCCCTCAACCTCGGGAAACTAGACCATGCAGCTCCCGGAGGTGACGCTGCATTAACGACCCATTCTGCAAATCCTCTGTTGACGATTCCTACACGCCGCAATATTTTGGACCTTTGGTGGATGACGTTACCGTTACAGCCCTCATAGACACTGGTGCACAAATTTCAGTCATGAGCGCTGCTCTCTGTATTAAACTGCGAAAAGTGATCACGCCTCCTATTAGGTGTGCAGTAATGCTTGCCGATGGGAGCACATCTGCCGTTCTCGGCATGTGTACCTCTCGCGTGTGTATTGCTGGGCGCCAGACCGTCGTATTGTTCACCGTGCTTGAGCAGTGCCCACATGACGTGATTCTTGGCCTCGACTTTCTCTCTGCGCACTCCGCCCTTATCGACTGCTCGACGGGTCTTCTTCAGTTGGAAGTGCCTTTTGACGCCGCTGTTGCCCATGACGCTCAAAGTCGCCTTTGTGCCACCGAGTTCCTGCATCTTCCGCCGCAAGCCGCGACTTACGTGCAGCTCGTGTGTGATCCGCCTGTGCGCGATGGTGAATATGTCGTTTCACCTATTACCGATGTTGTGCTAAAGCACTCCATTGCTGTCCCGCACACCGTGGTGAGAGTACGCCACAATAAGACCCATCTGTCTCTTTTGAACTTTGGTTTCTCCACCCATGTGCTGCCTGCTGGTATTAAACTAGGCGTCATGTCGTCGTTGCAAGAGTGTGATATTTCTGAACTGTCGGCTCAGCAACCTGCTCCGCACGTCAACTTGCTCACTGCGCCTAACCTGTCAAGCATTGACATTGCCAAAATAATAGCGCCAGATCTTTCGCCCTCCGAAGCACAAGACCTCCACCGTCTGTTGACATCCTATGCGGACATATTCGATCTTGACAACCGCCCTTTAGGCCAGACATCAGTTGTGACCCATCACATCAACACCGGCGATGCCAACCCAATTCATCGCCGCCCTTACCGCGTCTCCGCTGCCGAACGCTCTGTCATCCAGAAAGAGGTCCAGAAAATGCTCGCCAAAGGCGTCGTCGAACACTCATCTAGTCCGTGGGCATCCCCGGTCGTGCTTGTCAAGATGAAGGACAACACATGGCGGTTTTGCGTCGACTATAGACATCTCAACAAGGTCACTAAGAAGGACGTTTACCCTTTACCAAGAATAGATGACGCCCTTGACTGCCTTCATGGCGCAAAGTTTTTCTCGTCCATTGACCTTCGATCTGGTTATTGGCAGATCGCTGTTGACCCAGGGGACCGAGAAAAAACAGCATTTGTAACCCCCGATGGGTTATACCAATTTAAAGTAATGCCGATTGGGCTTTGTAATGCGCCGGCCACCTTTGAGCGCATGATGGACTCCCTTCTGCGCGGCTTCAAATGGTCCACTTGCTTATGCTACTTAGATGATATAATTGTTTTTTCACCGACGTTCGCAAGCCATCTAGAGCGACTGTCCAGTATTCTCCAAGTATTTCGCAACGCTGGTTTCCAGCTGAACTCCTCCAAATGCCGTTTCGGCCGTCGCGAAATAACTGTACTTGGTCACCTTGTTAACGCATCTGGGGTACAGCCCGATCCGGACAAAATTCGCGCATTGACTCAATTTCCCGTGCCCTCTTCTCATAAGGATGTCCGGAGCTTCCTTGGTTTGTGCTCCTATTTCCGCCGCTTCATCCGAAATTTCGCCGATATTGCGCGGCCTCTCACCGAGCTTCTTAAAAAAGACGTCCCATTTACTTGGAATTCGCCTCAGAGTGCTGCATTTTCGGTGCTCATTGCAGCCCTCACGACTATGCCAATATTAGCCCACTTCGATCAGCCTGCCCCGACAGAAGTTCGTACGGACGCGAGTGGCCACGGAATTGGTGCTGTTTTAGCTCAGCGTCAGCATGGACGTGACTGTGTCATCGCCTACGCCAGCCGCCTTTTATCCCCTGCCGAGAGGAACTATTCCATCACCGAAAGAGAGTGTCTTGCTCTTGTTTGGGCTGTCGCTAAATTTCGCCCGTACCTCTTCGGCCGTTGTTTTACTGTTGTAACTGATCATAATGCACTCTGCTGGCTTTCCTCGCTAAAGGATCCCACGGGACGTCTCGGTCGTTGGTCTCTACGCCTCCAAAAATACACCTTCTCGGTCGTCTATAAATCTGGTCACCTCCATCAAGACGCCGACTGCCTGTCACGGTATCCAGTGGATCCACCAGACGCCACAGAGAGAGCTACGGAGGCTTGCGTCTTATCAATATCAGACTTTCTTGATATCGCTTCTCAGCAACGCCGCGACCCAGATTTACTTCCCATCATAGAAAGCCTGAGTTCCGCTACTCCACCCACTTCCCTGAACTTGTATTTCCTTCATGAAGGAGTTCTCTACCGCCACAACATGCGCCCTAATGGTCCTGACCGCCTTCTCGTCGTGCCTTCCCATCTGCGTGTAGATGTTCTCCGACAGCTTCACGATGAACCTGCCGCTGGTCACCTGGGAGTCACCCGCACTTATGATCGCGTCCGGCGCCGTTTTTTCTGGCCACGCCTATATCGCTCTGTGCAAAAGTATGTCGCCAGCTGCGACCTTTGTCAACGTCGAAAACGACCAACATCGCTTCCAGCTGGCCTTCTTAACCCTATTGAGATCCCTGCTGAACCATTCTACCGCGTAGGGCTCGACCTTCTCGGGCCATTTCCCACTTCTGCATCCGGGAACAAATGGGTTGCCATGGCGACCGACTACGCGACACGTTACGCGATCACCCGCGCTCTTCCAACCAGCTGCGCTACCGATGTCGCCGACTTTCTGCTACATGACATCATATTGCATCACGGCGCTCCTCGACAGCTCGTTACTGATCAAGGCCGATACTTTTTATCTCGCGTCGTCCAGGATATCGTACGTTCCTGTTCCACGAACCACAAGTTCACAACGGCATACCATCCACAAACTAATGGACTTACAGAGCGCCTGAATCGCACTATCACGGACAAGTTGTCAATGAATGTTTCTCCAGACCACCGTGACTGGGACGCAACGTTACCCTATGTCACCTTCGCTTACAACTCCTCCAGACATGACACCGCAGGCTATTCCCCGTTCTACCTTCTTTATGGACGGGAACCCTCTCTGCCTCTTGATACACTCCTTCCCGCTGGTTCAAGCTCCCCTGTCACATACGTCCGCGATGCCATAGAGCGAGCCGACGCAGCACGACAGATTGCCCGAGAACGACTCATGCTTTCTCAAGCCTCTCAGAAAGATCGATACGATCGTCACCACCGCGAAGTTTCGTATGCACCAGGTTCTCTCGTACTCTTGTGGACCCCATGTCGTCACATCGGCCTCTCAGAAAAACTTTTATTTCGCTATGACGGACCATACAAAGTCCTTCGCAAGATCACCAACCTCACCTACGAGATACAGCGAGTCGTCGACGAAGCGCACTCAATGCCACCACCATCCACTGTTGTGCCCGTCGTCAGACTGAAGCCTTATGTGTCACCCAACACTCCCCTTTCGTGACAAGCGCCGGGTCAGCGCTTTAACGCCGCGGGGTAGTGCCACAAGGCAGTAGTGGGATCGGGGCATAAACCGGTAGAGGGTCCCTGGCTGAAAGAAAAGACTACGAAGTGGATAGAGACTGGTTCCAGCCCGCCAGTGCGCCAGGCATTGTCATCGCGTGTAATCGTTGTAAATATCTGTAAATATACGTTTTCTTGTAAGAATATATTCAATAGCTTCGTCCCCTTTTAGCCTAGCACCTTGGGCTGTAGTTATAAAACTTTGCTCCAGGCTCGTCTCATTTTCGAGGGAGTTTAGATGGTTCCAAATATTCGCAGCTGCTTTTCTATCTTTTTATGTACTTCTGCCAGCCACTGAGCTCCCTTTCTTCTAAATTTTTCACTGATCAGAAGGGATGCATTCCTTCTACAGCTTAGAAAGGTTTCCCATTTTTTTTCAACATCATCTGTCGGTTCACCCCGCTGCTTAGCATGTCTGTGTTCCCTAGAGGCTTCCTGACGTTTTGCTATGGCTCTCTTAACTTCCTCATCCCACCAACTTTTGGATTTGTGTCTTCTTTTCCGGGGTGACTTGTCACGCGTCTTAGCAAGCTCTAGCTCAAAGAGTCTAATTAAATTCGTGTATTTCCACACTGTCTTATTATACTCCGTGATTACTTTCTCAATTTGTTTAGTGGCTACTTCAATTTGCCTTTCTGAATAAAAATTTTCCAGTAGTTGCTCATCTTGTCTCCTTCCCACTTTCACTGCTCTTTCAAAATTAGCTTGATACGTTTGTGATCACTACCCAGACTTCTGGAGCCACTTTCATCTATGTGCATTCCCCTGAGCTTATCATACGTGCTATGTGACATCAGTGCATAATCTATTGTCGACTGCAGCCTTCCTACCTCCCATGTTATTTGCCCTTCACACTTCTCGGTACTGTTGCAAATGATCAAATCAAGCCTTTCACACATATCCATGATCATTTTGCCTGTCGGATCGGTATACCCGTCTATATCTTCTATGTGCGCATTCATGCCTCCTAGTATAATTGTCTCGCACTCTCTTCCTAACTCCTGAATGTCCTTTGATATACACTCTACCATTCCCTGGTTTTCCTCTTTGGCCTTTGCTCTCGTCCACAAGTACACGAAACCAAGGAGTGTCATTTGACCTGACACTTTCCATTTTTGCCATAAATGTTCCTTGCACTCCTGCTTGACCCTTTGCCAGTCTGTACTTTTATGAATGAATGTCCAATACCACCCCCCTTTCTACTGCCTTCTGTTCTATTACAATATTCCCACGCGTAGTCCGGATTGTTCGGAGGTTGTTCCATGTCCCTGAGATGTGTTTCTACAAAATCGTATACCATCGGCCTCTCTTCCCTTAGCTGTTCTTCTATCTCTTCCCACTTCAGCCTGTTCCTACCACCCTGCATGTTAATATACCCTGTGTCTGAATTGGCTCGGCGCTCGTGGCTACGTCTATTTATGCCCCGGACCCTACCTATCTTAGATATTGGTGCCACTTTGGAATCGTATCTGTCCATACCACCTGTCGAAGAATCTCCCTGGTTGTTTTCCTCGTTACTAGCTATCCTGCACCCCGAAGGGCTCGCTTGCCCCCCAAAAAAGCTACTGCGCGTCCTGCAAGTCGCCAACCCACCTCATGACCTAGCCGCCCATCGAAGTGAATTCTGTCTCGTTGAAAACCCCCCCACCTATGCACCTCTCTGTTTATTTCCACCACCTCAAAGCCTTTCTCTCGACTCATCCGCCATATCTCTTGGTTTGCGTTGACCACCGCTCTTTGCAGGTTGCTATCACGCACCGGTACCTCCGGTATCGTGCATATCACTACCTGCACCTTTGGAGAAGTGGCGCGCATGTCATCGACGCCTTTCGCCAGTGTGGCTGCTAGTCCTGCTGCATCTTCATTTAGGACATCGTTTAAACCGCCTGAAATTATCACGAGGTTGCGTCTATCAGCTGTCGTTTTGATCTTTGCGCTCGCTTGCTTCATGACTGCTTCCAGCTTGCGTCCTGGGAACGCCCCTACTGCAACCCTCTTGTCACCTCTTACCCTCTCTTTGATGGCTTCTGTGCATCGATTTAAATTTGAGTCCCCGGCGATTATCACATGCTGTGACTTTTCCGCTGGAGCGTTCTGCACCTGGGGGCTACTTGCACCTGTGACGCTGGCTGCTTTGTTGCCTTCCTGCCCCACGACTACCTCGCTGAAGCTGGGCCTTGCGACAGTTGAACCGGCTAAACCTGTTTTTTCCAAGCTTGCTTGCTTTTCCTTCTCCACCGTTCTGGTTGCCGGTTCCCTACTGTTCTCTCGGTAGGTCGCTTCTTTGTTCAGCTTCGCTAGCACTTCCTCGGCGGACTTCAGTCTTTCTCCCATTGCCCTCGTTTTTTCTTGCTCTGTCGCCAACGCAGTCTCGAGTTTGGCGATTCTCATCAGCAGTTCACTCTGGGCAACCATCATTTTCTCCATTTTTTCCTCGACCTCACATTGCCTACACTTCGCGTCAGCCTCTTCTCCATCCGCTTCTACGCTTGGGTCCACTTTCAAACCCACTCCACATCCTGAACACTTTACAGTCTTTTTAACCATGCCTTTCTGACACCAATTGTCCCTATACTCGATAATTACTAAACTCGAGCCCTGCACTACGAAAAAAAAAAGAAAGTCCAAGCTCTACTACAAAAATTTGCGTGTTCAATGTACGCGCACCTCCCCAACGGGGTGGCAAAAAAAAACAACAACAAAAAAAATTCAAACACACACACCCGCACTAACTAATAAATACCTGGTGACTGGCCCCCGAAAAAGCCGTTCCATAAAATAAGTGCTACGAAGATTTCAACCGCTGCCTTATAATTATAGAGACAAGCTCAAAACATGCAAAAACACTTATCTGCGCAGTCGATCCGGAGCGCTCAAAAAACACGTCCATCCACCTTGACAGCCTGAACTGAACGCGTCGCCGATAGCTAGCGCCATAGTGGACGCGGCGGGTTGAAAGAGAACTAGCGCTCTCACAGGTGGATAGGAGCATTCGGCGGGCCGCACTATAGGGGGAGATCGAGCGGCCATGACAATACGCTCAAGCACATGTACGTTTTCGGTCATGCTAAATCAAGTATCACATGCAAAATTGAAGGACTTTTCATCGTTTAGGAACTAAAATGTGATATTGGGTCATATTACTAGTTGTCCTTCGCGTTATTTTTAAGCAAAACGGTGTGATGTTTACTTCACTATCAGATCAGCAGATTTGTCCCTGCTTAGTAGTCAGTGCACGGTACCAGCTTTTGGTCTTGAATGTAAACATTTGACAGAACACTTTCTATGTGGATATGAAACTGGGAGATGATTTAGGCTCCAACAAAATGTTTTGAAAAAACCTGACGTTTTTAAACCGAGTTGGATCCTCCCTTAGAGGTGACTGCGGGACGACGTAGCAGCGGCGTCTTCAAAGCACTCGTGGGTGGATAATGCCCCCCCCCCCTCTATCTCTCTCGTTTTGCCGTGGAGCACAGTCCGTGTGTATACACTGGGGAATGGTTCCGAGAGAGCGGTGGGTGTTATGGGCTGTCCTCAAGTAAGTGCCACGACTCAAGTAATAACCTTCTCCTGCAGTTCGGCTCGCTTTCAAGAATGGCCATTGCTTCATAATTTATCCAGTGATCCAACATCTCCGCATGTTCGGCGACTGCGCTGCGCGCTTTGTGGAGCTCCAGCACATCGTTGGCGTGTTGCTGTAGTCATTCCGGTAGGTTTTTTGTCTCGCCGATATACGAAGAAGGGCACTCGATGCAAGGAATTTTGTAAACGACACCGGGGGTCTTGTCCGTTGTTGGCCAGTTTTTCGGGAGGGGAAGGAGGCGGCCCAGCATACACGAAGGCACGTGCGCGATGCGAACCCCTTCCTTCTTGAAGATCCGCGCCAACATCTCGCTGGTTTCTGAACGTATGGGACCGGCACGCGTTTCGGGGGGCTGCCAATTAAGGTTGATTGGTGTTTCCATATCCTCTGTTGCTCTGTGTGGTGGGTGGTGGCTCGAATGAAGTTTTTTGGGTATTCGTTTTTCCCGAAGTGCGCAGTTACGCGGGCCTCTTTTTTTTTCTGTCCTTGTCTTGGGAGCATAAAATCTTTGCCCTCTGGAGCAGCGTGGTCACAACCAAGGCATTGTGGAAGGCGGGGTGGGAAGAATTAAATTGAAGGTAGTGGCCAGTGTGCGTTGGCTTCTTGTGAACGGAGAACTCGAGGCCGTTGCGCTTTCTTGCCACCTGGACGTCGAGAAAGGGCATTCATGACTTAGTGTGAAAGCGACCGCTGCCTGCCCTTACAGAGGACAGCCCATAACATCAACCACTCTCTTGGAACCCTTCGCCCAGTGTATACACACATGGACTGTGCGCCACGGCGAAATGAGCGAGAGAGAGGGAAGTCATTATCCACCCTGCGAGTGCTTTGCAGACGCCGCTGCTACGTATGTCCCGCAGTCACCCCTAAAGAAGGAACCAAGTCGGTTTCGAAACGTTGGGTTTCTTAAAAACTTTTGGTTGGAGTCTAAATAATTTCCCAAGCTTTTGGCCTTCGTTGGTGCATGTGCGCAGTGCTAAATAGCATCAAGTTACGTTTTTCGGCTTCTCTGTATTATACCCAACTTCGTTTTTTGGGGATAGGCACAGTGATAAGGTATTATGGTACTTGTATTGAATGAAATTTCTAAAATTTTGATGAGCCTTTCAAAAGACAAGTCCACTTGTCAAAACGTCGTCTTCAGCACAACCCCCCCCCCCTATTTTACAAAATTTTAATGGCTTCCCATTGTGTAATTTTGACTAATAAATACTAATAAAACTTAATTTAGTAAAACCATCTTACCAAGTTTCTAATCTAACGAAAAATTTCCATTCACCAGCATTTATTTATAGAATGTAACGTTGTCCTCAAACCCATTTAAAGTTTTTTCTAAAACGACTTGGTAAAAAGCAGTGATTGTCTTCTAATTTGGCCGCAACAGATTTGAGCATGCGCTCTGACACTATAACATTGAAACATTTATGTGCCCTTGCTTTCCTTTTATGTAGCGGCGTGCCGTAACTGTGTGCAGAAGAACAATGGATGCTGCCCCGCCGCGGTGGTCTAGTGGCTAAGGTACTCGGCTGCTGACCCGCAGGGCGCGGGTTCGAATCCCAGCTGCGGTGGCTGCATTTCCGATGGAGGCGAAAATGTTGTAGGCCCGTGTGCTCAGATTTGGGTGCACGTTAAAGAACCCCAGGTGGTCTAAATTTCCGGAGCCCTCCACTACGGCGTCTCTCATAATCATATAGTGGTTTTGGGACGTTAAACCCCACATATCAATCATCAATCAGAACAATGGATGCTGCCTTTGGTAGTGCTCTT
Organism: Rhipicephalus microplus; assembly: GCF_043290135.1. Classification (NCBI taxonomy): domain Eukaryota; kingdom Metazoa; phylum Arthropoda; class Arachnida; order Ixodida; family Ixodidae; genus Rhipicephalus; species Rhipicephalus microplus. The sequence continues at coordinate 130,580,298 of NC_134708.1, forward strand.
ACGTTGCAGATGGTGGCAGAGGTGACGGTGGTTGCTTTTGTTATTTTATGGCTTATGTTACAGCAGCCACTGATCATTCTTAGCGTTTTTCTAGCTTGGAATGCTCGCACAATCACTGCATTCATTCTCCTTGTCATTGCATATTGGTAACTTGTCATAGCCTTATATCTCTCTGGTCTGCATCGCTCACACACGGTGTCCTACGCCGATGTCAAATTTGCCCCAACGAAATTTTAAGACACAAAGGTCAGGCTAGAAGTACTCTTTGCTATTCTATTCGGTTCATGTTCTTGTAGAAGCCACAAAGATATGGCTGTTTCGCATGACGAAATAATGAGCAAAGGGGTCTAGGGGAGCTCAAAATTTTGAAGTTTATTCATCATAGCCTGCATAGAAAATTCTAGGCGCACACGTATGGAGTAAGCTGGGCTCACATTGAGAGCATACAAACTAATCAAAATCTGATAACTTGTTCTCTACCTACCAGAAAGACAGTAGAGGATCACTGATACCTAAAGAACCTCGTGATTTTATACAAAATGCATGCACGCATTCTCGAGTAGTTGGGTCCCTGCTTCTGCCAATAATCCAAACCTTATCGAGGTACAGCTAACACTTATGAGAATCCCAATGCGTCAGCAAATGTGCCCCATCTTTATTTTTTAATGAGAGCTCATGTTTCGGTGCATGCTCATTCACGCATTTTCTTGCCCGGTCAACATTCATCTTTTGCCATAGTATAGTGGAAGTTCATAAACAACCCCGCTGACTCATTTTAGGCATGACTTGGCGTGCGTCTTGTCGTACCCACCTTTGTTGCTTCCATCAGATAGTATACTGGTATACATGAGAAAGCTTAGACAATTTTCGTGACGCATAAAAAAAGAATCGGCATGCCATCTCTGTTTCCGATCATTTTTAGGTCGTGTGCGGCTCGGTGCATACACCGTGCAACCTCAGGTCTCGCTTTTCTGCACTTTTGCTGTACCTCAGTACTGTGGTGTTCTTTCTTAAAAGCGTGGTCGAGCAACTCAGCAACAGCGTTCAGGAGCATGCGAAGGAAACCAACCACAGGCAACCAATCCAATTGGTGTTGAAAAGTCTTCTGCATATCGTGTGAGCGCGACTCTGCACATGCATACTCTGGGCATTGTTCAGCTATGGCCCTTTTCACAGTTCTGGAATGCATCAACTTGTATGGAAGCAATTCTTTTGCACACCTAGACAAAAAAGAACCAACAGCCATGACGACTTTGCAAGGTAATACTCTAAGGCAAAATCTGTAAAGAGCCACAAGCCTTCAACTCATGTGTAAACACCAATACTTTTTCAGTCTGTGAAAGCCTGCCAAAACATTCTTAACAATGGGCTATATGTGACGGTGGTTAGTTCCTTTAAAATATTACAAAATATCGTACGTAGGAACTTCCAAAACCTCCTACTAAGTCAAACGTTGGTGGAACGTAATAAAACTGTTACGGTCAAACATAAGAATTGCACAACACCGGAGTGACAATTGAGCCTACCATAATGCCACGTCTTCGAATATGAAAACGCTAATGTAGTTGACTTTGACATAAAACATGAGAAGGGCCATAAAAACTTATACTGCCATGCCCGTGGTATTCCTGAAGGCAACCACACCCCTATCGTCTATGCAACTTCTTATGCAGAAAAACAATTCACTCTGCAAGACAAAATAAAATAGGTCCTCAACACCAACCAAGAACAAGTACTCGTCCCAACGTTCTTTGAAGAAAGTGGATGATGCATGAGAAATTCTCAGTTTAAAATGGGTCTTTCATGACAACCGAGTCTAACCGCTTCATTGAAAACTGACGAATCACATTCTGCCAGATACGTCAATCACTGACACTCGTCCTGAATGAAACACCCACCATATGCGTCATGGCCGTCAAAAACACAGAAAGGGTGTTGTTTTTGCTAGCTGTCGTATGCTATAGACTCTGATAGCTGTGCAAGTGCCAAGTATTTACTCAGAGCCTTTGCATTGCTTTTCAAAACTCTTGTTTTGATGACTTATAACGTGACGAAGTTTATGTAGAGTGCTTGTTCTGCCTTGAAATGTTGAAAAACATCATTTGCAAGCGTAAGTACCAAGATATTATTTGTCAATGTTTATTCTTGTTTCTTATCAACATGGTGGCTCAAATACTTTTGCTAAGCATGCTGTAGATGTTTCTAAGATTTCGTATCCTTGCCAGACTCACTCCACGAATAAAAATATTCTGCTTTGCGACGGCGTTTCCCCCATAAAGGGACTTTTCTAGTCACCCTTGTGCACTTTAATAAAGGTCTGTCTGTCTGCCTGCTGTGGACTCTCTGTAGATGTTGGCTAGGATATTCATGTATGCATTATGTACTAGCTACTCTATGAGTGCTGGTATCTCTACCGAGTTGATTGCCTATTTAGAGTCCCTGCAAGCTATGTAAATGGATGGGTTCCGTTTCACAGATTTTTTAGTTTGACAGCGCATGGCTGTGATCCACAGTGGAACATCTGCTGATCTGTGTATAATCCTTTGAATCTTTCATATATCATTTTTTGTATTTGTTTAGTATTCGCATTTTCACAATTCGGTGGTACAATTGATTCGCCATTACGTGAGGCATTGTGCAGAAAGTGTCACAAGCTTGTTAAACATGAGATCTCTTTTATTTTTGATCGGGTCAACAATTTCGCTGCATGAGTTTTTGTGGGTCATGTTTTGTAGGACTCTATTCCATTCTCTCAGGTTGGGTATCCAACGAGATTCGTTCCTGGTTAGGCTTTTGATTTTATATTCCTTTCTTTCTAACTTTGTTTACATTTACTCATAGAGTTTAGGCGTTTTGTTGAACTTTGGCTTCTTTTTGTGTTAGGTGGCTTATTTGTGAGCTGTAGTAACAGTTTTCTGCCACCTTACTACAGATGTTGAGACTGCTGATTATGTTACTCTATTTGTTGGAGTGAACATTTGTATGTGGTTACCTGTTGTCATGCTCTGTTCTTTCTTTAAATTTTTCATCTATTTCTTTGGTGCTCTAAATCGCCACGTCGGAAATTTTCTTTTGTTAATCAGCCCTTTTAGCTCAGATAATTCAACTTTAGATCTTGAGTGGGCAGCTTTTGTAGATTTTTTTTTCGTTTTTGTGTGATTTGAGAGAGTTTGCTTATTTCTTGCGCTAGTGATTTAACCGAACTAGAGTTGCGTTTTAGAAATCAATGTAGTTATGGTGTTGTTGATTTTCTCTATGCCACAATTTTTCTCTTGTTCTAAGGCCCCACATACGAGTGTTCTGAGGCAGTGGTGAGAATGCACGTCACTGTGGCTCTGCACCGTTTTCAGAGGGGCCTTGCAAGAAACGGCATTGTTGGGTGCTTTGAAGTTCCGCATTGAACTTCGGCGGGCTTACTGATGATGATTATTATGAAATTCAAGCATGTCAAGAGATCGTCTTCGTCAGGCATTTAAAATGAAGAGTTAAAGACCGAAACGTATTAAACACGAATCATCGGTCATCGCTGCTGTATTTGAGGTGGTAGCTGCGTTGAATTTCGCTCGCAACAACTTAGGCTTACGTTGGCCCGTTGGCACTGCGTCTGTTTTTCGTGAGGAAAAGTGTCATGGCAGCTTCTGGTTTTGTTTTTGGATCAGCGCGAAGTTCCAAGCTACGCGTTTATTTGCCGCAAGCACTCTTCTTCGTGATAAATATCCTCTTGAGTGACGACAGTGAAGAACGCAATTGTACACAGCTTGATAGTGCACCTCGTGTCAAGGACGGGTAAGCTGTAAACGTCTAAATAATCTCCGGGTGAACGCGCTTTTGCACCAATAATTTCGTGGCACTAATGGTAATATCGCTCTGTGTTAATGTACCACAATTCAAAAACGTTCTCTCTGCGCAAGTTGGTCGATTTGTACAACAGCGCGATGAGAAAATTGTAAAAGCTAATACACATCTTGACAATAAATGTAAGATCTTCATTGTTTACCGTACCTCCACCGTACGCGTTGTTGCGTATTTCTTTTGTTTCGCTACGTGTACTCAAGATGTCCGTTTATATTGCGCGTAATATAAACACGTTGCTGGTTTTAGGATCACGTGTCGCTTTTCTGCTGTACCCGACCTGCAGCGGAAGTGTTTCAACCAGGTAAAATTGGCTGCACTGATACTGAGTGACAGACTAGTCGGCTGCTCAGTGCCACAAAACAAATTAGGATGATACGTCACATTTGGCCCACTTTTCAAATTGGTATGGTATTTTAAATAATAAACCACCGAAAAAAAAGGCAGATGAGCGTCAGCTGGGAGGTAAAATGTTTTTTTACTTTCACACAGGAATGAACCCTCAGCTGTTTAGCCAGCAGTCATGCCTTCGGCACTTGACATTCTGGTAATAAAATAATGAGGCGCCATTACTAAATGTCCTAATTTCTGTGCTTTAGTGTTAAAATATCACTCTTTGTTTCTTTCATATTTTCATATTTTCATATTTTCTGTATAGTACGTACTAGTCTGTAGACCAAGCAAGATGACAGGAAATAAACAATGAAGAGCAATCGTTGCTTCCCTAACTCAGTCACATGATTGCTCATAAGAAACCAAGACAATGTGCGCATTGAAGATATACCAAAATACAGACGAAAATGAGCTACTATTAACATGGAGTATACAAGGCAGGAGCATTTATTATTATTTTTTAATCGGAAGTGTCATCATATGAAACTGAAAAACGCAGAAGTTGAGAGGAAGACAAGCTTTAAAGAGGTGAAAATTTGTGAACACGGATTGTCGCTAGAGCCATCGTCTCAACATGCAGACTTCATCAAGGCTGCAACTGCCGACCTAACTGAACTGTGTAGGGCAGATTTATCAAGATGAAGGGAACCCACATACAGTGGTGCTAACATTCAGCAAGTGACCACGGAACAATTCAAATATGTTGTACCAACAGGGCCAAAACTCATTCCTTGCCTACCTACGTGCATTTGGTACATTCTTGATACCCTCTCCTCCAACTTAAAAAAGCCGGGAAGGCCACATGAGAAAACGGGAAGATGAAAAACGAAGAGTCGGCATGCTGAATCAGGTGAGTTAAAAGCCGATCCCCCGTGATGAGTTTCGCAAGGGTAAAAGGGGCAAATAATCAAAAGCCCATGAAACAGAAAGAAATGAGGGGCAAGAGGGACCAAGGGTTTTGCATGGATGGGTAGAAAAGGAGAACACGTTTTGCTGTATTATCTTTGCCTCGAGGAAGCAACACCTGACAATGGTAATTATTAGCCTTAAAATTCCTTGAAGAATGACTTATTTTTTATTGGTTTTTGATGTGTACGTGCCATATCGAATTGATTCAAGTGCCCTCTTTGAAACATTCATACGTGTTGGCTGGAATGTATTGAACTTGTGATTAAGGTGCAGCATTTGATTTTCAAAAAGCTGGCTGCTGTTTTTAAGGTTTGAGATCGTTGGACGTATGCCCTGCCTCTATAAAACGCTGCGCCATTGCTTCCAGTCGTTCGCCATACCTGCTTGATGCCTACTTAGTGAAACTTTAACAGGTGGTGCTGTTTGTTCTGTAGAGATGAGAGCTGGGCTTGTTGGTGAGATGTCATTTTAACATGTGTGTAGTAGTGCAACTTTGACGGGAACATAGAGGACAAGAAAAGTGAATGTCGTGTTTTCTTGTACTCTGTGTCCCCGTCGGAGTTGCGCTACTACACCATATGGTAAAATGTTGTCATGTATGTGACAATATGTATATTTTATCATGTTGATAATGTTTGAACTAGTGCAGGTAAAACTAAATTTTATACTATGCATAAATCTCTTCTAGTGCTTTTAATTCTAACACAATCTTGAAGGTGTTCGCAAGTCCTAAATAGTGGACGACAGCTGGGTATTATGTGTACAAAAAAAATGCGGGTTTACTTTTGCATAAACGAACATGTCGGGGAACGTTTTAAGAAGCGGATTGTTGCTTGTTAATGCTGGGTAATACTTGCTAAAGATATTATTTAAGTTTGGAACTGCGTTTCAGTATTTGATTACAAAGACTAGCGGCTGGTTAGGCTGGGATGCGGGACATGTTCAGCTAGTGACGATTCCCTCATTTGCAAGCTTAATTTTAGATTTTGTTCAGAGCGTTGTGCAAGTAATTTCATCAAATGTCTCATTTGGCTTGCTTAATTGGTGAGCATAGTGATCGTTGTCGCTACAGATGCTTCCTAAATGCTTTGCCTGTCGGACGAATATTTCTTCTGTGCCGTGTCATGGACGATGGCTTGTGTAGTCTATGCAATATAGTTGGGTATTCGTTGACATTATGTAGAGCATAACCTTTTATTTCTCTGTAAAAGCAAGAACGCCAAAACAGCCCCATTAGAATGCGCATCGCCAAAACTCACCACTGAAAATAAATTTGGCCACACATGCTAGCCTAGCAGCAAGAACAACATTTTACACCAAAGCAAGATCTTTTTTTTTTTCTTTTTGTCCGGTTCGACGAGAGTGGTGTCCACTTCTCCTGCACGTTCTTCCCCCTCAAGATTTCACTTGCCTCTGCCCTGTTCATTTTTCTTTTCTAATTGGCATTGCCCGCTGTATGTTTATGGTGCTGGCAGAGGAACGGTCTTTTTTCATACCCGAAAATAAAGATTGTTTCAATAGATACCGTCATATCCAGGAAGTTATTATTGCTGAAAGAGTGGTGCATTGTAGATTGCATGGTAGACATGCAATAGTCATGAATGCATGTCAAAAAAGGAGACTAGCTGCCGAGCTATTAAATCTATTCTTCAAAATTGTTTTATTTTTAATAATATCAGTGTTACCTCAACACAAATTATCCTTAAAATATCAATAAACAACACACAAACCAAGATAAATGCATGTCTTAATATCTGCTTATGATAGAGTTGTAAACAACAAGTGGATTAAATGTCATGTTTTGCCACTATTGAACCCACGTGGTTGAAACTGTGGAAGGAAACTCTGAAGGGATTTATTGGCCTCTGCTGCTGTAGTCTCGAGCAGTTTGGTTTCCTTCCCTGCAGCAATGTGGCGTGGGTGAAATTACATTGTACAAACTGCGTAATCCCAACACCAGTTTGCGGTGCAGCTTTGCGCTTGATTCACAAGCTTCTTGTGTGTATTTTACAAAACCTTACGAGGATACTTAAGAGAAACAGTGGTTTTGTTTATATTTACAAACTGCACTCTGAGAACTCTAATGCCAATGTCATATGCTTCCCTATCACAAGTTCATTATTAGCATAGAACATTAGGGGGAAGTTTCACTAGTGAAATTTGTGCCGAAATGTCCATGCGTGACGTCAAAAGTTTCTAGATGTATTTTTCAGATTTTTGCACTTGGCTCGGCAATATTCTCTGAAACTTCGTATGCTAGATATACGACACCCGCAGATGACGATGTCCTTCATTTTTATCGACTATAAGCTATGTAGAACCCAGTGAACGCCATCGAAATTCACGACTTCATGGTGTTTGGCGAGATATTTTCTTTCCGTGGTTTTTCCCTTACCAAGCATCGTGTCGTGGTAAAAGTGGCGTTGTGACTTCATACTGTAAACATATGCGAAAAAAAATTTCGCTCTTAAGTGTCCGTTCAACACCCAGAAAAAAAAAACTAAAAGAGTGATGTAGAGCAGCTGACTAGCTCATAGTTTGCGAAGAAATATTTCGCTCTTTAATATCCCTTCAACAATCAGAAAAAAAACTAACAAGAGTGATGTAGAGCACCTGACCAGCTCATCCACCTGGCTCAAAGAGAAATGAAAGTCAGTGTAGTTGTAATGTTAGGTGTCTCACATCTCAAGGCGTGTAATTCAAGGAGGATGAAGGATACGAAGTGTAACACAGAGGACAATGAATGCAACAGACACACATTACATGTATATTTAAACGAGCCCGTGCACTGCTGTTTTCAAACAAGAAAAAGAAATATGCAGTCTCACAGGTCTGCAGCACAGTGGTGCCTTGTGAGGCGAGGTGCGTACGTCTCAGCCGTACACGTGGAAACAATTAACCAATGTGTGCTCTGGTAAACAAGGCTTGCAGTCAAGATAACTGGGCCGTTAGCCACTAATTGCAATGGAAAAAATCACACGTCCCGTTTTTGTTTGGTACTTCCTTAAAAATATTTACTAACTGAATGGGAACAGCTAAACCAACCGCTAAACAAAGAACATCATCTTTTGTCATCATCTATCAACAAACAAAAGAATAAATCGAAGTCGCTAAATAGGCGCTGCAAAATAACGGAAGTCAGCACGCTTTCTTCAGCCGTAGGTTGATGGTGCTGTAGCCAGCCGTCGCAGAGCGCAGACCACGTGCTCGCGTTTTCCCTTTGATAAAGGGAGACAGTGTATAACCATGCTGACCATGACTGGTAACGTGAGAAGTGTGTCCTCACAAGCTCAAAGGCTACACATGGCTAAGCTTGCCCTCATATCCACAACTCGTTTGATGGACATGCGAGTTTCCCCATGGTAAGCTAAAACTTTAAACAGTGCAAAACGTATTTGGCCCTGCTGTGTTTCTTCTCTTCGCGCAGGGGTAAAAGCTGTCAGGTTTTTAGTACTTCAAAGTGAGAAATCCACACTGCCTCGAGCACTACGTCCCACTTCATCCTACTGTAAAGTGCCGAAAAATGAGCCCCTCTACGCTGAGAGATGATCAGGCATGATCTAGAGGGAGGCCCTTGCTTGGTCTCGGAAACTAATTCAATATGAATTTGCCTTTAAGTAAAATGCACCCCTGTGTTTCTAATGAAGTGCTGTATACAATACACACGCATTTACTGTTTTTACAGACTCGAGGAGAGTGCTTGTGTGAAATTTATGTGTTATGACAAGGGGGGAAAGATGTTCAACAAACCTTTAGACAATTTGTGACAGCTAAGAATGCAGCCTCGAGGCTTCGCACTGTAAAAGTGTTAAAAAGTCTTACACGTATATAAGGACTCTCGGAACTTTGGGTCCATTTTGTAGTAGAGAACAGGTTGAAAATAATTGTGGGAGGGTAGGGGGCGCTTGCTCGGTCATTGACACATATTCGAGATCTCCTGTAAAGTAAGAAGGGGCGCATGCTCGGTATGTTACAGTGCCCACACGCAATTAAAGTTTGAATAGAGGCACGAGCATGTGCTTGTTTTAATACCATTGCCAAGGCTGTACAAGAGCCCCATTGAATGTGACTGCCCGTTCAACCAAGGAACGCTTGCCAGCCACTGAGCTGCTCTATCTGCCAGTGTTCTCTTAACACTATCTCTTTACTGCGCTATACTTCACAGTAATAATAGCACACCTATATTCATACTTTTGTGTTTCAACAAAGTTTGCTCAAATCCCTGGAGTCTCAACAAAGTGGACACTTATCACAGTTTCTTATGAGAGTTTCTGCTTTGGATTGCATCCTGAGTCACGCAGTGAATTTCATGCCTGCTCAACTTCCTCGCCACCACATTTACTTGGGATTGGGAAGTTAGGCTGCTGTTGAATTTTACAGGAAAATGAAGGAGAAAATGGGGTAATTCGCCATCTCTGTTAAAGGTAGGTGTACTTGCTGCCAAGAAACTCAAAGGAGGATAGGTGACAGTGGTGGAAAATAATATGCACTCCAGCCAAGTGCACAACGAGCTATGTAGGAACATTATTGAAAAAAATCTACAAGTTAGGCATTTTAAAAATTCATATTAAAACGCTGTCTTGGCTTCATCATCCCACATGTAGTCATTTTCATAGTTCTTTCATTTTTCCTGCATCAGAAACCTCAAGCTGAGCATTCTGTTGCTATTACTAGCGCGTATACTTGCAGGTGCTTATTTTCCTGCATGCAATCTTGAATAGGATGTTTAGAAAAGGTTCTCAGTAACATTAATGATTATCTGCTACCTCATTTGGCTTTAAGATGCACGTTTTTCTAGACTTGCACTAGTCTCTAATTGCAGAGAATTCATATTGATCTTTGAGGTGTGTAGTAAATAACAAACAACTTTTTCAAGCTAGGTTAACTTAGCATTTTCGATGATATGTGGAATTTAACGTCCCATAATCACAGTATAATTACGAGAGACGCCTAACCTTGCATTTTCCTGTCAGTAACTTTTATTTACCATTTGTATTTTTCCTGAACTATAATTTTTCTGGCAGTATAGTTGCATGACTACCGCAAATTGATATAAAATTACTTTGCATAATGACAGTGCCTTAAGGAAATTTGTTGCTGATTTGGGAAAGGCATGTGTACGGGCCAACTTGAACACATAACTAACTGTTTCAAACATCCTCCCATGCAGTAAATGTTCCCTGGTGAACTTGTCTTCTGGTTTGAACAAATGTGAAAAAAATGGTCATAGCCATTGGAAACGCGGGAGACGTAAGGCGCTGTCGGCGAAAGCTTGGCCGGATTTCAAATAAAGTTGTTACAAACCAATGGCCATTGGGAAAGCCTTGAAAAACCACACTGCTAAATAATGCTATAAAGTCTGTGAAAAACCAGACATCCGCATGAAAAAAAAATCGGGAGCAGTATTTTGCAAGCAGTGTGTATCTATGCTGGTTTATAGAGGAATTATTAAAATTAAGTTCCACAGTTTCATGACGCAAAACTAAAATCTGGTTATGATATGCACTGTTTGAAGTGAAAGCGTAATTATTTTAATCTCATAATCTCTCTGAGTGCATGGCACTAGCACTTTAGTACATATCGCCTCCAATATAATGTGACTGCTGTGATTAGGAATCAGTCTAGTGATTTCATGCAGAACTGCACGCAGTGGCGGATCCAGAAGGGAGACGGTAGGGGGGATCTCCCCCCCCCAAGCCTATCAGTACGCCCTCCTCCTCTCTTCAGTGCTTGCTGTCCACATGCTATCACTAATTAGGACAAATGAGTGGGATTACTTTGAGCATACAATAGTAGTGTTTATGCTATGATAGAGTTTTTGTGCGAGTAAAAAAAGAACAAAAAGCAATGACAACGCCCCTCTCTCTGGTGCTAATGTTAGCGACTCCCCCTAAAATGAGTGACTGGATCCACTCCTGACTGCACGGCACCATTTTCTTCCACCCTAGGGACAGAATAGAGATACGGACTTGTTTTCTTTTAATGCACTACGTCATATTTAAATACAAACAGTCGCATTTACGCTGATTCTTTTTAAAACTACATGAGGGGACCAAAAAAGTATGCAAATACAACCGATGTTATAGCTTCCTGTACGAACAAACAGTATTGCTCATTGCTTTACAGCAGAATTGCTGAATAACGTCACTGCCTTAAACAATGGTTAAAAAACATCTTCGTGGTGAATGGAGTAGGTGACATCAACTAGCTGCTCTTGCATGCAGTATTTTGACTTAGATGACATGATCAACTTTCAAGATTCAGTTACACTGAGTAGTGTAAACATTTGCATGATGCAATTTCTTCCTTTAGATTGATTGCAGTATCACGAAGGCAATGTATTGAAAAGGTAAAAAGACCAACACCTAATACGAGAAGGCCAGTGCGAAAATCTAGTAAATTACTGCAAAAATGAAAAGTGGGATTTTTAATATTGATGATTGGAATCTAAACAAAGCTGGACACTCAGAAAACAAAAACATGATAAACAGACGAAAAGGGCTGGTCATGACAGCATCCAGGAGTTAGTTAGTCACTGTGTGCAAAATACAACTTGGCAACTCCAAATTGCAAAATTGTAAGCTTGCGTAACGTAGGTAAGGTGAAAAGCTTTATTGTTGTGCTACGCGTTAATAGTCCGGGCTTCGCCCCGCTCCGAAGACGTCTGCTGCCACGAGTCCTCGGGCTCTGGCGGCGTCATCGGTCCGCTGGTGTGCCCACTGTTGATCATTCATTGTATCATGCAATCTAAGTCAAGTCTATCACTGTCGAGAAATTCACTGCCATCATCATTGACGATAAGGCTCTCACTGGCGATCGGCCACGGTACCCACGGCTTTCCGTTCTTGAGGCTAGGTACAGTCCTGCAAGCAAACACAGCAGCCCGCTGGTATATTAGTTGTGAAGTGTCCAGTCATGTGACTTACGTTATCGCGCTTTATGAATTATTTGAGTCAGGAAGGCCCTATCAAAGCAGACTAAAGCGCAAGAAATTATGAAGACCTTTTCTTCTTTGCTATTAAGTTCAAATTCTGTCATCTTGAAGCGAACCTTCCGTATCTGCTGGAGGGGAAAGGGGGATGTTCGTATTGTTAAGGCGTTTATTAGCCCGCTAAACCTTTCTAAAACTAAGGAGGTTACACCCAGCGAGTATAACGTGTAGGCTTCGCTACAGTATAAAGGTTAGGGGTTAGCAATAAGTAGCGAAAATTATTTTTGATCAACAGTGCTAACTAGTTAACTGTACTCGCTCAATGAATAAATTTCGCTCGCTTGGCATTTTCACTTTTGTGTCAAATGCTTTAATTAAAGAAGTGATGCAAATCGTTCCATACATATCCTCTTATTCCATAGAGCGTAGAGTTGTGGTAATTCATAAAAAATACGAAGGAGAAGGTGGAAGCTTGCGATGAGAAATTTGTAAACTGGAGATGGGAGCTGGAGCCGACGTTTCGACAATTGGACTTGTCTTTTTAGACAACTCCAACTTGTCGAGTTGCATTCTTGAAGAATACAAGTCCTCTTGCCCAAATGTCGGCTCAAGCTTGCACCCACCATTACGGGTTGTGGTCATTGTCAGGAATTCTTATGTCGGAGGCGCTTGCGAATGATAGATTCGAGAGAGAGACGCTGGAGAGGCGAGTGCGGGAAAACAAACTTTATCATTCAAGACGGACAAGAACAGTACACAGAATTTGTGTTACAGCACTAAGCAGCCCAATGAAACTCAATAGGAATAAACACCTTAATAAAAACCAATACCTTGATAATTCTGAATAACCATTTGTATACATGGGCAAACCCAAACTGCCTGTGGCTCGGTCATAATCAATTGCTAGTCCTAGCCGCTAGCCTTAAGCCAATATGGCACCAACAATGGAATGTCCTTACAGCTTGTCACGTTGCGACTCGTTGCCTCTTGCTGTGTCGACGTCTCGTCGAGTCCTCCATCGTTGACGGGCTGCTCTAATTCATTACCGACGCCGTCGGTTGCTCCTGCCGCACGAACACCTCGTCTTCGTCGCCGGTATCCCGGTCCTCGTCGTAATATGAGGCTCAGTTAGGCTCCGCCTAACTCGTCAATGGTGTCTTGACTGTGGTGCGGGCCGCATACGTTCTGCCTCGAAGAGGAGGAGCTGTAGTCCGCCCAGCAACTACTGTGACAGGTCGCTGCGAGTCCGGGCTGCCTCACTCGATTCTTCCGATCTCGACGGCTACTCCCCGACCCTCTTCGTCGACAGCCTCAGAAACGGGCGTGTTTCTACTGCTTCCGTCGCAGTAGCGACGCTCGTTGCCCACATCTTCCCAGCTCGGCGTCCCAACACCCAGTGCCAACTCATCCTCGGGAATTTTTCTTTTCGGCTCGGTTCTTATGCCACGAGCCTTTTTCTGGCCAATCTCTTGCGCCTACGTGTCACCCGAGGTAGTCTAAAACTACCTCGGGTGACTCCTCGCCTCGTGCACCGTCGCCGCGCTTCTGCGTTTTTCAGTTATACCCTCCACCGAGGTAGTTTTAGACTACCTCGGGTGACTCCTCGCCTCGTGCACCGTCGCCGCGCTTCTGCGTTTGGCACGCGCCTCGTGCGTTTCCTTTACTCACCACAGTCATGTGACTCTATGTTATATTGGTGGACGACTACCCTTGAATCAAACCATTACGAGAGAGACGCCACTGCTCGCTTTGCACTAATGCATCTTTTGCACAGCCCGTTTTATTTACAGCTCGGCCGATGCTGAGAATGACGTGGCTGGGCTGCTACGGTGAGATTCGGATCCCTCCGTTAAAGTACCCCGCGTGCGGCTGCTGTGATGACGCAGCCGTACGCGGGGTACATTAACGGAGGGATCCGAGGCTTGGACTTCATAAGTATACCTTTTTTAACATGTTATTCCTGCTCATCATTGACTGATGTTATACCGCACCATTTTCAGTTATACCCTCCACCGAGGTAGTTTTAGACATTAGCCAGCTAAAGCCGAAGTAGCCACAATTAGGCAAAATTAGCATGCATTAGCTCGCCCCTATGAAACATTAGTCCAAATTGGCGATGACTAGCCAACATTAGCAAAGGTTGATATGACTGATATGTGGAGTTTAACGCCCCAAAACCACCATATAATTATGAGAGACGCCGTAGTGGAGGGCTACGGAAATTTCAACCAGCTGGGGTTATTCAACATGTGCCTAAATCTGAGCACACGGGCCTAAAGCATTTCCGCCTCCATCGAAAATGCAGCCGTCGCAGCCGGGACTCGATGCCGCGACCTCCGAGTCAGCAGCCGAGTACCTTAGCCACGAGACCACAACGGCGTAGCCATTAGCAAAAGACACCACTGAGTGACATTGGCAATCAACCCTTGTCGATATTAAAAAGTGCTATCGAGCTCTAGCTCACAGTTACCCAACATTATGCTGTAGCACAGCAATGTATTGTTTGCCAACTGCAAACACAATTACAAAAGCACATGTCGATAGTCGTCCAAGGCATGATGGTTTCACACAAGACAATTTGGCTCGGGTCGTAGAATATGTTAGTTTGTGTTATGCAAGAACATTGACTTGTCGCAGATGATTAAGTCGGTGCATTGGTACCTCACAATAAATGCGATTGATTTGTTACACCACATCACCTGAATGTCATTACATTCGTTATTGCATTTTGACAGGAATCCATGCACGTTATACTGTACAGGCTGTTTGAAGAAGTATCCCAGCAAATCTTCAAAGTCGTAAAATTGAGTTTTCAAGGCCAGAAGATTGTTTAAGGATGCAGTTGTAAGTTACGGCAGTAAAATATTAGTAATTATCATTAGTATTATTAGTGAAAGACAGGCTAATGTCTTTTCTACTCACAGTTAAATGTCAGCAAAACGAAGTTCATGGTATTTCACGCCATTAATAAACCGACAATATGGTATGGGGCTATTACATTTCGGGTGAACAAATTGAGCGTGTTATGCAATACCAATTTCTGGTAGTTCAGTTTGAGTATGCCGGACTAAGCATGTACATTTCATGACACACAGTGTTATCAAAACAATATCTACGTTGAATATACGTCGCCGTTTACTGCCCACATACCTTGAGCAACAGCTTTACTTTTCTTTATTACATTCTCGCCTTCATTACTGCATACTTGTTTGGGGGTTACATTTCAGAACAATTATAACATCTTACTCGTTATGGAAAAGAAGCTCTCCAGATTGTTTAATTATTCACATCGCGAACATGTCACTTCCTATTTCATCGTGAGTCAAATACTCAAAATCCATGCAATGTATGTTCATCGACTCTCTGGGCTTATTCGCTCTCAATATGGCGCCTACTGTCTAGCGTTTCTATTTACTTATACAAATCATTGCCCTACGTACCACTTCCGACATTCTGCATACATTAAGCCGAAAAGCAGAACAAATTATGGGCAACAACTATTAAACTAGCAAATTCCAAATCTCTTAAACGCCATCAAACATATCATGTCCTATATCACTTGATGTCCTAATGTCCTATATCACTTAATGCTCCTGTATCTCATTGCTCATTAGCAGAAATTGGCATGTACATTGAGCACTATCTGGCAAGAAAGGGTTGCTACGTTATACTCGCTGGGTGTAACCTCCTTAGTTTTAGAAAGGTTTAGCGAGCGTTGGGCCGCAGTGCCATGAATACAGTGAACTAGCATATACCATGAACTCGAGGTGGTTAAAGGTGGGAAGTGGACCCGAAGCGCAAACCGTAAGAAAGTATGCGTGTGCCACCTCTCGTTTAGAACTTGGAATGTCCACTGGATGGCGGGGCTTCTCTATGGGGAATATATGATGAAAAGATGCGAGATGGTGGTACTTGGAGTGTTGAGTAGATGGACGAACGGACACACAGACAGATGCATGGATGGACTTTTAGCTCTCCTGGCAGTTTCGATAGTGGTATCAATACCCGATTTGCTATGCCATACCATGACTGTATGATAAGCATAAGTAACTAGTCATAACATGACACTTATGACATGAATGTCATGAATGACATGATTTACATTTCATGGTCTTGCAACTCTTGCGGTGGTTTTGTTTACATGAGAAGCTGCAAAACTGGTATGATATGGCAAGACTGGATGGCGAACATAAGCGACAGACCCTAACATGCAAATCATGACATGCGTGTCATGTACCAACATGACTACACGACACACTTATGATGCCCTAGCTGCCGTTTCGCTAGCTTCACTTATACCGAATTTCGTATTACTGGATGCCAATGGATGACAAAGGTATGTGACTGGTGCAAACATATTAATCTTCAGATATGTGTCATGCAACAACAAGACTATATGCTCCGCTTATGATGCGCTCGTGGCCGTTTCGCTAGCTTCACATATGCCAAGTTTGGTACTGCGGGACGTGAATGGATGACGAATGTTTGTGACTGGTCGCAAACATGATAATCATGACATGCGTGTCATGTAACAATATGACTACATGCCACACCCATGATGCGCTCGCAGCCGTTGCGCTAGCTTTACATATGCTAAATTTTGTATTACATCATTTGAATGTATGACAAAGGTATGTGACTGGTGCAAACATAATAATCTTCAGGTGCGTTTCACGTAACAACAAGACTATATGCTCCACTTATGATGCACTCGTGGCCGTTTCGCTAGCTTCACATATACCAAGTTTGGTACTGTGGGACGTGAATGGATGACGAATGTTTGTGACTGGTCGCAAACATGATAATCATCACATGCGTGTCATGTAACAATATGACTACATGCCACACCTATGATGCGCTCGCGGCCGTTGCGCTAGCTCTACATATGCTAAATTTTGTATTACATCCTTTGAATGTATGGCAAAGGTATGTGACTGGTGCAAACATAATAATATTCAGGTGCGTTTCATGTAACAACAAGACTATATGCTCCGCTTATGATGCGCTCGTGGCCGTTTTGCTAGCTTCACATATACCAAGTTTGGTACTGCGGGACGTGAATGGATGACAAATGTTTGTGACTGGTCGCAAACATGATAATCATGACATGCGTGTCATGTAACAATATGACTACATGCCACACCCATGATGCGCTCGCGGCCGTTGCGCTAGCTCTACATATGCTAAATTTTGTATTACATCATTGAATGTATGACAAAGGTACGTGACTGGTGCAAACATGATAATCATGAGGTGCGTGTCATGTAAGAACATGGCTTAATGCGACACTGAAGGCGCCAATACAATTTGACGTGACCAGGCGCACTTGCGCGCCGGCGTTCGTTTCGCCGCGTCACGCCGGCAATGCCACGCCAGGTGCCGGTCGGCCTGCCATATACACGCAGGCGCGTGCCGTGCTGCGTTGCTTCGACGCATGCGCGTTTGAGCGCACCCGGCGTCCCTCCATCACTAAGAGAGGCAAACTTAGTGCTCTCTCGGTAGAGCTGGGTAACGTACGTGATCGTACGAGATCGTGGCCAAATGCCGCATTTTGCATTTCGCGCAGGTTGCTGCCGGGCCCCGCCGATGGACGCTGGTCGCACCGGTCGCGCCTGGCGTTAGACTGTTCGCAATGAATAGATGGATGAATATGGCTGTACCCTTTAGATCGGGCGGTGGCTATCGCCCTACAGCCGTAATACTTATTTAACAAAAAACTAGATTTATTTTGTTTCCCGTAAATAGTAAGGTTGAGGATACGTACTTTACAGTGAAGGGTTTAATTTTCACTCGTGCCTTGACTTTAGCCACCACTCAGATAAGCTCCTTCTAGTTGATTCTACCCACTTAAAGTATATTTTGCCCTCACTGTCCCTAAACCCCAGTGCTTTGAAAAACTCTGCGCCATCATCCTGAAATACAGAGTGAAGCCCTTTACAGAACATTATCAAGTGTTCGGCAGTTTCTCCACACGCACTGCGTACCGTGTCTACCCCTTCATATTTGGCCCGATATGTCTTGGTTCACAACACTCCCGTCCTGGCCTCAAACAGTAGAGAACTACCCCGAGTATTATCATATCCTTTCCTTGGCAATTTCCTGCCTAAAAGTTCGATAGATCTCTAGTGCGGACTTCCGAATCATGCCGATTCTCCACATATCGGTCTCAGCTTCCTTCACCTTCTTCTTAACCGATAATTCTTATTGGTTTGGCCCCCTGCTTTTTTCGAAGTATTTACCAGTCAATTTTCTGGTTCGCTTCCACCATTTTGTTCATAGACTGTCGCGCCGCCTAGCGGAATTCAGGAGCAGCCTCTCGCGGATGATCAGCAGGCAGACGCTACCAACGCTCCCCTGTTTGGTGGTGCTAGCCTCAGTGTTAACGCGTTAGCAAGAAACGAACACAAACCACTTTGCATGTGTGGTGCATCAGTGAGTATACCGGACCGTCCTGACACGATAAGTCCGATTCGTTCTTGCGAGAGGCGTAGTTTTCGTGAAAATACGTGGAAACTCGCGCTTTTGATTATAGCCCGCAGGTTTGCTGCAGCCACATTGGATGATTAAATGTTATTGTCTGCAATTTGCAGTTTAAACTCACCTTGTTTTACATGCGATAGCATTCATCAGTGCTTTTTCTGTGCTCGAATTTTATAACATTTATTGAAATCGGAAAGTAGCGCGTGCTCACGATTTGCGCTTACGAACCTTGGCCAACACTGCGCCACTTGTTTTTCACGGTCATGGATAGAAGGCAGCACACTGCAAGCATTTCCTTTCTTGCTTGGTATCGGAGCAAAATGTTCTCCATACTCCCAGATAAACGCGGTGAGTGACGCCGTGTTGGGGTTGTGCAATGAAGCGTGGTTGGTACTATCGAAGTCATTCGGTGGAGAGAATTCCTCAGATTACTTTCAGCAGCGATGTTCAGCGAAACCACCTTGACGTCGAGGAGTTTTTTCTGGACGTAGATGATTGTCAACGCGCTGAGAGTGACAGCGACGATGAATGATCAGCTGCTATAGCTCACGAGCAGTGAGTTGCACTTCCGCTCCCGTCGTGCGTTATTATTTTTTTCACGCTCGTAAGCCACTTTTATTTTATTTATTGTATAATAAACTCCCGCGAGCTCTAAATAAAAAAAATGGCAGATCCCACGTACAGTAAAAATCCATACCACGCGAAGCACTAATGAAAAATGTTGATATGTCACTTTGAAATCAGCACAACATTACGAGGTGGAGGTAAATGATGCCGTACATGACTTACGTGTTCTGATTATCATGTCTGGATGTGTCGTTTACGTTCGTCATCTATTAACGTCCCGTGATACTGAATTTAGTATATGTAGAGCCAGCTCAACGACCCCGAGCACGCTATGACCGTAGTATGTTGTCATGTTCTTAATGACACGCGTGTCACGATTATATTGTCTGCACCAGTCATTTATTTCGTCATTCATTGGTGTCACGTAGCACCAAATTTGGTACATGTGGAGCTAGCGAAACGGTGGCGAGCGCGCTATGAGCGTAGTATGTTGTCACGTTCTCACATGACACGCGTGTCACGATCATCTTGTTTGCACCACTCATTTATTTCGTCATTCATTGATGTCACGTAGCACCAAATTTGGTACATGTGGAGCTAGCGAAATGGTGGCGAGCGCGCTATGAGCGTAGTATGTTGTCACGTTCTTACATGACACGCGTGCCACGATTATCTGTCTTCCACCAGCCATATATTTCGTCATTCGTTGACGTCACGTAGCACCAAATTCGGTACATGTGGAGCTATAATAACGGCCGCGAGTGCATCATGAAGTACCCAATGTACTCCAATGTAGCACTGACGCGCGAACGCTGGGCACAGTGACGCAACGTTTGCAAAACGCAAGCACTCTTAAGTCTGAAGCCCGGCGCGACGAGCGTCCGTCGGCACGGCCCGCTGGCGACTGGCCCGCTGGCGACCGGCGCTGCATTTCGCGCCGATGCGTTACGCAGACAACACTGCGTCTCCCTCTTTTCTTGACGGAGGGACGCTGGACGAGCTGAAACGCGCATGCGTCAAAGCAACGCAGCGTGGTACGCGCGTACGAGTATATGACTGGACCGGCGCCTGGCATGGCAACGCCAGCGTGAAGCGACGAAATGAACGCCGGCGAACACGCGCACCGCATCACGTCGAAATGTATTGGCGCCTTGACTTTGCCATATAGTCATGTTCTCATATGACACGCATCTCATGGTTATCATGTTTGCACCAGTCGCATACCTTCGTCATTCATTGGCGTCACGTAATATCAAATTTGGCATATGCGAAGCTAGAGAAACGGCCATGAGCGCATCATGAGCGTAGCATTTAGTCCTGTTGTTACATGACACCCATGTCATGTTAACCATATTTGCACCAGTATCATACCTTTGTCATACTTTCACGTCCTGTAATACCGAATTTGGTATAAGTGAAGCTAGCGAAACGGCCGCCAGCGCATCACGAGCGTGGCTTGTAGTCATGTTGTTACGGGACACGCATGTCGTGATTATCAGGTTTGCATTTGTCATTTTCCTATGTCGTTCATTAGCGTCACGTAGTACCGAGTTTTGTACATGTGAAGCTAGCGAAACGGCCGCCAGCGCGTCATGAGCGTGGCATGTAGTCATGTTGCTACATGACACGCTTCTCATGATTATCATGTTTGCACGAGTCAGATACGTTCGTCATCCATTCACGTACTGTAATATCAAATTTTGTATATGTGACGCTAGTGAAACGGCCGTGAGTGCATCATGAGCGTGGCATGTAGTCATGTTGTTACATGACACGCGTGTCTTGATTTTCATGTTAGGGTTTGTCGACTGTATTCGCCATGCAATCATGGCATACCATACCAGTTTTGCAAATGTCATGTGAACGAAACCACCGCAAGAGGTGCAGGACCATGAAATGTAAATAAAGGCATTCATGGCATACATGTCGTAATTTTCAAGTTTTGACTAGTCCTTATGCGCGTCATGGAATCATGTTATGTCATACCAAGCTTGGCATCAATACCATTATCGAAACGGCCAGGAGAGTTAATAGTCGTAGGTGGCTAGATGGATAGATAGATAGATAGATAGATAGATAGATAGATAGATAGATAGATACATAGATAGATAGATAGATAGATAGATAGATAGATAGATAGATAGATAGATATATAGATAGATAGATAGATAGATAGATAGATAGATAGATAGACTGAAAGTCGCCGAAGTAAGGAATGCTTCGCAATAAAAAGCCTGTGTTCTTCTTGCACATTGCATGTACCCCAATTACAGTGAATATTACAAAACGCCGCATGCCGCCAGTACGCT
Organism: Rhipicephalus microplus; assembly: GCF_043290135.1. Classification (NCBI taxonomy): domain Eukaryota; kingdom Metazoa; phylum Arthropoda; class Arachnida; order Ixodida; family Ixodidae; genus Rhipicephalus; species Rhipicephalus microplus. The sequence goes on from NC_134708.1 coordinate 130,601,739, forward strand.
CGCGCTTGACCAGCGAAGCTAAATGGTTAGAATAATAAAATACACAGTTACGACTGAAGTCCATGCTAACTTCTGCACTTCACTCCGACTGCCGTTGTTGTTTGACAAACTTTCACAATTTTGATGTTGCAAATCTTACGTGTGTATTCATTTCGATATCTTTGTTTCGATCGCGTTGATGGAGCCTGCAACACGCGAGTGCAGCGAATTGCGCACTGTTGAAATCTAGTCATGGCTTTGACACAGGCGCTACTTGATGGGAAGTTAAATGCTTGTGTTCTGTTGAAGAAGGTACATGCTGCTTACAGTGCAATAATGACATCGCTACGGTAAACATTCGGTCCTGTGCAGCCGTGACGGTGCGCTACTCGCTAGTGTCCTACTACTGCGGCAAGTTCGCCAGGCTGGCTGCGCATAAAATATCTTGGACTGCCTTTCAGTTCATACCTGAATTCTAGGTTGCGCAGTTTTTTGTAGAACGCACAAGATTACGAAAAGCATCGTTGATACACGGACGATCAGCTGACACAACCACGCTTTGCACACAACCACGCTTTCGAAATGAGGTATCAACGATTCAACAGCTTCTATAGTTTCGAAAGTAATTTGGTTCCATATACATTTATTTGATGATCAAGGGTTCATCCGGTGAAAATGGCACAGGGAGTACGTCCATGCGTCCTATATTTGCCTTCGTGATTTCAAAGGTTGATCATCCCCCCGCAGCCATCATAGATTGCACGGCACGCCACCTATAGGCCGTGGGCATTGCGAATAGAATTCTCACGTTTTGCTAGCATAGCGTCGCTGCACCCAGCGTTCGCGCGCGTCAACGTATACGACGGAGTATATTGGGCTACTCACCAAGCGCTCGCCGCTGTCTCACAAGCTCCACATATAACAAATTTGGTATCAGGTGACGTGAATAGATGACAAAAGTAAATGACACGTTCAAATATGATAATCATGACATGAAGTCCTGTACAACCTAATTTACCTTCGCCTCGTAACGTTGTGCTGATTTTGGAGTGACATATATAAACCTTCCTCATTCGTCCTTCGCATATCATCGAGTCCCACTGCACGTGGGATCTGCCAATTTTTTTTTTCCTTGGGTGTACCAAGCCGGCTGTAACCACTCGTCACAATGTCACGCCGTGTGGTCACTGACAGACTCCAGCAAAAAGCGCGTTCACTGTTCCCAGCATGAACAAAACAATTTTGAAGAACTATACTAGTTATAACTGAACGAACTGGACGAATGTACGATGCGAGGTGCCATGGCTAGTGGTCTAAAATGTAGAACTGTACAACACTGCACAACATCCCGCTTGCTCTTGTGTTGTACAGTTTATGTTCATATAGATAACCGTTTACTCTACAACTCATTTTCCTCCATTTTGTTTCATTTGCATCTATTCACCGTAGCAAATAAACCCTAACATTTGCTTTTTTTTCTGAAAGTCTTCTACCTTTAGGGGGCACTCTGGGAACATAAGCGAGGAGGAAAGAGGAGGGTGTTGCTACCTTGGAAACTTGTTTTATCTAAGGATCTTAGGCGTAGTAATGCTCTGTGCAGAAGCTCCGCCCATGTAGCTTTGGCTGAGCTGCCACAGAAAGTTGTCGCCGAGTATAAGTGATTGCACGGACGCACGGACGGACAGGCCGATGGACAGGCGCATGGACGGAAAGACAGATAAACGGACTAAGGGACGGACGGACAGACAAACAGATGGATGGATGGAGGGACGGACAGACAGACAGACAGATGCACGGACGGACGCACTGATGGACGCATCGATAGAAGCACGGATGGACAGACGCTTCGCCACACTTATCATCATTCACTTCGTGGATATGCTGTGATTTTTTTCCCATAGTTCCGTGAAGCTACGGCGGCCTCCCAAAGCGTGAGCTGTATAAGCCATTCGTGTTGTTTTAGTGTAGACGTCAGTGATTTGGACCAGGTGGGGTATGCTGACTGGAGGGGGTCTACTGGAGGGGGTCTACGAGAGGTGCGGAAGGTCGTCTAGTCTGGTACACGGGTCTGCGTTAGTAGGAGTTTTGAGGGACGCATGAGGGCGGTTGTGTTTACTACACAATCATCACTACCGAGAGTGTCTTTTGTGTTTAGCCAGCCGCCATGGCGTATGTTGCATGTAAGTGTGAGGCCTGGGCAAGTATATCCTTGAACAGAGTTGTCTACACGCGTTGGTCTGGCGGGATCTGTTTGGAGGGTGAGTCCAAGTGTTGAAAGAAGTTCCTCAACTTTCCTTCCATGCTTTCCTCTCGCAGGTAACCTCATAGCCTCCTCGTGGCATTGAAGTCGCCGACGACCAGAAGGGCGTACATTCCTGCAACCTGCATAGCTTGCGTGAAAGTTACGTGTATATATAGCTTATGTTTTGCCCACAAAGGCCGCATCTTTCGTTTACCGGGTAGGAACACATGTTCACCCGGCGCCCCAGTGCGCTGCAGTGGTAGCACGCTGGCACTTTCTTCCTTTACTCCCTGACCGTAGTCAGTTCTGCGTTGTTGTCGACGAAACGGGGAAAGTTTTTTTCATCCAACGTCAACACAGCTACGTTGTAGTTCCCGAGCTTGCGCGCATAGACTAGTTCACCACCACGCCAGTGCACATTATGTTTCAGGAAAGCATCAATTTCAAGGTTATGAACAGAAATCGCGCCGCGACACACGTCGCTATTGAGCTTGATGGGACTGCAAAGTGGCAGCGGTCCTTAGCTGATGTGGATTTGAAAGTCCGACAGCAGTTTCTGATCCACCTAGTTATTCTACGTGCCCCAGACGATGATGTTTTGCTCCAAATTGGGAGAAATGGTGAGTGCAGACACTCCTCCTGCGTTCTTCTGGCGGCGAAGCCGACCCTCGACGAGTTGATAATGTCAGCTTGCTCGGTCGAAATGGTGAATAGGCCGTCATCTGGTTGATTTGTCGGGATAGATGACAATGACAGAGTCGTAGGGTTGTAGCTGCGTTGTGTCTGCGTCGTGCCGATCGGTGTCTCCGCATCCGGCAGCGGGAGAGCCGGAGCCGTAAGGCCTAGCTCAGTCACTACGTCGTGATGCAAAGACTTTCTCGAAATGGCCGAAAATTGGGCTCATTTGGGTAAGATCGGTGCCTCAAGGATCCTGATGACTTTGTAGATGCAGTCGCACAACTTTTGGAATACCGGCACTGAAGTTTGCATGGTTCCCGCGCTGAAGCTCAGCAATATACCTCCACATGTCTAAAAAGTTGCAACCTATCCACGGAGTGAATGATGGAGAGTGGGGCGAAGCATCCGTCCGTCCATGCGTCCGTCTGTGTGACCTTCCGCACGTCCATCCACCCGTCTATGCGTGCGCCTGTTCATGTGTCCACACGTCCATCTGTGCCTCCATCCCTGCGTTCGTCCATGCATCCGCCCCTGCGTCCGTACATCCGTCCATCCGTCCATGCAGCCATCCATGCGCCCGTCCATGCATCTGTCTGTGTGTCCGTTCATCCATCTAGTCAACACTCCAAGTACCACCACCTCGCATCATTTGACCATATATTCCCCATATATAAGCACCGCTATCCAGCTGACATTCCAAGGACTGAACGAAAGGATGCACACGCGCACTTTCTTACGGCTTGCGTTTCGTGTCTACTTCCCACCTTTAACCACCTGGAGTTCATGATATATACTAGTTCACTGTATTCATGGCACTGTGGCCCAACGCTCGCTAAACCTTTCTAAAACCAGGGAGGTTATGCCCAGCGAGTATAACGTAGCAGCCCTTTCTTGCCAGATAGTGCTCAATGTACATGCCAATGGTTGCTAAGGGGGAATGAGAGGTAGGAGAATTCGGATTTTAGTTAACGCGCACGCTGCGAATTTTTTATTGTACAACAACGCACAGAAGAAATCACCTTGGAGGTCAAAATGTAAGACTGGTTACACACGTTACACACTACGACTACTACTACGACTACGAGCAACGAATGGGTGCTGCTATAAGAAGCTTCGCCCCTAAAATGGGTCGCAAGAGATGCGTGGTTCGACCATAAGTGGCCAGGGTGGTGTTCTCCCCCGACCCCTTTCCTCCATTGCCGCGTCTGTGACGTGTGCTTCCCGCGGCCTTCCTGCCAACTCATCAATGACAAATTATCACCCTTCCACCTATCTAGCCAATTCAATGAAGCCAAGACTAAGCTTTGGGGACATGTGCACCTGGGGCCTTCTCTTGCTAGCCCAAGTGGCTCCCTGGCGTAACTGAATGAAAATTGGGAGAGAAAAAAATCACCAGCTAAGAAGCATGGTTCCTTGTTCTATGCAGCAGAGATCCAATAAAAATATTGCTAAATTAAAGTAGCAGAGCGAAAATATTTAGTCGGTGGGATTAATAATTAAAACTCTGCAGTACGTAAATAAAGTTGTTTCTCTCGCTCTCTTGCGGTACGGCTCGGTGATTTTGTTATATTAACGTTGTTCAAGTATTTGTGGAATGCTTGCGTTTTTTGAACAGTATCACAATTTTACTACGTTCCAATACGTCTCGCTATGTCATTATAGACCTTGCAGTAGAATTATTACAACGTTCTGCTTCACATAACCCGTGAGATAAGAATCTTGCGACGTCATCGATGCCCAGCAGTGGCTCGAAGAGCGGTCGGTCGCCTCCGTTGACGACGTAGTGGTAGCTTCTGTCCGTGGCTTGTCGAGCAATCGTCCGTGTAGCGCAACCGGACATTATCAAGCTGAGGTTGCCCAATAGCTGTGCATCGCTGTTGGTGCTCAACCGTTTCAAGATAGTATCCAGGGTGAAGGGATCGCGTCCTATAATGTACTCGACCGTGTAGACGCGCAGCGCTGTGGCTGTATCGCCATTACCGCTTGCGTTCGCCCGAGGCTTCACATATTCTTCCAAGAATGCTTTAATCTGCGAAGTTGCAAGAAAACGAAGAGCGCATTAGAAGCTTGCAAATAATTTTGGGACGAGTTATCTCGACCAACAATTCCTCCGTTGATGATATAGAAGTCAACACACCTGATCATGCATGCATCCTTAGCGATAGCTGATGACGATTTAGCAGTAGCTTCTTCTTTGTCGTTTTTATCAGGGATGCTGTGTGTGATTCATCGGTGGAATTCTTCGTGCCCACTTACAAGAACGCCCCAAAGTACAGTGGAAGAACAAATGTACAAAAATGGTGAAGTAAAATCCTGTTCATGTGTGCGCTTCTATGTTGCCAATCAATTTTTGGGAAAGGTCCAACGTCACTCTCAAAATTACTCCCACTTTTCCTACACAACGTTTTTTATTACGCTACACTGCACCCTACACCTGAAAAACGGCAGAGTGCAACAATAATAATACATCGTCGTAGGACATGCGTATGTGTAACAATAATAACTGATATACAATTACGCTAAGAAAAACATGGGGGATGGTATTAGAAGTAATTCTAACGTAATTGTGAAGAAAGAAAAGTGGACGAAAAGATAACTTGCTGTGGGCAAAGAACAAACCTGCGACATTCCAATAACTTATCCGATTCTCTATCAACTTAGCTACCAGGGTGGCTATCCCCCCGTTAACTTTATGGAGTTTGTGTTTAAGGAGTACGTGAGCGCTTTCGTCAGCGCTGCGTGTTTCCATTGAGGTGAGTGTGGGACCCTCATTATTTTGCTTGTTGGCGTCACGTAGCGCGTGATATTATTACAAGCTGGCAGCAGACCAATGTGTTTCGAACATGCATCTGCGCTTCAAAGTGGGATTTGAATATTTCTCTACAGTACTGTGAAATACGAAGTTAGGAAGGAGACTCGAAACAAAGTAGATAATACAAGCACAACGATGTAGTTGAAAAACATCGCGCTTGTAGTGTTTACTAGACAGACCGATTTTTCTGGCCCCAGCACAGCCCGGCCCAACAACTTCTTGTCCGGCCCACCTGAGCCCGGCCCGGTGGTTTGAAATGTGCTCCGTACCCGGCCCGTTTGGTCTCGGCGCGACCTGGCCTGGCCCGTTTCAGCCAGCTTTGTCTTGGACATAAACGAGGCATCAGCCACTCCTCGGTTGTTGTGAAGGAATCTTCCTTACACAAAAAATATTCTAGTGAGTGTTTTGGAACTTCTTTCCGTGTCACAGCTTGATCTGGTGCACTTTGTGTACTTTCGATTATTTACGCCCGTAACATAATTGCGAAATAATTGCAAGGTAAATACATTATCTTTTCAGTCATAGCTGACTGTCTCATGTACGCAGTGCTAACCACACAACCTTACTCTTTGCCTTCCAAAAACCACCACGAAATATATTCACACAGTAAAAGGGAATTCGATTGATTGATTTGATTGATATGTAGAGTTTAACGACCCAAAACCACCATATGATTATGAGAGACACCACAGTGGAACATAAGATGAGAGAAATAACAGACACCAGTAGTCGGAGTCTACATAAATTGCACGTGAGCCGTGGCTGCCGAGTAAAAGTAACACGTCTCCTGCAAACGTGATGTATCACGGCTTTTCGCGCAACTGACACTTGGACGAGAAGAGACAGGCACCACGGGCACGACGCCATACAATAAAAAATCAAAGCATGTCCGCGGAGTGAATGATGATGAGTGGGGCAAAACGTTCATCTGTCCGTGTGTTCGTCCATACGTTCGTTGGTCTGTCTGTCCATGCATGCGTGCTTTCGTCCGTCCTGCCGTGCATCCATCCGTGCGTCCGTCCATCCTTCTATCCGTGCGTGCGTGCTTGCGTGCGTTCATCTGTCTGTCTGTCCATCCATGCGTCCATCCGTTCCATTACACACAGTTGTATGAGACTAACGTTATCTCGGAAATAAGTCGGGAAATAATGAAGAGGCAGCGTCATCTATTATACTATTGAGGAGAGTCTGTGGGTTACGCCTGAAGCAGGACAAGGTTAAACTAAGAGGATCTTCGCTTCTAAAGAACATGTTGCAGCTGTTTCTGGGAGGAATACGCCTTGCTGGGCAGCGTTACAAAATTTAAAGCTGTCGTGCTGGCTCCTCGATTGTCTCCAAGATATACTATGTATGCGAGCTCAAAAAAGCAGGTTATTTTACCCACCCTTCTTTCCTAGTTGTCGTCACAGCAGATCATAATCTGACAATGCGAGCTAGAACCTTTAGCAAGCATGCCACCGTCTTCGTTTTAAAGTCGCAGCACCTTGCGGTGTGGATCGTTCCCTCCTCGGAAGTAAAAGTAGTAGTAGCAGTGGAAGTGCCAGTAGTATTTAGCCACTTAGTAGTCGTATTTAGCCACCTCTAGTTTTGAACTGCTCAGTAGGTCACATTGTGTGCATATGTCCTTAGAAATATCAGTAGATGGCATTAGTGGTTTTCGTATAGTTCACGATGTCGTGTAGTTGAGACACACACACAGACACACAGACAGAAGGACGGACGGATGGACGGATGATTTCGTATAGCTTGCGGGTGGACATACAGACAACCAAACAGACAAATAGACGCTTCGCCCCACTTATCATATTCACTCCGTGTATATGCTGCGATTTTTTTTCTGAAATCACCTATGGCATCGTCTTCTTGTGACGGCCTTCGATCTTTGAAAGAGTGATGTCTTTATGGCAAGATCTCTCTGTGGCTATCATTGGCGCTCAGCACAGTGCTGTGTACAACATGGCGTACGTTCGAACAGTCCGAGAACAAACACGCTTATGCCCCACTACCCTACTTCGTCTTTTCTGTCCGTGTCGCGCGCAATTTTTTCAATCTTCATCCCGATAATTTAAATATTCTTTCTCTAATATTATGCGGAGGCGGGCTTTTACACTCCGTGTCAACCTTCCACTAATCTTTCTAACAATTATAAACGCTCATCTACACTTTTGAAATGATTTGCATGAGTGTAGGTACGTCCTAAAACAATGTGTCTTTAGTGTGCGGGTGTCTCAAAAGCCTCGACTTCAGTTAACGACAATCTGTCTTGAGCGTTACTTCCTTGCGGGAATATGAAACTCTACGATACAAGAACCGAAAGTCTTCAGAGATATGTTAGCCGCAATGCCACTTCAAATATGTACATTGCACAAACGTGCACACGTTTAATCATGATAATACGCCCTTTCACAGTAAAGTCTTCCCCGCAGCCATAGGCACAGACACTGTAGACACCATCGACTTGAAGCAGCTTTGATGGGGACACACTGTCTTTTGGAAAGATGTAGCTGTAAAGCGAGGAAAACCATATGGATTTCGAAAGAAAAGCATCTTAGTTGGCGAAGAATTTCTCCTGGTCCACGAGGAGGACGGGGTCGTTCTGGTCTGGTGTCATGATCGCAGACCAGAGAGAATTTTTCGGCTACTAAGAGGCTTTTCTTTCTCGGAAATAAGTAAGGATTTTCTTGTAACTTCATGCTACAAACTGGTGGTTGTCTTCTTTCAATTTCTTGATCCTTCGGACACCTTGCGGGTTTCCGCAGAACTCATTTGCATTAGCTGTTGGCGAGAATTGGGCGAAAATTGGGCCCATACATCAGGATTACTGCACACTTGTTGACACCTTAGTGACCAGAACCATTGACATAGCTCAGCGAGACTGCCATGAAGGCCTTTATGACGACGGCATCTATGCAGGTCACTCAAATTGAGATGTGCATAATGTTGATATGGTGGCAGCTATTCAGCCCAGTTGGCGTCTTCGGAAGTTGTCGCGTTGTTGAAGGTAGAGCTGACGCCAAGAGTGCCTTTGCCTTCGGCTTCCTCTTGAGGGATACTCTTCTGCTCCGTTCAAAGAAGCGACCATTACAACCGGGGCTATTGTGGTACATGTCTTGCGCATCACTTCTGATATTTCATAACTGTCGATCTTATACTCATGTCCTTTTCAGATGAGAAGAAGCTTAAGGTGGAGCTCAATCCAGTGCGGGGCGTCACCACGCTTATGGCACATGCGCGTCCGTTCCCCCTCTCTCACCTCGCAACGCCGAAGCAGGCACCGTCTGTTTGTTGAGTAAAAAAAACCAACTGATCACGCTGCGCAACCGTCCACTGGCCACATCGTATATATAGGCACTGAATTTCGGCCGTAAGGTAATACCGGTGGGAGGTTTCTTCTCTGTGCACTGTTAACAAGAAATGTTCGCAGCGTGCGCGTTATCTAAAAGCGGACTGCGGGTCTATGTGTCATTCGGAATCTTCTGTCTTTCCTTGCCCATTGGCGGTGATTAGCATGTTCTGGTAGTAAACAGCCGTCCACCACTGCGTGCTTTGCGTCTACCCAGTTTCTCTCTTGCACAACGCCACGCTGACCTTAGCGTCAACGTCACCATTAGTTTAAGCGATAGCCTCACTGCTTCTCATTTTCACACGGTTTCCTTTAGCCGGACTTAATGGATTAATTTTTCCAGGATGGCACAATATTGAACTGCTCCTTTCATCAAAGAAATGACAACACTGCCATGACCCTTGGCTGATGTCATTGGTAGCGCAACTTCAACATGACTTTTTCGAAAATCGATGGCTTCATTGAACCCTCTTATATAGATTCCCTGCTGCGATAATGTCTTCTCAGCAATACCACTGGTATTGGGCTCGTAAACCAATTGTGACAAGAGGAATACTCCTTTCATAAACATCTCTGTGCAGGACGCAGTTATGACTGCTGGCATAATGTAAAACTTGCTCCTCGACTGATTATGGTCCTTGCAGAGTCGAATGGTGATTAACGCTCTGTTTTCTGACACCCAATGTACTCCGCTGCTATTTGGCATTACTACTCACAATCGCTTCGATCCAATTAGAAGACCTACACAGGTTTCGCAGGTTGCACTTTGGAAAACAGCTGAGGCAGCCAATGATCGACCTTCTCCAATGATAACTTCTTGAAAACTATTCCCCTTTGAAGAATAATTGATGTCGCCACATAGGAAAGCAATGACAACAACTTCTATCTGCAATAAATACGACAGTCATTACAGAAATTAAAACAAGTAACCTTTTAATTGCTGGAATCAGCCGGCCTGGTTAAATGCGCTAATTGAAATTAATACTACGAATAGCATGTAGCCACATCAAAATTTAAAGAAGGCGGTCACTGGTAATCACTGCAGAGTGATGAAATCTGGGTGGATTAGGTAGCGAAACCAAAACCGGCGCACCAGGCAGCCCACCTGCTATTCACTTCGAAAACACCTTCGATGATAAGTTAACAGTTTTAGATTGTGTGAAAAGTTAACTCTATTCATTTCTGTCATAAATATTATTTGTAGACATTTGAAGATGCCTTCTGCCAAGGTAAAGGGAATGTCGCAAGTGGCATGCGGATGTTTCCTTTCTGTAATTTTTTTAAGCACCCGGTATAAGAGACCCGGGCCTAATAGGGGCTTGCCCTAGGCCCGGGCCTACCCAAGCGCGAAGCTCAAGGACACAAGCCCGGCCCGTGCCTGATCCAACCTGCATTGCCCGGCCCGGCCCACGAGCCGGGTTGGGCCTGGGCTTTCGGGCCACCCGGGCCTGTGCAGTGCTCTAGTGTATACTTCGTATCGTGACTCCTCACTAACTTCGCATTTCGCAGTAACTGTAGGGCAGTATTTTAATCATGCAAATTCAACTAGCCCAATGCCTCACTTTGCTTACATTTCAAAACAAAGTTAATTTTAATGGGATTGGTAGAACTATTTTTCTGTAAGGGGGCTTTTCCCGTTCAGTGGTACGATGAATACTACTTATGCCATGAAACGAAGAATGATGCCTTGCAGGCGAGCTTGTCGAGCAAACATCGCTAATGTGCACCACGATAGTGGTGCCATCATCGATTCTTAGCGGGGAATTCTGCACAATAGCTTGAACGTAAGTAGGCATGACTGCCAACCAAGGCCTTTGATACCAAACTGCCTCTACCGTGCCACCTCTAAGTCGCAGTCTATATCGCTGCGCTACCCAGCCGCCTTCCCAGCGTGAAAGCGCTCAATTTGGTGTCACTCTTTTCCACCACATGCCACCTCGATGGGTTACTAAGAAGTATCTTTCCGCACAACATATGTTGTAAACAGCACATAGTTGTTTTAACTGTGAAGCACCTTATGCGTCCGGCTAGTCATTCATTCATTTTGTATTTGGCGTGGTCACTTTCACAGCAAAGGGCTAAACAGACACTACAACAAGGCTAACAATTGTCAAACACGGGTTAAATTGAACGAACAAGACCGAAAATATTATAAAAAATTGTCATGAAGTAATCACATCAACTGACTTAATTTCGCTAAAGCGTTTTGAATTCTTGGGGCGCAGGAGAGAGCGCCACCACGACTCTGAGCGAACGAATACCCCTGCGTCGGGGCTGCTTCGGCGCGTGAATAAGCCTGATGGCACAAACAACCCGACAGAAAAGGTGTTCTCGGTGTCCTACCCACTTCAGCGCGTGTATTGTCACCTCGGCAGCACGCTGACCCCGTGCACAGGGCACGCACTCGCGCTGTTTCTTACTGCCGAACTGTCGCACTCTCCGTCACCTCGCACCATGAAAGAATTGGCAACCACTCCAGAGTACTCTTACCTACGGCCGGGCAGCCTGAAGGCCGTGTGTTTTCAATGTCGAATCGAACACATGCGGTTTCCGAGAGAGACCCGCGAAGCATGCAAAGGCGGCCTCATGGAGCAGCAACAACAGCTCCTTCTTTCTTTCGTTTTACAAAAAGAGGAGCAACAGCTAAAGGCCATGTTGCCGGACAAAGGCTCTTACTCCTCTGGGCATACGGCATGCATGCAAATTGTTTTGATTCGTGTAAATAATAAACCATTAGCATGTACATAACTAAATGCAAACTAAGCAAATACAGTTACACATCGTACAAATACCCTCAGAACACGAAAATGTTTACAAATACTTCAAAAAACGATACAATGAAACACTTTATGTAAAATAAAAATAACATGGAAACACTTCATGAAAAGAGACATATCATGCAAAACACTTCATGAAAAGAAAGACACATCACTCACACATGTACCTCAATGTAATAAATAATGATTGAGACTGTATTAAGAAAAACAGTGAAAAAAGACATGTATAAACGGTGTAGAAAATTTTATTGATAAGTTATCGTAGAGTGTAACAGAAAGATTTTTTTACATATTGTTTGAAACGGGGTGCGTAAAAGCGTATGTTATTCCTCACAATATTTATTAGCCGGGGTATTTGATATTGTAGGTCCTGGCGTCCGTAGTGTGTTGCTTGGTGGCGTAACTGAAACCGTAGAGACTAAATTGGTATACTAGTAATATGGAGTCTCTTCTCCATGCTAATACGAAGTCTTTTGAGCAGGACACCGTGTCGACAATCAGAGAATGGTTGCAAGGAAAGATAAAGGAGGGAATCATGGCTGCCCTGAGTTACCCGTGTCTGTGTCAGTCCCTTCAACTGTGCTTGACCTCGGCGATTCGGCTTCGACGGCGCCTACTTCCCCACTCGGACGAAGACGAAATGGGCCTGTCAGTGGCCTCGCACAGGCGGGTACGCGACAAAGACGTGCCGGAATGCCCGCGGAAATGGATGCAAGCCGGTGCAACACCAGCACTTCCGCTGAACATGAACCCTCCGCTGTCCGCCAATGAAAGTATAACGAACACATCCCCGACAGTGAAGGAAGCACTTCGAAGGCTCCTATCACCGTTGTTCGCACGCCAGCGAGGGGGCAAACGAACCAGAAGCGAGACTTGGAGGAAGCGCCAGCTTCACCAATTGGTGTACTGCTGACTCAAGGGCCCTGCAGAGTTCAGGCCTCGCAACATCGCGGGCGTCATGCCGCGACCTAGCCTGAGCCCTCCGCCTGTTGAAGAAGACTTCAGAATAGTCGGCTATGAGACAGCAAGCGGAGAGCAAGATCATTGGAGGCCACAGCTGGCGAGCGATCCTGCAGTGGCGGTAACTGCGGTGTACCGTCCCTCTAGTGCCTGGCGGCTCCTTCACGGGAAATCCACGCCTGACACTGCTGGCGGCACTTGCTAAGCGGCCTGGTGTAATGGTGGTGCGCACGAGCCACTGTGGAGACATCGTGGCCTGGACGCATCGACGGCGGCGTGCTTTTCGGAGCTCCTGACAGTCGATGAGCTGAATGGCGTTCCCGTCGGGAAACATGTGGATCGTCGCATCAGAGTCGGCTCCCTTCACGGTGTGAACAGCGACCTCAGAGACTCGTATCTGATGGTGGACTTCTTGACGATGGTTCTAGATGGTCGGTCAAGGCCGCAATAAGCGAGGAGTCCTGCGAGGTGCGCTCCTACGCTGCTGCGGTCGAAAGACTGTGTAAGAAAGGTCAACGCATCTCTTCTCCGAAGTACCATTGTGGGTACGTCAGTGCCGTGTCGATCGCTCCTGCCTCCACTGAGTCCCTCCATGGACGATTCAACCTCCTGCCCCACCCGCTGAGCCTACTGAGGACCCGTGGGACGCCTTAATCACCACCCTGCTCGCAGCGCTGTGCATGGTTGCTCATTCACTACCACCGGACCACCCGATGCGCGCTGTGCATCTAAAAGCAGTAAGCGGACAGCCCAGTCCTTTCGAGCCTAAGTGAGTGCCCCGTTATTGCGGCAAAAGCGCCGCCCCTCCTCCCCCCCCCCATTAAGGTGCCCTCCCCAGGACTATCGTTTAGCACTGGCTATTCTTTTGGCAGCAGCTCCTACCTATGTCGGGCCGGCGGCGCCCTGATCACCCCTCTTATTTCACCTATCTAGTTTTTACTCTTCCTTGCTTTTATCCCCCTTCTTCTATCCCCTACAAGGCACTGCGCCATGTCGCCTAATGACGGGCAGAAATTAGGCCCATTTTTTTCTTCTTCGAGAACCACGCATTCGACAGAATGCAGTGCAGACGACGCGCACATAAACTGCCGTAACAAGCAGGCAGTCGTAACAAGCAGGCAGCGTAGCAAAATGCAGAGTATGTGTCGCACATCGACTCTATGAATCTGCCTCACAAGAAGACGCTACTGGTGCCGGAGAAACTCCACCTCAAATATTGGTGTTATTGGCGCTTTCGTAAACGGAGCAGTGGGAATTCCACGAACGGGTGCCACTTCATCGGGTTTCGAAGCATGGCAGCTTCTGAACGTTTCTTGTCAAGTCAATCTCAGGCGTATGGTTATCCTATATTCTGTGTGGACTTACATTTTTGAAGCATAAGTTAGTGTTTAAACCTCAGCAGTGTGGAGCCCGTAGCGCCTATGCATCCTTTGAGCTGAATTAACACAAAAACAAGAAATATTTGCAGTTAAAAAATAAGCTGGTTTGATCATACAGTATGGTCAAATAGTGCCCCTTTTGAGGAGTCTGTGCTAGGAGGTGAGCTCAACATCGGACAGTAAGCTGTTCGAACAAAGCTCTTTGTTTCTTTCCAATAAAGTTTTATTATAAGCCCCGTCGGGTTACTTAATCTGACTCATTAATGTTAATCATTTTTCCAGGCATTCTGAATCTTGGTAGGCCAATTAGGTTCAGATTTATTTTCGCTAGTTGACGGTACAATAAAATAATTAGCGGTGACAGAATAGTGTATGTATAACTGACGCAAAAGGGAAACATATTATATTGCACAAGTTTTTTTTATATTTCAGCCACGTATTGTTGTAGTACAAATGGTTCGCAGAGCGACAATCAGTAAAAGCTCTGCAACTGGATCATTGTCGCATCTGCACTTTCGGTTCCTTGGACGAAGTGAAAAAACTCCGAAGCATTTTCCCGAGGGTGAACATGGTTAAGTGCGAATGCACGGGGTGATGCTATGAGGGCTATTTATTAATTCGCACTATTATATTTATTAATCACACTATGGTGCCTTTATGGTGTAATGGTTCCTGGGAATTGCAATTCGATCACACGGGGGAGTTTACGTTAACTCACTGGCGAATGCCAACGGATTTTAACTTTACTCCCCCTCATGGCATCACCCCGTGCATTCGCACTTAACCATGTTCACCCTCGGGCAAATGCTTGGGAGTTTTATTACTGATGATGATGATTAAAGTGTATATAATGAATTTAAGTGTTGTTTGTCATGAAGCATTTGTACACAGATACATTATATACGAAGTTTTATTTATTTACACTTCGCGATTTTCGTACGATGCATTAAATGCACACATCGCGAGCGCGTCACACAAACCTACACACAAACTACACTACAGATTAGCACCTATTCGTGTTATCGTTGTAGCTCACGGTTAGTACCAGCGCATTGTGACTCGAGAAATGTACGGTGAGCGGGTCCGGCAAGACGGAGCGGACCGTACAGTTCCTACTGAACGCCAAGTCTATGAAGCCACCGTTGATCGTGGTCGGAAACTCGAGAGACAGACACGTCATCGAGTAATTGTTCAGCATGTGGTCAACCAACCTGCCATTGTCTTTTCTAACGTCCACGTTAAAGTCACCCACCACCACAATCGGAACCGAGGGACGCGCGCGCACAGACTCACTCTCCATCGCCGCATCCATCTGCTCCAAGACGTCATCTCTCGAGAGGTTCGGGGCCAGGTAGACGGTCACAACCAGGACGGCATCGCCGGAGTAGGCACTGGTGTAGACGGAGGCGTACGGCGAGTCGTCTCTGAGCGGCGAAGTACACACGGCATGCGAGAGGACGTTGGCGTAGACGTGTTCAACCAAGCACACGCCGCAGTACTCGCCCCGGCTTCCACTCCGGGCGAAGGAGCACGGGTCGTCAGTGGGACACGTTCGCGGCGATGCATCAGGAGCGATGTCGGCACGCTGTAAGACCAGGAGTTCGGTCCGGTCCTGCTGTCGCCTCAGCTCTTCACTGAAGGGGCGGTAGCGCTTTAGGAAGACGTCCACTCCACCAGCCCTTCTCTCGGCGAGGGCCCAGGTCACGCGATCGTAGCCACTCAGGGAGACATCGGCAGCGCAGTCACCGGTGAGCGGTTCCAGGTCTCCATGAGGCAGAGGAGATCAACTCTGGAGAGTACGGGGTCTTTGGCAACGTCCAGTGCATGCGCCGAGAGAGAGCGGACGTTTAGGAGCGCGAGCGTGAATTCCCTACAGCCACCCTCGCACATCCTGCGGAAATGCTGGTCCCTCAGAGCGGAGAGGTAACGCTGCGTGACGGTGACGAGACGGTGATTCTCGAGCCTCCGAAACTCATCGAGCATGAGTTTGTCGGGGTTGTCTTGCTTGTGGTAGAAGGTGTGGTCTCCCTCAGCGTTGGTGAGGTATAGTCCGTTGAGGTTAGTACACCGTAGACGAGCTTCTGCGGGTGCGTCTTGGAGTAGTCGTACACGACCGAGGCGTAGGTTCCCCCCTGAAATTTGTGCACGGTGATGGCGCTGGCCTGGACAAGGGGGAACTGCGTCCGTTTACAAGCTATGCCGGCCTTTCGATCTACCGTGACGGTGGCCGACTGCATCTCGATGGGTATCCAGTTCTCGCTGGTCACGTCGTAGCCGTTGGAACAGGCCTCGTGAACGGCCCGAGTGGCGCGCGCACGCGTGAGCTTTCCGGTACCGGGCACATTGAACTCGAGCCACAGTCACCTCACGCGCGTCTCTTCATCCTCGTCTCTTTCTCCTTCTTCATCCACTCCATCTCCATCATCGGGCAACGGGCCGGCGAGCTCACACAGGCGCAAGACTCCAATCGCACCGTTGACCAGACCATCCACGAGATCGATGTTATGAGTCATCATGTAGGGCTTGCCAAACACGGCCATGACTTCCCCGGGCAGATTTGCAAACTCGCTGGGAACCATGCGGGCAACCCTGCGCTTAACATTCTCGAGCAGATGCGGCGTCTTGCAGCCGAGGTACCGATCACGCGCGCGAAGCACCACGAAGTCGTCCAGCGAACGGGCCACGGTCTCGTTGAAACGCGTGACATCGGCGTTCGAGTAGAAGATGCGCACGGCTGAGGGCGCGCGCTCGGCGGCTTCCTCGACCGAGACGAACCTGGATTCGAGAAGCTTTACTTCTTCGGGCTCGAGCGCGCGGCCGTCCCCAATCTTGGTGAGGACCGCG
Organism: Rhipicephalus microplus; assembly: GCF_043290135.1. Taxonomy (NCBI): domain Eukaryota; kingdom Metazoa; phylum Arthropoda; class Arachnida; order Ixodida; family Ixodidae; genus Rhipicephalus; species Rhipicephalus microplus. The sequence continues at coordinate 130,618,753 of NC_134708.1, forward strand.
GAGAAGGTGACGTCGGACTGGCGCACGACTCTCGCGAGCGGGAAGTATTTGGGATGATGCCAGGTGACAGTGCTGAATCCGAGGAGACCATCAGCACTGCGGGGCCACTTGAAGATCTCGCTGGCACGCACAGGCGGCAACTGCCGCAGGTCCCCGCAGAGGATGACGTCCAGTCCACCGAAGGGTTCGGTGAGTCGCTGCGTGATCTGGCGCAGATGGCAATCAACCAGTTTGAGTTGGTCGGCGGACATTATACTGACTTCGTCTATGATGACGCACTTGACTCTGCGGAAGGCACATGGGAAGATGTTCAGGTCACTAGGTCGGAGTCCACCATCCTCCATGACTCCGAGGCGGACGTCCTGTCGGTTTCCACGGGCAGCCCGCACGAGTTTGAAGGCACTGTGGACGGTGGTTCCACCCACAGCAACGGCGGCCTTCCCCATACTGGCGCAGATCACGTACGCGTTGTAGACGGAAGGGACGGATGAGGAGGAGCCGTCTTCCCAGCCAACGGCACCGCAGCAGTCCGCACAGCGGTTATACACGTCCATGGCGAGCTTGAGCACGAAGGTCTTGCCACAACCCGCGGGTCCCGTGAAGAAGACCCGCAGCGGAGGCTGCCCCGGCGTGGTCTGACGGTGCAGAATCTCGCACAGCAACTATTACTGCTCGGGGTTGGTGCTGCGCATCATCGAGACGTACTCTTCTCGTTCCATGATTCCGCGCCATTTGCGTACCGCAGCACACAGCGTACTGACCTCCTTGAGCAGTCGGAGCAGGCGCTCGTTAGGCAGCACGTCCGCGTACACACTAGCATCCGTATCTCGTCGTTCGGGGATTTGTACCTGCGCGCACCCGTCATCTTCACTGCATTCTTCTTCTTCTTGCATTGTTCTTTCTTCATCCTCCTCTTTCTCTCACCTGAGCCGCAGCATCTCGGCGTAGTGGACCTCCACCATTTCTTGGACCAGTGCATCGTCATCCGCCGGGTTGTATTCTTTTCGTTTTACCTCGATCAACTGATTGTTGTTCTCGTAGATGGACACATACATATTACCTTCCAATGCATCAACTGTTTCGCTTCGGAACGGGACGTATAGAAGGACATTTTCCCGCATTTACGACTCCATATCGTTACCGGGGTTGTATCCGCGGTAGCGTATCACAGCCGGCCGTACCCTGAGCACGTAACGGCAATCACCCTTCGCCGGCCGGTACTTGCTGGCGATGTCGGCGAGGCATACGTCGTTGAGGGTAGGCGGCCTGGCCTCGTACTTTTGCACGAGGTTCGCTTTCCAGACGTCAGTGGAGCCCGGAGGGAGCGCCTCCAACTCGGCATGCGTTTTGCGTACGCGCACCCGTTCTTCGGGGTAACACGTGGGGACGTACACCACCTTCCGGCTCTTGTGCGACATGTCCTGTTTGAGCAGAAACCAGGCCGCCTCCTGTGCCGACATTTCAATTCCTTTAAGGATGTCCACACGAAGCTTACGGATCACGGCTTCGATGTCGTCGTTTGGATTCGTTTTGAGGATCTCAGCAACGATGCGTTTGAGGTTGGACATTCCGCGGTCGGACTTATTGACATAGTCCACCACGTAGGAAGCGCACGCGTAGTGATCGAGTATTATCTGCATATCCATATTCGAATTGAAGACCCGGCCTATCCACGCGTTGAATGCATTCACAAACTTTTCCGCCGGGGTCCTTCGATGGAAGACGCAAGGTCACGAAAGGCCGGCGTGCAGGACATCTATATACTCCTTCTTGGAGTGCAGGCCGAAAGCGCGTAGGAACGAGGCGAGATACTCAAAGTCGCCGGACTCGAGGCCCTCGTGCATTTCATCATACTTCTTCTTGAGGGCCTTGAGACGCTGGCGTTCCCGCTCACTCTCCGCATCGTCTCCCTCCGGCGCAGGTGGAAACGGCACCACGGTCCTCGTTTCATCACTGGGCATGAAGGGCGCCCCGAAGCGGCACTTGGTGCGGCCGCGCTTGTACCACGTGTGGGTGTGCTGATGCGTCGGCGTGCGCGGCCGCCTGAGGAGCGTAGTGTCGAGCGTGAGGAGTTGGGCCACCATCTCGAGGGTCTTGGGCATGGAACCTTCCTCACCGGTGAGCTCCTCGTCGGGCGCCTCTTCGAGCCACAGGATCACGTGCACGTGCGCGCTTCCTCACTGCTGGAACTCCACCTGCTTGAAGTAATTCCGGATCACGTACGGGCGGGACGGCGAGCAGTTTCGGTCGGCGAGCACGTTCATGATGACGTCGAAGATCCTGTTGATGTACATCGCGCAGGCAACGGGGTCGTCGTTCACGAGCTCCACGCGCTCCCAGGCCATCATCTCGGACACGGGCCGAGGCGTGCCGTCGGGCCCAACCCGCAGCCGCTCCAGGGTCTCGAGCAGGCGCTCGCAGTGGACCTCGGACGCGGACATGGTCATGAACGCGTGCGGCTTGCCGAACTGGCGGATCAATGCGAAGAGTTCACTCCTGCGATCTTGCCAGTACTGGACCGTATTTGGAATGCCCCGCATGAATGCGAAGTCGCGGTCCAGCACCTCCTCCAGGAACTTCTTACCGCCACTCTCGAGCTGCTCGCGCATGATGGAACCAGTGGTCTCGTTGGTGCGAAACATCATGTTGCTTTCCGCAACGTTGTACCGCATCACTTTCGCGGCCATGTACAAGACGTGCTCCGGCGTTGCTGCACGCCGGTCGGTGCGCCGTATCTCGCTGCTGGTCATGACGAATGGCGTAGAACGCGAACCCATGATCTTGCGAGGCACGCCCATGTATATCGTGGGGAAGGCGAGCTCTTCCGCATACGCATCCAGTAAGAGCGCCAGTGGGACGCGGTTCTCACCCGGAGCAAGGTGCAGGCTATGCGACTGATCGATCAGCTTGTCAGCGGCAGCGGCATCGTCCAGTTCACCGCTTCGCTCCCCATCATCTCTCATCAAGAGAGCGCGCGGTCGTTGCTCACCCTCCTCATTAAAGAAGATCGTCTTTGACATGGCATTGAGGGCAATGGCTAGTTGCACGGGGTCGTCCAAATCCATGTTCTCGGGGACAGTATCGATGTAATCCGCGTCGTGTCCCCCCTGGGCGCGTTCACCTTCACAAACGGCCGCATCATCGTCATCGAAGACACCCAGCCGACTCCAGTCGATGCGCACGCCGCTAGCGACATACAATGGCGCATGCTCCAGGTGCTTCAACCACGCGAAGATGTTACCGCGCTTCACCAGTCCGCGCCTGTACGTAGCCTGACTCACCAGCCTCCGCTTCACGTGCACGTCTATCGCAACGTCCTCGGGAACCAGCCGCGGAAGACACTCCACCACGCTCGGAACGTCGATAGGCACGTTCACGATCTGTCCCTGAATGCCGTACTGACCGTTGCCCCGCGTGAGCCGCCTGATGCTCATGAAGGGGAGTCGAGGCGAGATGAGGCGCTTTTCCACCGGGTTCAGATCGGGGAGATCCGCCGGACGAGGCGGGTACGCGTAGCCGTGGCTCTTGCTTGACGGCGGAACCCGCCCGGCCAGCAGGGACTCTCGGCAAGACGCACACACCCGGAACGCACCAAAGGGAGCCAGCCGCGGGTCTTGCGCATCCATGTCGTCGCATCGGTGTTCGCCTACCTTCTTCCGAACTCGTTCTAAAGAACCCGCAACGCGTTCAACCTGTTGGTCTCGTTCCTCACGCCGGATATGCAGCTCAGGTTGTTATCGAACCACAGCCGGTCACACACGGCGCAGCTGTGACCGAAGCTGCGATCCACAAAGTCGCGTTTGAAACGCGCGTCCGGACGAGCAAAGTCCAGGGCTCACACCCTCTCCCGCGCGGCACGTTCACTGGCTCGAATGGCTTCGGGAACGTCCACTCGCCGTTGACGATTGCGAGCGGCGTCTTGACGCCGGCGTTCATCGCCCTTCTCCGCCTGACGCTTGCGTTGTCGTTCCGCTTCTTTGGCCGCGTTCGCGGCTCGATGCTGACGCCTCATCTCGGCCTCGCGAGCGTGCAGTTCACCATCCGCTGCGCGCTTCGCCCGCTTGCACTCGGCCTCGCGAGCACGCAGTTCGGCATCCTCTGCACGCTTCGCCCGCTTGTCCTTGGCCTCGCGAGCGCGCAGTTCGGCATCCGCTGCACGCTTCGCCCGCTTGCACTCGGCCTCGCGAGCACGCAGTTCGGCATCCGCTGCACGCTTCGCCCGCTTACGTTCGGTCTCACGAGCCCTTCGCAGCGCCGCCTTGTCTTCCAACGTCGGCGAAACCATCACCTCCGCGGTACCATCACCTCCAACGACGGGTGCAGTGCTGGCATTCGGTTGTACTGCATTCGTTGTTGATGGTAGCGTTGCCTCCGGGACATCCATCGCACGACCCGCTCTCGACGGGAGACTGAGAGAGAAGGCGGGCGCGCGAGAGAGAGGGGTGCGCGCGCAGCTGTAGCGAGCGAGGAGAGCGCAGGAGCGAGCGAAGGGGGAGGGGGACGCGCGCAGCGGCGTTAAAGATATAAGGCGCGTTACTGACACCGATATCAGCGTCGCGTCCGCGGCTTATCGGTAGAGCGTCGCGCTGCGGCCCGCCAAGTCCTCTTTCTTTTAAAGATAGAGAGAAGACTGCGGACGCCGCCGACGGCGGTGGATGGTTTGGGGTCGCTTACAAAGTGTATTCACACTTAAAAGTAGTTCGGCAGCCATCACTGATATTGCACTGTGCCATGTAAGGGGGCTGCTGCGGCTGTCGAGAGAATATTGTAACGGATATAACAACCTCACAACCGGGACGTCCTATTTACAAGGTTTAATAAGGGCGAACTTGTGCCCAAAGCCAAAAGAACTACACAGTAGCTGGGAGAAAGCAGCGAACGCTCGTCGTCCTCTTCTTCTCTTCTTTTCCGCTGCTCGGTAGCAGCTCGTGCACAGGCTGGGCCGGCTCGTGCCTTCCGGCGGGCTTCATGAGTCGTAGCGATGCCGTCAGCGTTCCTCTTTTAACAACGTCTGCGTTGTACTGCGCCTTAACAATTCCTCGTGGCATTATCCCCCCTCTCAAGCGGCATCGCCCCGATGCTTGCGATGAGGCTGTTTTTTTTTTGTGTGTGCAAGTTTGTAAAAATGAGGTTGCAGTACGTCAAGGTATTGGGGTGGCTAGGTTTGGAATCGGTCGTAGTACGGTTTCATCCGTACAATGTGTACACGCTCCGTGGGATTGCGTCGCCTCGAATGCAGGTGGCCTGCAGGCTTGACTTCGTAGACGAGGTCATTGTGTCGCTGTACGATCTCGTAGGGGCCAAAATACCGGGAAATGAGTTTTTCGGAGAGGCCTCGTCGTCGTACTGGAGTCCATATCCACACTTTGTCGCCAACGTCATATCGCGTGTCAAGTCTTCCTCGGTTGTAGCGGTCGGCATCGATGCGGTGTTGGTGGCGTATTCGGTATCTTGCTAACTGGCGGGCTTCTTCCGCTCTTTGTAGAAAGTCGTCAAGATCGGGGGGGTAGTCATCTTGGTCTATTGGTAACATAGCATCCAGTGTTGTGGTAACAGCACGACCGTAAACTAGTTCAAATGGGGTGATTTTGGTGGTCTCTTGCACAGCCGTATTGTAGGCGAAAGTGACGTATGGTAAAATTTCGTCCCACTTTTTGTGCTCGACATCCACATACATGGATATCATGTCCGCTAAAGTTCTGTTAAGGCGTTCGGTCAGGCCATTGCATTGAGGATGATATGCAGTGGTTTTCCTATGAACAGTGTGAGTCATGTTGAGCAGGCACTTCAAAAGTTGCGCCGTGAAAGCCGTTCCGCGATCGGTGATTACAACCGTTGGAGCGCCATGTCGCAGGACTATTTTGTGTACGAAGAATTGGGCCACTTCTGCTGCCGTTCCTCGTTCCAAAGAGTCTGTTTCGGCGTATCTAGTTAAATAATCAGTGGCCACAACGATCCATTTCTTGCCGAGTAAAGATGTCGGGAAGGGTCCAAGGAGGTCCATTCCAACTTGGCGGAAAGGCGCTTTCGGTGGATCTATAGGTTGTAGAAGGCCCGCTGGTTTAGAACGTGGTGTTTTTCGTCTTTGGCACTCGCGGCATGTTTTGACGTAGTGTTGCACTGAAGCTAGTAGCTTGGGCCAATAATAATGGAGACTGATCCTTGCAAGCGTTCGCGTCACACCCAAATGTCCAGATGTGGGCTCATCGTGACACGCTCGAAGTATTTCTTGTCGCATAGTTGCTGGAACGACAAGCAGGAACTTTTCGCGGTTGGGCTTGAAGTTTCTCTTGTAGAGAACGTTTCCTCGGAGGCAGAACAATGCGAGGCTTCGAGAAAATATACGGGGTACTTGTACGTCAATTCCTTGCAGGTGTTCGATAAGCGGGAGTAATTCTTTGTCTGTACGTTGGAGTTCGGCTATTTGAGTGGTCTCGACAATTCCTACGAACGGAAAGTCGTCTTCTTCTGATAGTGGTGTGTCTGTAGGAGCCCGTGACAAACAGTCGGCATCGGTATGTTTTTTGCCAGATCGGTATACCACTGTTATATCGTATTCTTGCAGTCTGAGGCTCCACCTTGCTAGTCGTCCAGATGGTTCCTTTATGTTCGCCAGCCAGCAAAGCGCATGGTGATCGCTGACTGCCTTGAATGGTCTACCATATAGGTACGGCCGAAATTTACTGATGGCCCAGACGACGGCAAGGCATTCTTTTTCCGTGGCCGAATAGTTTGTCTCTGCTTTTGTTAGAGTCCGACTGGCATAAGCTATCACTTTTTCTTCACCTTTCTGCCACTGTATTAGAACGCATCCAAGGCCGATGTTACTGGCATCTGTGTGTATTTCCGTGTCGGCTGTCTCATCAAAGTGAGAAAGAATCGGGGGGTTTTCTAACCTCTTTCTCAATTCGTTGAAGGCGCTTTGTTGCTCGTTTTGCCACTGGAAAGGCACATCTTCTCTCGTAAGTCTCGTTAAGGGTTCTGCGATCTTTGAAAAATTTCTCACAAATCGTCTATAGTACGCACATAGACCTAGAAATCTCCGTACTGACTTTTTGTCTGTTGGCACCGGAAACCTTGCGACGGCGGCCGTCTTATCAGGATCAGGGCGAACACCTTGGGCGCTGACGACATGCCCAAGAAAACGAAGCTCTTCGAAAGCTAATCGGCACTTCTCTGGCTTGATTGTCAAATCTGCCGAACGGATTGCCTCTAACACTGACCGAAGGCGCTTGATGTGCTCCTCAAATGTAGCCGCGAAGATGACCACGTCGTCTAGGTACACTAGGCAACACTGCCACTTCAATCCGGAAAGCACAGTGTCCATCATGCGTTGGAACGTTGCCGGCGCACAACAGAGACCAAACGGGAGAGCCTTAAATTCGTAAAGTCCGTCCGGGGTAACAAAAGCAGTCTTTTCGCGATCACGTTCATCAACCTCGATCTGCCAGTATCCACTTTTCAGATCTAGTGATGAGAAGAACTTGGCACACCGAAGTCGATCTAACGTGTCGTCGATGCGTGGAAGGGGATATACATCCCGTTTAGTCACAGCATTCAGTTTCCTGTAGTCGACACAAAACCGTAGCGTGTTATCCTTCTTCTTGACAAGCACCACGGGAGATGACCACGGGCTGTTAGAAGGCTGGATAACATCATCTTCAAGCATTTCTCGTACCTGCTTCTTGATGACTTCCCTTTCCTTAGGGGAAACACGATACGGGTGCTGGCATACCGGCCTGGTTGTCTCGTCCGTTATGATCCTGTGTTTTGTAATGCTCGTGCGCCGTACCTTTGAACTGTTGGAGAAACAGCTGCCAAATTCCCGCACGAGGTCGTATAGCTGTTGACGTTGAATCTCTGAAAGATTAGGATTTACGTATATTGTGTCGCAGGCATCAGATGGAAGTTTCACATTCGGTGACGTCGTTTCAAGACTGCATATTTCTGTCACTTCACAGAACTCATGAAGAAACGCTATTGCCGTCCCTTTTGCGATGTGCTGGAATTCGTTACCGAAATTCGTCAAGAGGATGTCTGTGCACCCGTTTCGCAGCTGGATAATCCCTCGTGCCACACAAACGCCTCTTTTCAAGAAAACATCCACGTTGCTCTCCGCCACACCCTCGTAGTCGCTGAATGCATCATTATGCACGAGAACCATTATACTGCTCCGTGGCGGTACAGTCACATCATCGTCGACGACGCGCAGTGGAGTGGTACATCGTTCATCTGATCGTGCTACCTTTAAAGCTTGCTCCGTCGAAAAGGACACGCTCGACCTCTGTAAATTGATAATCGCACCATTAGCTTGTAGGAAATCCATTCCCAGTATCACTTCCCTCGAGCACACAGGCAGGACGACAAAGTCACCGACGTAAGTGAAGCCCCGTATCATGACCCTTGCGGTACATCGGCCGGAAGGGGTTATGAGGTGACCACCTGCAGTACGTACTTGAGGTCCACCCCATTCGGTCAGAACTTTCTTGAGTCGCTTCGCTAATTCGTAACTTATCACAGAATAATCCGCACCAGTATCGATCAAAGCATTGAGCTCTAGTCCGTCAATCACCAACGGCAAGTCTGAAGTAATTTTCTCTGTACTGCACTCCTTTACCTGGAAACAGTCGTCGTTATCAGGCTCGTACCGCAGTGGAGGATCTTCATATCCCAAGTCGCCAGCGGCCTCGCCTCCACAGGTCGCCCTCTTCAGTTTCCCGGATTTGGGCTAGGCGAACGCTGCCTAGACGTGCTTGGGAAGGGACGTGGGCTAGACGAGCGGTAGCGCATAGGGGATGGTGAGCGTGGTTGATGACGACGAGGCGGGTCAAATTCCCGACGTGAGCATAGGTATTCTTCAATCTCGGAAGGTCTTTCGCCGTTTCGCGGACACGGTGCATTGATGGCGAATCCCCTAAGACCAGCTTGACGATATCGGCAGAATCGGTACAGGTGGCCAGCCTCTCCACAGTGGAAACACAAGGGCCTACGTGTGGCATCTCGCCACACATCGCTCTTCCGTGGCATCATCTCTCTCGCACGAGGTGGAGTGCGTGTTGCCTCTACGATTTCAGGCGGGCTGCGCATTGTCTGCACATAAGTACTTGGTGTCTCGATCGGCGAACAGTGCAGAGTAGGTCGCCTGAGCACCTCGGAGTACGTTACCGCCCGTCGTGTCGCCGGCACATCACTCCGCGGCTCCCGCATGGCCTGTCGAATTTCGTCTCGGACAACTTCAGCAAGAGACAGCTCGGGGGTGACATCAGGTGACTGCAGTTTCCTTAATTCTTCCCTGACAACAGACCGGACGAGCTCGCGCAATGTGTCAAGATTATCCACGACGCCTGCTGAGTAGACTCCTGCGGATGCACCGGCTACGTCGCGGTTGTACTGTCGGGCTCTCTGCTGAAGCGTCGTTTCGATGGTTGTTGCTTCCGACCGAAACTCAGCAACAGTACGGGGCGGATTGCGGATGAGTCCCGCGAACAATTCTTGCTTTACCCCGTGCATGAGGTGGCGCACTTTCTTGTCTTCCGTCATGCCAGGATCAGCTCGCTTGAAAAGGCGGGACATGTCTTCGATGTACATCGCGACAGTTTCGTTCGTTCGTTGAATCCGTGTGCGGAGAGCTGCTTCCGCCTTTTCCCGGCGATCACTGTTGGCGAACGTACTCAGTAGCTGCCGCCGAAACTCTTGCCACGACGTCAGAGATGCCTCGTGGTTTTCGTACCACACTCGTGCAGAGTCTTCCAACGCAATGTAGACGTTACGCAGCTTGCCTTCCTCGTTCCACTGATTTAGATTTCCCACTCTCTCGAAATGCTCTAACCAGTCTTCGGCGTCCTCGTATGGGTCACCATGAAACACCTTTGGGATGACCGGTTGGCTTACGATGAGTTGTGCCGGCGTAACTTGGCTCGTCATGGTGGTGGCGGCGCTTGTCTCCGTCACCGATGCCCTTGATACAGAAGGGAGTGGCCCAAATTCTGGCAACTCTCCTCGGATACGGCGGCTGACTCGTTGGTGCACCGGTGTAAGCTCCACTGGTTGCGGCTGGTCAGTGCTTGGACTTCGCTCTTGCGTGGGGCTCGGAATCATGTACCCAGGCTCCTCCACCAGAAAATGTAACGGATATAACAACCTCACAACCGGGACGTCCTATTTACAAGGTTTAATAAGGGCGAACTTGTGCCCAAAGCCAAAAGAACTACACAGTAGCTGGGAGAAAGCAGCGAACGCTCGTCGTCCTCTTCTTCTCTTCTTTTCCGCTGCTCGGTAGCAGCTCGTGCACAGGCTGGGCCGGCTCGTGCCTTCCGGCGGGCTTCATGAGTCGTAGCGATGCCGTCAGCGTTCCTCTTTTAACAACGTCTGCGTTGTACTGCGCCTTAACAATTCCTCGTGGCAATATGAACATACTACACTCTTTCGAACCACGGTGTTGATGGGGGGAATCACGTAGACTGCCAAACGAACCGGCAATTCGGTCATAAGAAAAACGAATCCTGAATATTGTTTCGCAGCAATACCACCAGCACTTTATTTTTTAGAGGCGAAGCTTTTTAAGGCATGGGTCTCTTCATTCCTTGTATGCATGTATACAGTAATACGTAGCCACTGGTGGCACATACTCGCTATAGAGCAGGTATGTGCCACAGGGGATGCGAGATGGAAGATAGCGGGACTTGGAGTGTTCACTATATGGACGCACTGAAGGACGGACAGACAGACAGAGAAGCAGACGGATGGACGAATGAATATAAGCGTGAACGCACGGATTGGCGGACGCACGCACACACGAACAGACAGACAGACAGACACAGACAGACGGATGGATGAGTGGATGGATGGATGGATGGATGGATGGATGGATGGTGGGACGGACGGACGGACGGACGGATGGACTCATGGACGGACAGACGCACAGACAGACGGACGGACGGGTGCATGTGCAGACGGATGGACGGAAGCACGACCTCACGACTGGCGTTGCGGACAGACCGAAATACGGAAGGGCTGATGAACGCTTCGCCCCACTCATCATCATGCACTCCGGCGATATGCTGTGATTTTTTTTACGTTTCTCACCCCATGCGGTGCGCCAGTTTTCTTTTTTTACAATGAAGCATTGTTACTATGTAAAGTGGAAAGTGCGAAAAGAAAATCACAGCATATCCACGGAGTGAATGATGATGTCACAAACGAGCACTCCGAAAAAGCGCGCGCCGCCGAATTCTGGCGACAGTAACAATACCAAGCGCTGGGAGACGCCTCAAGGTCATCTATAAAAAAGAAAACAAGCATCCAAAGACTCCCCGGGCATGCCGTCTCTCCCCCCTCGGAAGCGTAGTTTCGCCGACCATCCTCCTCACATCGGCGGCCGAGCAAGCCCTGGAAGGTTCTCGTAGGAAAAGGGCGTGGTGATACGGTGTTGCGTCACGTGTCGCGGACGGCCCTTGAAACGTCTAGCTCTTTCCCCAGCCTTGGCTGTGCATCACGCCGACGAAACGATGAGAAGTTTCTGGAATCTAGCGTGGAAGGTATTTAAGCGAGCAGCGGAGAAGGGAGATCAAGAGAAGAAGAAAGTTTGCGCTCATGTGCGTAGGCAGGTGATGGAAGTTTTGCGCAAATGTGCGTAGGGTGTTCCGCCTTGTCGGCGAAGGCTTCTGTCCTCAGTGACAAAGCAGGTAATGAAGAGGATTTCCACCTGAAGGGTGAAGACTCGTGGTACAAGCAGAATAGTGTGTCCACCGCCAGCGAGCGAAGACGCGTTGTAACAGCTGTGCGTGGGAAGCCGACGTGTTACCGGTGAGGAAGTTTGGTGCTTGGAGAGCGGCCTTGAAGACGCGATGTTTCCTGGAAGAGAAACTTCGGGGGCAGCAGAACGACAACAGTGCTGGACTTTGAATGAGTGATTCTTGGACGAGTATCATTCAGACTTTGTTCCAAGGGCTTTGGACTGAATAGGTTTTCGGACTCTTTAGTCTTTAGGTGTCTTGGTTGTTCGGTGCATGTGATTGCATTGTAGTGCGTATTGTTGTTTGTGTCCATTTTTTAGAGAGTAGCTGATTGTTCTGTGTAGTACACTGTGTGATTGGTGACATATCGTATTCAACTATTGTCGAGTGTGCATATTTGTGTATCGTTTGATCTGCCATACTTGAGAATATAATTTTGTTTTGTTTATCAACTCTCGGCTCTTATTCGTTCTTTGGACCACAGCCGGCATCCGCCGGAGCGCCAAATAGGACCACTTTTAAATTGTCCGCGCTTTCGTGGTACAGTTTGGGGGAGAGGGGATTTCTTCAGCCCTTGGATTTAGCCCGGCGATCACCTCCCCAATTAACGGGAACTGTGACAGATGAGTGGGACGAAGCGTCAGTCTGTGCGTCCCTGTTTTTATCCGTGCGTTTGTCTGTTCATCAGTCCTTGCATCCGTGCTTCCATCCGTCCTTGCGTCCATCCCTTCTTGCATTAATCTGTCTGCGCGTTCGTCCATCTGTCTGTATTTTCTGTTTGTATATCCGCCAGTGTGTCTGTCTGTCTGTCTGTCTGTCTGTCTGTCTGTCCGCCCGTTTACACCTACTGAGTGAGTCATCAAATTAGGCGATCAACAACTACTACCAGCTAGGAGGGACAAACCCATGTCTTAGGGAGCTTCACCCCTGAAAAAAATTACTGACCTTGCGCTAGATGACCAAATTGTATTTCGGAGGCTAGAAGAAAACTTCAAAGCAAGCCTGAAGAAATCAAACTAAGCAGATGTGTTTGGCCTTGATATTGTTACGGGGTCAGTGACTTCTGTATAAATGCAACTACAGAGGAACAACCTCTGGCGAGAATCACAATAGTTGATTGGCACACTCGCGCGCCTGTCAGCTGATTCTTTCCTTCATCTTCCTTTACTTCGTAACAGCACCCACGGGCGTTGGAGCGCCGTCTCGGCATGAGTCTGAAGAAGTGCGACAGAAGTAGGGTTTCATGCGCGAAACATGAACAATGTGAACAAGTGACGAACTTGGTGACGTATTGGAGTGCAATGGCGCTATCTCGTAGTTGACGTCACTAACTTGACGTAAGAATAAGTAGGGTCCTGCGTATCAAGACAAACGTTTTTCGGAGAGACCAACACGTCGACACGGTGACCAGAGGAGCACGTGGTCACCTGGTGCAAACGTTATATTACGATGCCGGTGGTCGTAGCGGCCTTTTTGCATATCCTGTGACCTGGTGAAACGAGACTGGGCAACTTGACGAGCCATGTGAGCCCAATCAATATTTTCGCGAGCGTACTCGCCAGCAGATGGCTTGAGAGGTAAGGTGGTTTCAAATGGCGATATGGGGTCGCGACCATACAAAAGAAAAAAAGGTGGTAATCCCGAGGTGTCATCTCGAGATGAATTATATGCGAGAGTCACATAGGCCAACCTGGTGTCGCAGTTACGATGATCTTCGGAGACGTACATCGAAAGCATCTCTGGGAGCGTGCGGTTGAGACGTTCAGTTAGGCCATTTGTTTGTGGGTGGTAGGTGGTAGATAGCTTATGCGCTGTGACACACGATCGAAGGATGTCATCGACAACTTTGGACAAGAAAGAGCGGCCGCGGTCTGTAAGCAGCTGTCGGGGTGCCCCCGTGGTGTAAGATGACGTGATGAAAAAGAAAATCTGCGACGTCAATGGCGGAACTGGTTGGCATGGCCTTTGTTATCGCGTAACGGGTCGCATATTCTGCGGCAATGGCGATCCATTTATTTTCCAGTGTCGTCGTCAGAAAAGGGCCATGAAGGTCGAGTCCCACGCAATGAAATGGTTCGGAGGGGACTTCGATTGGGGGAAGCTGTCCAGCTGGCAGCAAAAAAGGTCTTTTCCGACGCTGGCAGAGGTCGCAAGTGGCGACATATCGATGCACGGTACCGTCCTGCCCAGAAGAACCGACGTCGCACGCGGTCGTATGTGCGGGAAACACCGAGGTGTCCCACTGTTGGTGCGTCATGAAGTTGTTCACGTATGGCAGGCCGTAGATGATGGGGAATGACAAGCAGAAGCTCAGGACCTTCAATGCCGACGTTGCGGCGTTAAAGGATGCCGTCATTCAGCACGGACATACGGGATTCGGCGTCATGGCTGTCAGACTGGATGGCGTGGATGATAGTGCGCACTGACTCATCCCGTCGTTGTTCAATGCACATATCGCTGATATCAGTAGACGACATCACGCTGCTCTCCAGGTCAGTCGCCACGGGATCAGGATGGTCCATTGGATGACGAGAAAGACAGTCTGCATCCTTGTTCAAACAGCCAGACTTGATGCTGGCGCTACATGGAAATTCCTGAAGCCTCGAAGCCCAGCGACCCAGACGTCTCGTCGGGTCCTTCAGAGAAGTCAACCAGCAGAGGGCGTGGTCCGTAACGGCGGAGATCATGCGACCATATAAATATGGCCGGAATTTCGTGACGGTTGAAACTAAAGCTGAACACTCTCTCTCGGTGATGGAATAATTCCTTTCAGGGGGAGAAAGCAGGTGACTGCCATAAGCTATCACGCACTCTCTTCCGTGGTACCGCTGGACTAGAACTGTGCCAATACCGTAGCCACTGGCGTCGGTGTGAAATTCTGTGGCAGCAGAAGGATTAAAGTGGGCAAGTATGGGGGCGTAGTTAAGCGGCCGATGAGAGCGGTGAACACTTGAGACTGCTCAGGGCCCCATGAGAATGTGGTATCCTTCTTCAGCAAATCTGTGAGTGGCCTGGGAAGGTCGGCAAAGTTTTTCACAAAACAACGAAAGTAGGAACATAAGCCGGTGAAGCTCCGGACATCAGTTGTAGAAGAGGGCACCGAAAGCTACGGACGGCACGGATATTTTCAGGATCTGGTTGGACGCCATCGGTGTTTACAATATGGCCCAGAATGGTAATCTGACGGCGGCCAAATTCATATTTCTTGGAGTCTAGTTGTAGCCCAGCTATTCTGAAGACTGTGAGAATTCCGGAAGCGGGTCAGGTGGCTACCGAAAGTAAATGAAAGACTATTACATCGTCTAGGCAACAGAGACAAGTAGACCACTTATAACTACGCAATAGAGAGTCCATCATTCGTTCGGATGTGGCAGGGGCGTTACATCGTTCAAAAGGCATCACCTTAAACTGGTAAAAACCATCCGGTGTAATAAGGCCGTCTTTTCGTGGTCCATCTCATCGACAGAAGTCTGCCAGTAGCGGGACCGAAGATAATAGACAAGAAGTACGTAGTGCCGTGAAGGCAGTCCAACGCTTCATCGATGCGTGGTAGCCGGTATACGTCTTGTCGTGGGATCTTGTTAAGGTGGCGACAGTCAACGCAGAAGCGGCAGGTACCATCCTATTTCCTCCCAAGGATGACAAGGGAAGCCCAAAGACTACTTCATGACTCTATGACACCTTTGTTGAGCATTTTGTGATTTTCTGCTTGGATAACTCTGCGCTCAGTGTGGGAGACACGATAGGGGCGTTAGCGAATGGGAATGGCGTCACCAGTGTTTATACTGTGCTGAACGGTGGATGTGTGCCCTAGAGGTCTGTCGTCAAAATAAAAAATGTCGGTATACGACGCGAGAAGGTGACGGGTGTCGTCGGCTTGCGCAGGATTGAGGTCGGGTGCAATCATCTGAGAGAAAAGACTCGGCATAGAACAGATACTGTTAGCTACAGGAGACTGAAGTAAATCCATCTCGGTGGTGAGAGCCACTATTTCGAATTCGTCAGCATTGAATACGCTGGCCAAGAACATGCCACGAGGAAGCACTTGAGGGCAAAAGCTGAAATTGAGAAGTGGCAGCGAGGTACAGTTGTCAGTGACAGTCACAAGCGTATGGGGAATGGCGATGTTGCGCTCCAAGAGGAGGTCGGCGAGAGGAAGCAGAACATAGTGACCATCGGGAACCTGTGGCTGTGTGGTCAAAATGATGTAGGTGGCTGCCTGAAGTGACAGTCGTGCATCCTGAAGAGAGCGCAGACGCGGTGGGGCAGTGTGTAGTTCAGCGACTATCTGAGGCAGTAGCACAATCGAGTAGCACAATGACGCCGGTAGCACAATCGATAAGAGCAGAGTAATTCGACAAAAAGTCCAGGTCTTGGATAACGTCATAAGATCAGTGGTCAATCACGGCTAAAACGACAGAAGCAGTATGGTTTTCTGTACTTCAGCGGGCAGTGCAGAGACCGAGAACCATCGGCGTGCCGCCATCGGCCACACGAAGTATTTGTGCAGCCGCTTGCGTCAGAACTTTTTTAAACGTGTGCGTAGGCTTGAACTCATGACCGAAAGGCTCGCGCTGGTGCTACAAGTGATTTGACAAGTACGCCGTCTACATCAACGTCTATTACACTTCGTCTGCTAAGAACGGAGAGAGGATTTGCTGCGGAAGTCGTCAATGCAGCACCACCTCAGGGGGCTGCATTTCTCAGTGTTCCCAGATGACAAGCCGGAAGCCACGGGGGACGAGAAGCGCCGTGGCTGCGGCGAACGGGACGAGGGGTGACGCATTTGCGACGAACGAGACTGGTGCCCTCGTGGGGAAGGCAAGGGGGGATACCAAGTGTTTCGAGAATGGTCAACTGCATGGGACTCTTCGGCAAATGAAATAGTGCAGGCGGTACCGCGGAAATGGGTCATATTGGTCGTGGCACGAGCTGCCCAGGACCATTTGCTGCGGCAGTAACGAGCAATATGTCCAACGCGGTGACAGTTGAAACACATAGGTGGTCATCTGCAGTTCACCACACAGCCGGGTTTTGAGTACGTAGAGAGAACCGTCAGTCGGAGGAGGGCATTGCGAAAGGGCTATCGCTGACTGTGGGGATGGTGACATGGCACACGGAATGCACTTCGATGTTTTCAAGGTCCTGGCGCACGATGGCTTGAACAAGACAAAGAGTAACAGGAGTGGTATCGGTACTGCGCAAATTGAACGCCGAGGGCGCCATTGCTTCCATTTCTCGACGAACAATGCGTGTCAGGTCTTCCGGCGGCGACGGTCGTTGTGGTGCGGACTAGTCCTCGCAGGTAGATGTTGCAGCGGTGTTTGGAAGTCGGGCGGATGTTTGGAGAATGCGGCGACATTTTACTTGCTCAAACTGACGACACTCTTTGATGATCGCGTCCACGGTGGAACAGTTCTTGCACAGCAGGAGATTGAACGCGTTGTCGGCAATCCCTTTCAGGACATACGCTACCTTGTAACCTTCTGTCATGTCGCTTTCGGCCTTTCGGCAGAGAGCCAGCACGTCTTGAATGTATGCGAGGTATGATTCCGTTGGGGATTGGGCACGGCAGGCCAATTCCTTTTTGGCAGCGATCTTACGACTGGTGGTTTTGCCAAACACTTCTCGCATCTTTTCTTTGCATTGGTCCCAGCTTGTGAGTTCGTTTACGTTGTTTTCGTACCACACCTTCGCCGTGCCTCTGAAGTAAAACAGCACATTAGCCAACTGAAGTGTGTGATCCCATCTGTTCAGCACACTCACTCGTTCGAACATGGCCAACCAATCGTCAACGTCGACGCCATTCTTCCCGCAGAATGTAGCGGGATCCTTAAGTGGCGTGAAAACGTATGGTTGTGATGTCGTGTTCGTCGGAGACGCTGACTTTGACTCGGAGGGCTCAGCATTGGCCATGGCTCGAAAACCTATGCGGCGTCCGCTGCGGAGCTCCATTGCCTGATGGTTGCCTAGCACCTCTCACCAATATGTTCAGTGTCAGTGACGTCTGTATGACCGCAATTACAGAGGAACAACCTCGGGCAAGAATTACAATGACTGTGCCCCGCCGCGGTGGTCTAGTGGCTAAGGTACTCGGCTGCTGACCCGCAGGTCACGGGTTCGAATCCCAGATGTGGCGGCTACATTTCCGATGGAGACGGAAATATTGTAGGCCCGTGCGCTCAGATTTGGGTGCACGTTAAAGAACCCCAGGTGGTCGAAATTTGCGGAGCCCTCCACTATGGCGTCTCTCATAATCATATGTTGGCTTTGATACGTTAAAACCCACATATCAATCAATCATCAATTACAATGGCTGATTGGCACACTTGTGCGCCTGTCAGCTGATTTTGTCCTTCATATTTCTTTACTTCGTAACAATATTGTTAAAGAGTGACAATCGGTTCCAAGTCATACGATCGCACTTGACCTCGTTTTTGATCTTCGTGTTGTTAAATATGGTGCGACAGTCAGTCTAATTAAGACGCTGTTACATGAATCACTAGCTGCGTAAGTAGCTTGCACTATGTGCGACTAGCTCAGTCACGATAAGAGTTCAAATATGATAGCAAATATTGAAATAAATATCCAGCTTGGAGTTTGTGGCAAAGTCAGCTTTTGGTATTCAAATAATTTTTGCATGAAGAAATCCTTTCATTACATGGCTAGGGAAGAAATATTGACATTCAAAACTAAAAGTTGCAACGAAATAAATATACTTGCCCATTTTGGTCTACCCACATCAAAAACAGAGTGTGTGATTTATTAAAACACATACTGTATCTCCTAAACCTACAAAACGCAATACCTCGGTTTACACTGTGCAGAAACAAGGCCTTATTTCCATGAATTCCACGTATCCTCTTTTCTGAAATTATTGGTGCTGTTTTTTTTAGTTTGGTTTTAATGTTCAAGTGTTACATGACCATGATATTGCTGTTAATTGATTTGTCATAATTTCAAACTCGTAAGTTGTAAAAAAGATGCTGCTGGTTATTGGTGTAAATCCATAAAAATCACAACTGTGGAACAAATCTTGCAATTGCGGCCATTTTACTTTCATAAATGTTGTAGGCATTCTTCTTACGTATATAAAACTGAAATCATGCTTTGAAATCAAATTAAAAAACGAACATATGTTGCCAGCTCATGCGATGGTTTCGTCAACTCTTTTCTGAAACAGGTAGTAGCAGTTGCGATTTCAATAACTTCACACAGCTGAGAGGTATTGAACAGTGGTATTCAATAAAAAAAGTTGAAAAATAAAAATAAACATACATTAAAAAGTTTACTGCCTTGTACTTCTGTGTCAAACCAATCAGACGTATGATGTTTGAAAAGAGAATGAAAGAGTGGGGGCACTTGCAAGGAGTGTCTTCTTCCGCAAAAAAGGGGGAAGGGGTCTCAGGACCCACTGGGCCATCCTATGATATACGCAACTATTGAGCAAACCTGTGCGCGGTCGGTGCCGGCGACAACCTCTTTTATAGCGGGAAGCTTCTTCCCGGTCGGCCCGATGGAGAGGAACATCGGGTCCCAGAGCGGTGCGAAGCGCAGGTCCATCTTCGCGGCAGCGCCAAGCAGTTCGTCTAGTCTAGCGTCCGAGAGGCAACGTATCCACGTGCTATTGTCCTTCAGGTCACAGCCGAGCTTGCCGGCCAGGTTTTTTAAGGGATCCATTGGGCCCTGTGGGCACACACAGAGACATATCACTCTCGCAGACAAACGCTGTAAGCACGTGGCTTGGTCTTGATAAGGTTCGAGTGATAAGGTTCGTTAAGGCTGTGCGTTAAGACTATACTATTGCGAATTGTTATGTTCGTTACGAAAGACACTTGAGCATTATAACGTAGCAAATAATTTTGTTATTTACAGCATACGCTTTGGCACAGTAATGTAGCCAATAATTATGTTCACGAATACATACACTTCAGCTCGATAATATAAGAATTATTATTGTTATTAGGACGTACACTTAAGCGAATATCACTATTCGTTAAGACTTGCACTTGAGTACTATAATGCAGCAGATAATTATCTTCATTACTATGTATACTTGTGCATACTATTGTAGCGAAGAATAATGTTCATTAGGAGATACACCTGCACACAATAGTGTAGTAAATTCGAATGTTAAGACGTAATCATGAGCCTCATGATACAGCAGTTAATGATGTTCATTAAGACGAGCAGTGCTGCACACAATACGACGCAAACGAACGGAAGGGAGTACACAAACAGCTTTCTGCACTGTGCGCACCATCTTGTCCTCTTAATCACTTTGTATTAAGCGTAATACTATTCGTTTTTACGCTGACCCAACTAGCCAAAGTGAAATATATTTTGAATAATCCTGATTTCCTTCATCATCATCCACATATCTTATATCTATTGTAAAGTCTTTGTTTGGAAGACCTTTATTAGGCCCGAGGAACGGGCAGCCGACAGCTACGATGAACGAATCAAGATGATGATCCTACGCGACAACGATGAGAATGCACGAGCAACACATGACAATGATCATAATGTAAAGATGAAGAGAATTGGTATACTGAATGCCCACACTGATTACCCCCCCGTGAAAGCGGCCAGCCTGGCCGCGGCAAGTCAAGGGAACAAAGAACGTCGCATGAAGGGCTTCATACGGGAGACAAGGACGACCTGAGTAGATCGACAATGGCGATATGCTGGAGCTACACGTAGCGTCACACGATGATTCGCTGGTGAAGTCTCTTCAAGAACTGTGCACGTCATCAGAAACCGTGGCTGAAATTTGTCGCACAATACAGGTGGGTGAATAGGCGTTAAGACTAGCACTTCGTCTCCAGGTTGAAAGAATGCAGCACGATGCGATTCATCGTAAACTAACTTTCTCTCTTGCTGTCGGGCTTCAGTATTTATACGAGCACGTTGACGACACTGGGCGAGCCGGAAAACGTATTCCTCTGAAGCAAATCGAGCCGAACTCGCGTGGCAGGTAAAGAAAAAGATGTCCAGGAAAAAAAGTAGGGGAGCGTCCATAAACTAGGTAAAATGGTGTGTAGCAGGTTGTCCACTGAATGGCCGTATTATAAGCGAAAGTAACGAATGGTCTAATTACGCCCCAGTTCTTCTGGTCTCGTTGAATATAGCGGCGATCATGTCAGCAAGAGTGCGGTGGAATCGCTCAGTGAGGCCGATAGTCTGGTAATGATAACTGGAGGCAGTCTCGTGAGTTGTGCCAGAGGCGTGAAGAAGTTCGTTCATTCGTTCAAAAAAGAGGCTTTTCCAAGGTCACTGAGCATACACGTGGAGTACCATGGCGCCGTACAATGGTTCGGGGGATGAAATCGGCAATGTCAGAAGCTGCGCAAGTAGTGACGGACGCTATCTCGGCATAGCGCGTCAAATGATCAACGGCTGTTACTATCCACCGGTTTCCAGCAGCACTGACTGGAAGGGGTCCATAGAGATCGACGACTAAAACTTCGAATGGTGTGGCTAGGCATGAAAGAGGCTGTAGCGTACCGGCGGGCACAGATTTTGGTAGTTTCATACATTAGAAGGTAGTGCAGGACCCGACGTACGGAGCTGCGTTAGTGGCAATGCCTGGCCAATAAAACCGACTTCGAAGGCGATCGTAGGTTTTATGGCAACCAAAGTGACCATCAGTTGGATGGATTGTCATGAAGTGCTCTGAGGGATTCAAACCGAAAAGATCGGGTTAGAACAGGAAGCCAGCGCTGACAATCAGGATGGTAAATTTTGCTGTACAGCACCGAGTCATCCAGCTTAAATTGCCAGAGTTGGCGACGAAGCCTCGCTATAAGTGGACGCAAACTGCCAGTGAGCTAGCCGATAATACGCCAACAGTATGTGTCAGCCAGCTGTCGAGACGGAAAATCGTGTTGGTCGTCCGAAGGCAGCTGTTCTACAGAGGCGAGAGAGGATATCGCCGTAGACGTGGACTCCGAGGATGTGTTGTGCAAGGTGATTGCGGAAACGCCAAGTGGGGCCACAGGTAGTGGGCATCGAGGAAGAGCATCAACATCACTGTGCTTTTTGCCACAGTTGTAGATGATGTTAAAGTCATATACTCTTGAAGGCGTAAAATCCAGCCGCCCAGGTGGCCAGACAAAATCTTAAGCGTCAAAAGCCAACATAGCACTGTGATGAGTGAAGTGGCCGTGCGTGATCGGGAAGATAGAATTGTGTTTGAAGTGCGCGCCACAGCGACAGTCGAAGAAGACGACGCAGGAAAATCAGGGTAGTGGGGTTTGCGAAGAAGAGGAAGGAGGGAGGCAGACGTGGCTGGAAGGAAGAAGCAAGGTTGAAGAACCAGGGCGTGGGAGCAGTGACCAGTCGGGTTGCGGACTCGAGGTCTCAGCGGGCCCCCACCTGGGGCCACACCAGCCGTCCTTGCAGTTCGGGCCTGGCGTGGGCGAAACGTCGCCAGGACGTTTCCGCCAGGCGAGTCCGGCACCTACGGCAGCGAGCGCCAGCCAGCGTTCGAGACAGGCATGGCAAACGCCACGCGTGCTCCAGGTCAACGACCTCCGCAGTGAGCCGCGTTCTTGGCCGCGGCTGTCATTGGACTCATCAGGCTACCCTAGCGTTGGCCATCCCTTCCCAGCGTTGAGTTTGCCGCCGGGACTTGACCACCGCCTTCCTCTCCGGTGAACTCTTTCTGTTTATGCCCTTGTGACTCTCACACCAGCATACCCAGCATGTTATATTTTTTTCCCTTTATTTATTATTACACCTTTCATGTCTTTTGTAAATACATTTTTTGTGTGATTGCATAAACGGCCTCGTTACTGCCCGATGACGACTGAGTCATCGCAGGTTTCCGTACAGAAACACGAGCGTTTCGTCTAGAGCTTTGTCTCTCGATACAGCTCGTTACATTGGCGTCCAAGGCGACAGGACGAAGCCGTTTATTGCATTAACAATTACTGTTTCCTGGTTATATTTTGCTAAAAAAAGACAGATCAAAGATTAATTCGGATTTAACGGCACTGGCGTTGCGCATGGGGCTAGAGGGAGCTGAGTTAAGGGCTTGGGTAGAAGAATGGGAGTCTCGAGCTCGAGAAGAGAGGGCTGCAGAACGTGAAGCAAGGAAAGAGAAGATGGAGCAGATGGAGTTAGAACGGCAGAGGAGAGAATGCCAGAAGACTATACAGTTGCGTCTTCAACTCGCTCAGGCTGAAGGCGTTAGAGAGTCAGTGGCGGCTGACCAAGGCCGACCAGTTCGAGCATCTCCAACCATTAATCCTCACAATTTTATGCCAGGGTTTACGAGAACCGGGACGACTTAGACGCATACCTAAAAAGGTTTGAGAATGTTGCTACCGGTCAAGAATGGCCAAAAGACAAGTGGGCCACGGCCCTAAGTTTGTGTTTGAGCGGGGAGGCTCTCAAGGTCTTTGGTCGTCTGTCGCCAGAAGAGGCTCTCGATTATGACAAAACCAAGTTGGCGCTACTGCAACGATTTCGTTTCACGGCGGAGGGCTACCGTGAAAAATTCCGACACAGGAAGCCACAAGATGGGGAAACGGGCGTGCAGTACGCAACGAGGCTAACAAGCTTCTTCGACAGATAGGTTGAGATGTCGAAAACGGAAAAGGAATACTCCTCAGTTCGGAATCTCATAGTAGCGGAGCAATTTATAAACAACTGTCATGATAAGGTGGCGCTATTTTTGCGAGAGAAAAACTGCCGTAAGCTTGAAGAGATGGCGGAAGCGGCCGACAATTTTTTAGAAGCTCAGCGGCAGTCAAACTTGCTTGTTTTCCGTGACAAAGGGGAGAACACTCCTGCAGGAAAAGGCAGTAATTCAACTTCAAAGGCTTCCACTCGATGTTTTGTGTGTGACAAGACCGGTCACATAGCTGCAGAATGCCGCGCTCGGGCAAGGCAACCATACTGTGGGTATTGTCATAAAACTGGGCACGACACCCAAGCGTGCACCAAGATACCCAGCACTACCCGGAAAGCCTCATGTATATGGTCGCAAAGGGAGAACATTAACGAAGTCGAGCAGTTGGAGGACGAAAAAAGCGAAGAGAGTATGGCTAGTGCAGTGAATACCGAACCAAAGGTGGCGAAGCATCAGATGCCCGTGTTGCAGGGCATGATATTCGGCAAGACTGCCTCAGTATTACGGGACACAGGAAGTAATACGATGGTTGTGCGGCGTTCCCTCGTGCCAGACGGAGCACTTACGGGAACCACGGCAACATTGTTCTTGGCGGATGGAAGTAGAATTAAGGTTCCAGAGGCAAAGGTGGAAATTTTTTCACCATACTTTTCAGGCGTTTGC
This sequence comes from Rhipicephalus microplus, assembly GCF_043290135.1. Classification (NCBI taxonomy): domain Eukaryota; kingdom Metazoa; phylum Arthropoda; class Arachnida; order Ixodida; family Ixodidae; genus Rhipicephalus; species Rhipicephalus microplus. The sequence continues at coordinate 130,642,789 of NC_134708.1, forward strand.
ATCGTAAAATGCATGATTTCCCCGTTATATGACATTATCGGGGGAAATGTGCCCGGATCACGTCAGGCTCACGACCCTGATACAACATGGAAAGAGAAGCTTGCTGTACCGAAATTAGAGACGGACAGCGTAGCACGTAAACGATGCAAGGAGGAAAGTCATCACTTGAACCACTTGCTGAGCGGCATCAAGAGCACAAGGTCTAAGCCAGCATCAGCCACACTCAAGGTCGACAGTTTGAAAATGACCAGAAAGGATCTCGAAACTGCGCAAGCAGAAGACAAGACCTTGGATACCTGCAGAAACAAAGTCGGACAAGTATATTATGGAAGGGGATCAACCAATTATTTGTTTACCATAGAAAGGGGGATAATCTACCGCCATTACCGGTTATCCTCTGGCAAAATGATAAAACAGGTGGTAGTTCCCTGCAAATTGCGCAGCCAAGTGCTTGAGATGGCGCACGAAAGTCTGATGTCAGGACATCAAGGTACGAAAAGAACCATTGATCGGATACTAGGCTCGTTCTATTGGCCTGGAGTACAGGAAGAAGCTAAAAGATATGTTCGATCTTGTGATACGTGCCAAAGAACGTACCCAAAAAGCAAAGTAGGCAAAGCACCACTTGGCCAAATGCCGTTGATTGAGACACCATTCGAGCGAGTGGCAGTTGACATTATCGGACCCTTGAAACCAGTCTCTAACAAGGGTAATCGATACATTCTGACAATGGTTTACTTTGCGACACGTTATCCGGACGCAGTGGCCCTGCCTGCAATTGATTCGGCGACTGTGACAGAGGGCCTGTTGGAAATGTTTTCACGCACTGGATTTCCCCGTGAGATTCTGTGCGATCAGGCATCTTGCTTCACGTCCGAGTTGATGAGAGAAGTCAACGCACTGTTATCCATCAAACATCTAAGTTCGACACCCTACCACCCTATGTGCAACGGGATGGTTGAACGGTTTAATGGCACGCTGAAACAGATCCTGCGAAAACTATGTCAAGAGGATCCGAAATCATGGGATCGGCTGCTCGCGCCACTCCTTTTTGCATACCGAGAGGTACCCCAAACCAGCATGGAATTCTCGCCGTTTGAACTTATCTATGGGAGATACGTTAGAGGCCCTCTACGTATATTGAAGGAGTTGTGGACGGGAGAACACATCAGTGATGAAGTAAAAACAACGTATGGCTACGTCTTGGATCTTCGAGATCGTCTTGAGAAGACGTTGCAACTAGCCCATGAGAACTTGTCACAAGCGAGGAAAACTCAAAAGCAGTACTATGATCGGGGAAGCAAGAACCGTCTGTTAGAAGTGGGAGATCTTGCTTTGATCTTACTCCCTACCACGGAGAACAAGTTATTGATGCAATGGAAAGGGCCTTTTCGAGTCGTCGGAAAGAAAGATAACCACGACTATTTATTGGACCTGGGACATGGCAACAAACTGTTCCATATAATTATGCTGAAGCGCTATGAAAATCGGCAGCCGAGGACAACCCCTCAAACAGCATCTTTCGTGGTCATGGAAGAGGACGAGACAGACACGCCATTATCAGTCTGCAAGACTACCCAAAGCGTTGGCGTGGAAGCGATTCCTATAGCCGAGGGACTGGAAGAAGAGAAGCGTGTTGCGCTTGAAAAGATTCTAGCCGCTTATGACGATGTCTTTTCCGACATTCCCGGAAAGACAAACATTTTGAAGTGCCGCCTTCAGTTGACAACATCTGAACCTATTAACACTCCACAGTACCCTTTGCCGATAGCAATGAAGGAAGTCGTCGAGAAGGAAGTTCAAGACATGCTGAAGCATGGCGTCATCGAGAGATCGAATTTTCCTTATAATTCACCACTGGTTCTCGTCAAGAAGCCAGATAACACTTATCGTACGTGTGTGGACTTCCGGCGTATCAATGAGATTCTAATCTCCGATGCCGAACCCATACCACGAACGAACATAATGTTCACCGAGGTGGGCACCAAGAGATATTTTTCCAAGTTCGATCTGACGAAAGGCTATTGGCAAGTCCCACTCCATCGGGCTTCAAGACCAGTCACTGCCTTCTCGACGCAGTCAGGACATTACCAATTCATGTATATGCCTTTCGGCATCAAGACGGCTTCTGCAGTGTTCACGAGATTAATGAGGACTCTTCTTCAGGGTGTGGAAAACGTAGTCCATTACATTGACGACGTTCTCGTAGCTACAGCGACCTGGGAGGAGCACTTGGAGACCTTACAGCACTTGTTGCAGCGAGTCCGTGAAGCAGGACTAACCATCAAGCCTCAGAAATGTGAAATCGCCGTGGAATCCATCATCTTCTTGGGTCATCGGTTGGGAGGCGGAACTATTCAACCAGTAGAAAGTACAGTGGCGAAGATTGCTAACGCAACTCGACCCGAGACCAAGAGGCAGCTGCGATCGTTCCTGGGATGAGCAGGATACTACCGCGATTTAATACCCCGATATGCCGAAAAGGCCCAGCCTTTAACGGAATTAACCAAGAAAAGGGAGAAGAACAAGATCTGCTGGAACCAAGAAAGAGAAGCGGCTTTTGAGACACTGAAGCAAGCCCTCTCATCAGGACCAATAGTACGAGCTCCTGATCCGAAACGCACATTCGTACTGCGTTCGGATGCGTCTGACACCTGTATTGGGGCAGTTCTCATGCAGGACCACAATGGGCTGTTACATCCAGTGTCATACGCTAGCCGACAGCTATTGCCGCGAGAACACAATTACTCCACCATAGAACGAGAATGTCTGGCACTAGTGTGGGCAATAGAAAAGTTTCACATCTTTGTGTACGGAACGCAGTTTGTTGTGCAAACTGATCACCAACCATTACAATATCTAGCTAAGGCCAAACACCTGAACGGCAGACTACTGAGATGGATTCTGGCACTACAAGAGTATTCTTTTGTTATTCAGCATATTAGAGGCTCAGATAATTCAGGTGCCGATTTCATGAGTAGGCTGTAACCTAAGCTTTCACGGAAGTGTATTGCAACTGGTTTACAGTTTGTCTACAATGTATATTTCTGAACAACGTGGTTTATTCACCAGAAGAAAACAGTCATCGTGCCATGGCTGACTACATGTTTTTTCCTTGTTTTTATATGTGTGAGGGTGTGAACATTTATTGTGGACATATATCACCTCTATTCACTGGTGCGGTGCAGTGGTCTTGTGCGGACACGTGGTGATTGCGACTAAGACGTGGCTAGAAAGTTTTTTTTTTTAGAAAGAAAAAACTTTTTCCGAAGGAGGGGCATGTGTGATGAGTGAAGTGGCCGTGCGTGATCGGGAAGATAGAATTGTGTTTGAAGTGCGCGCCACAGCGACAGTCGAAGAAGACGACGCAGGAAAATCAGGGTAGTGGGGTTTGCGAAGAAGAGGAAGGAGGGAGGCAGACGTGGCTGGAAGGAAGAAGCAAGGTTGAAGAACCAGGGCGTGGGAGCAGTGACCAGTCGGGTTGCGGACTCGAGGTCTCAGCGGGCTCCCACCTGGGGCCACACCAGCCGTCCTTGCAGTTCGGGCCTGGCGTGGGCGAAACGTCGCCAGGACGTTTCCGCCAGGCGAGTCCGGCACCTACGGCAGCGAGCGCCAGCCAGCATTCGAGACAGGCATGGCAAACGCCACGCGTGCTCCAGGTCAACGACCTCCGCAGTGAGCCGCGTTCTTGGCCGCGGCTGTCATTGGACTCACCAGGCTACCCTAGCGTTGGCCATCCCTTCCCAGCGTTGAGTTTGCCGCCGGGACTTGACCACCGCCTTCCTCTCCGGTGAACTCTTTCTGTTTATGCCCTTGTGACTCTCACACCAGCATACCCAGCATGTTATATTTTTTTCCCTTTATTTATTATTACACCTTTCATGTCTTTTGTAAATACATTTTTTGTGTGATTGCATAAACGGCCTCGTTACTGCCCGATGACGATTGAGTCATCGCAGCTTTCCGTACAGAAACACGAGCGTTTCGTCTAGAGCTTTGTCTCTCGATACAGCTCGTTACAAGCACGTAGTCGTCGGTGACAATGGTAAAAATGGTGACCGTGCAAATAGGAAACAAACTTCTGCATTGACCAAATGACAGCGAGGCACTCCTGCTTCGTGATAGTGTACTTTCTCTCAGCTGCGGAAAGGACGCGGCAGGCGTATGCAACGGACTCGCTCTCGCGAAGAGTTGTCGCGTCGCAGGAGCACGGCTCCTAAACCGCGGCCGCTAGCGTCTGTGTGCAGAAAGGTCGGTGCATCATCGTGAAGATGGGAAAGTACAGGGTTGGACGTGAGGGCACTCTTCAACATGTTGAAAGCCAACTTACATTACTGAGACCACTGAAACGGCATACCGGAAGCAAGTAGCTTATGGAGTGGTGCGGTTATAGAGGCCAAGTTTCGTGTGAATTGCCGAAAGTAAGAGGCAAAGTCAAGAAAACTTCGCAAATCTTTCGGTTTGTCAGGGCGAGCAAAGCGAAGCACCGCAGCAGTTTTATCAGGGTCTGGACGAATTCCTTCTTTGCTCACGACATGACCGAGGACCTTGATAGATCTGCTGGCAAAATGGCACTTCTTGGTGTTAATTTGAAGAGCAGCCCACGCAAGAGAAGTCAGGACCTCGTCCAAGCATTCCAGGTGTTGAGGTAACGTCGATGAAAAGACTGTATACAATGCCATCGAGGTAACATAGGCACGTCTTCTACTTCAGGCCACGCAGCACGATGTCAATCATGCGCTCAAAAGTAGCGGGCGCATTGCATAGACTGAACGGCATAACATTGAATTTGTATAGGCCGTTAGGGGTTGCAAACGCAGTTTTTTCATTATCACCTTCATGCATGGGGATTCGCCAATAGCCGGAACACAAGTCGAGACTCGAAAAGAATTCAGCACCTTGAAAGGAATCGATGGCGTCATCGGTGCGTGGCGTACGGTATACGTCCTTCTTAGTCATCCTATTGAGCGCTTGGTAAGGGACGCAAAATCGTACTGAACTGTCGTTTTTACGCACAAGAACGATGGGAGATGACCAAGGGCTGGTTGAGGGTCTGATTATGTCCCGTTGCAGCATGTCTTTTACGTTTTCCTCAATGATTTTCGTTCGGCTAGAGAGACGCGGTACGGACGGCGTTGCACGATAAATATTCAGTCGGTCTGAATGCTATATGCTGTAGCGTTAGTCTGGCCAACGGTGGATGAATAGACGTCAAAATAGTTTACATGCTTTTTTCAATAGATCAAGCAGCTGCTGTTTCTGAGAGTCTGTCAAGTCTCTGCTGAGGGCTACTATAAAGGCCGAGGAGCATGATCAGCAGAATAGCCTTCTTCAGAGGAGACAGGGGTAAGAGGCCCAACGCACACAGTCTTCTGATCGGCAACGCAGGTGACAGTAGTGCCCCGCGGCAGTGAAATGTTATCTGGTGTGGTGTTCGTGGCAGCAAGGACAGCTGATGCACTGTTGAAGCGAACCACACCTAATGGAAGAGCTATGCATTCGTTAAGGCAACGGGGCGATGGAGTGACCAAGATGTCACCAGAGTCGACGTCTTTGGACAAAACCGAGACTAATTGTTGCGTGGTGGTAGCCCAATATCTACAGCAGCGTTGAGTCGAAGTGGCCAGGAGGTTTCGTCGCTGAGCTGGTGGTCTGTGTCTGTAAGATGGACGCCACGTTGTGCACAACAAGTGGCCGCGAGAAAGTCCCAGCCTGAAATGAATTGATGGGAGCACGGGGAAAGTACACAAAATTCTATATGGTCAAAAAGTGGTCGATTAGCACACAGGCGGCACAGAGAGCGGAAGGGTGAATCGTTGTTCTGTGGGCTGTAACCAGTGTTGGTCCATCATAAGGCGTCCTGAATTTTCGAAGACGGGCACACAAATCAGCACGAATAATAGAAAACGTAGCCCCAGAGTCCACCAAAGCATTATTGTCTGCTCCCTCTACTGTGACTGAAAAAGGGCACGCTGGAAGAATTGCAGTCCTTTGTTGGAATGTAGTTTTCCTCCAAAAACTGCATCGCTTAGTTTTCCGGACGACTTTCAGAAGCGAAGGAGGCAGGCTGAAGTGGAGAAGAGGAGCGACAGTAGTGCGATAGTGAACGGCGTCGGGTTCATGAACGACAACTGCGCAGTTCATCTCCGATAATGGCGGAGACGGAGACCGACGGAGTGGTGACGAATAACGGCGGCCCTGATACAAAGCTCCTGCGGTATAGTCCTGTTCGCGTATGTCGTACCCTCAACGCTGGTCTTGCTGGCGCTTGCCGCGGAAGCGTGGACTGTGACCGCGGTAGCCGCAATAATAGCACGTAGGGCGAGTCGATCGGTAAGGAGGGTAGTAGCTTGCATTAACTGCACTGGGAGAGAGAGCAGTGAGAGGGACAAATGAGGGCTCAGGCTGTGGTGATGGGAAGCTCGTGGGAGGTGTCGCAGCAACCGACGCGTACGTTCATGGCGGGGACGTTGAGCATGCGAGAACGATGGGAGAGTGGACGAGGCAGTGAGCTGGAGGTGGGTCTTGTGGGTCATAGACGTGAGATTCTCCCTGATGACATCCTACAATGACGTTGAATAAGACTGAATGGGACACACTGAAGGTAGTGCGAGTCCTATTGATTGTAATTTTTCATGTCCAGCCTTATCGTGTCTCGTGGTTTGCATCCGCTGTATTACTGGCCACGTCACTGCCCAGTTTAGGCGCATAAACTCAAGTTTTTTTAGGCTCTGACAGGTTGTCGCAACTTCAACAATGGTAGCCAGATTCTGGATTGCAAGGGAAATGAATGCGACGGGTGCAGTCCCCTTAAGAAGCTGGTGTACAGCCGCAGCACCTTCAACACGAACGCTCCGCCGCGTGTACTGCAGCAGTTTGATTGACGCCGACACCACGTACGTTTGGGTACTGTTGCCAAGATGCTAACGATACATGCTGACATACTATCCAGGCCTTTCGAGGTATTATATCGGCAAAAGGGCCCAACACTTTGTGGCTGGCAGCCATGAAACTAGCCCTGGCCATGCATCAAAGTGTTCGTGTTGAAGGTGCTGAAGGCTGTAACTTGTCTTGCTCTGTCATTGATGTATCAACCCGGCGGCAAAGTGAAAGAGCATCCTCGATGTAGGATGTTTACGACTCCCCGATGTGCTGTTTTCGAGCAGCGAGAGCTTTCTTTGCAGGAGCTGAACAAACAGCCGGTGTGCCAAAGACGTGGCGAAGCTGATCTTTGAAGGCTGGCAGTCGGCGATGTTGATGAGGTGGTTGAAGAACCACGTCTTTGCGACACCCGTGAGGTAAAATGAGACGTGAGCAAGTTTGTAGGTGTTATACCACCGGTTAGCAGGGCTGACTCATTAAAAATCGTCCAGCCATTCCTCCACATCTTCCCTAAGCATACCAGTGAAGGGATGGGGCTCACGCTGGATGCTTTTAATGACGTGAGAAGGCGTGGCATGCGGTGGTGGAGTGGGAACGGCTGCAGCACCAGTCTCATCTTGCTGCGACATAATGCCGCACACCTGGCCCAAGTGGCGACCTGAACGAGCTTGATGGGGTAGACCGGGCTAGATGACGACGGGGAATCTAATAGCACCCTCCTCCACGTATGAAGTCTTGGTTTGGAAGACTTCTATCAGGCCCGAGGAACCCGCAGCCGACAGTTACGATTAACGAACCAAGATGATGGTCCTACGCGAGAACGATTAGGATGCATGATCAACACATAATAATGATGATAATGTACAGATGAAGAAGATGCGTATAATGAATGTCCACACTATTGTTAGACGATCGAAGACCTCTCCCAACAACGTCTACGTCCCCCAGCCCATGTCGTGGGCCTGAAGGATGGTGGTGTAGGGGGAGCCTGCCATCTTGGATATCAAGGTCAGCGGCGATTCCCTTTTCGTCAACTTTACTTTCTCAACGTCTATACGATACTCAGTACGATACACTAGGAAATACGATTTATTCTTCATATACCTCCATTAACTTCAGCATCTGCTGATATTCACTGAGGTTGTGTCATAACGTATTTTACGACAAAGCGCAAGGGATTTGAATCTCGGTTACCGCAATGTAACGTCGACTTTATTGTTCCGTTTTTGCTGATTTCAGCCCTATAGCAGCCTTTCATAGCACGAGGCGTTCGTTGTGGACATGGTGTTTTTTTAACGTTTCTCCTCACTTACTTTTGATGCATAAAGCTGCTAAAAATGATAAATATGTGGTTTTGCGAGCCGAAAGCACGACACATTGATGAGGCACGCTGCATCAGAATACTACGGACTAGTTCTAATCACTCAGGTTTCTTTAATGCCCCTACTTCAAAGTTAGGCTGGTGAGGCCGGAAATTAAACCTGCCTCCTGAAGCTTTGAGAGCGACACCTTAATTGCTATGCCACCACTGCGTGTGCAGCCGAAAATAAGAGCAGATACTCATTTATTACTGGGTGTTAGTTGCTCGGGCGCCTGTCTCGCTTATTGCAATCATATATAAGTGAATAACAGAAGAAGTAATACTTATTTGATTGATATGTGGGGTTTAACATCCCAAGAGGAAGTAATACTGACAAGACTAATTTTTCCTTTATCTGCCATGAAGATTCCTGCGTGAAAGTAAATTTTGAAGGTACGTTTCGATTCAACGTTAAACCGTATTTCTTGGAGCCCTTTTTGCACTACGATATGATGTGAGTATCACAAGTTGGATCGCAATTTAAGTGTAGTTCTGTGATTCATGAGGTAGCGAATTCAATTACTCGACATAGAGGATCAATTTTTGTGGAGACATGTGGCTACACACAATGGGTCACCCTCTCATGAGCTGAAGAGGCATGAATGAACACTCACTCAGGCGGACCTGCTCTGTCATTGTTTATTGTGGTAAACGCAGTCGTGGAAGGCAGAGTTTGACCAAGTGACGAAATGAGGAAGTTTGCAGGATTGATTGATTGATTGATTGATACGTGGGGTTCAATGGTCCAAAACCACCATATGTAGTTCACAGGGATAAAATAAAATTAGCTAGCACAGGAGAGATCATTCTGGACATTTGATACTTGAAAGACAAGCCTAAACACGAAGAAGAACGCCATTCAAGGTAACGATGCACAAAGTAGCCCAGCATAGCGTACTGTAAAACTGGATATTATTGGGAGAGGCTTTGGTCCTGCAGTGAAACATAACAGGCTGATAATTATGATGATGACGCAGGATCTGACCGAAATGGCAGCGGACGGCCCCATGTTAATTGGAGTTATCGTTTAAGTTCTCCATTTGACGCCGAAAGTTCGGGAACCAAGGGCAGGTCTCAGATGCAGGCCACCACTTCATTTTTTACATAGCTTGACAGCCTTGGGTGCTATGCAGGATTACCCAAGCTTCTCGGGCAAACGAGTTGGCTTCGAGCTCACTTTACGGTGGCCATGGCATGAAAACAATTCAGAGTGCGTGATAAGAGCGTTGAAAAAATGGCTACAAGAACGCACATGTCCTTGGAAACGCATGAGCCAAATATGCGGTGGTTATCAAATAAACGCCGCATGCGAACAAGTCAGCGCCGCCGCTTAGTTAACTTTTAACAGTGCAATAACGTCAGCGTGATTGTCGCGATATCTCTTTGCCATTTAAACACGCTCCTCTCACAGGCGTGTTCTTGGACATTTGTCTTCTTTTGGGGAGGTTCTTTCGCTGCCCCTGCAGCATGGTAATGTTCACTCTCGTACGCAAGAACGGTGCACACACAGCACTTTCGTGCTGCTCACTTCGCTTCTATCAAATATTGCAGATAAATATAAAGACAGGTTGTCGCGAGGGGCGCTCGCATCATTGCTGTGATGGCAACGTGGCTGTGATTGGATACGGTGTGAGCGCGGTGAAATTGAATACGAGACACCATAGCCACGTGGTGATATCACTCTTACTTCTGCGTGCGTGTGTGCATAGTCTACTTGGTAAAGCTGAGAGATTAATTGTGCCGCTCGACGTGAGTACGGCTCCTCGACAAGAGCAAACGTGGTGGCTGTCAGCGATCTTCGCCGCGGGCGTCTGTCAATCAAACTGATTCACGTGTGAACTGGGATACAGAATCGTTGATACTGAGAAGTCCCCTGTTAAACTTTGGACTTTCATGGTGCCTGTGTGAATGTCAAGTGTTTGATGCAGTGAATGGTAAGCGGCAGCTTCTCTGCCTATAAAATAATTTGGTGAGCTTGCATTACTTGTACAAGGCTGGGGCCATAGAGCAGCTTGTGATAACCTAGCTTTTTGCAGCTTAAGTTGGTCGTCTACTCATGTGCCTGGTCGGCTTCGGGGAGAAGACCGCATCAGATGTGCCTTATTTTTGAATCTACTAATTAACGAAGGCTTAACGTCCACTACACTGAGCTGTTTTGTATTCATTGATAGGTTTCAATTAAACACCAGTTATCTCAGGCGCAAAAAACGCCATGATCAGTATAGAGCTAGTAAATGTGATCCTCACTAGCACGATAGTGAACGTAATCATATAAGTACGAGCTAATTAGCATGGTTTTACTTAGAACGCTCATGGTTGCATCGCCACGGTGGTCTAGTGGCTAAGGTACTCGGTTGCTGACCCACAGGTTGCGGCATCAAATTCCGGCTGCCCCCGCCGCGGTGGTCTAGTGGCTAAGGTACTCGGCTGCTGACCCGCAGGGCGCGGGTTCGAATCCCGGCTGCGGCGGCTGCATTTCCGATGGAGGCGGAAATGTTGTAGGCCCGTGTGCTCAGATTTGGGTGCACGTTAAAGAACCCCAGGTGGTCTAAATTTCCGGAGCCCTCCACTACGGCGTCTCTCATAATCATATAGTGGTTTTGGGACGTTAAACCCCACATATCAATCAATCAAATTCCGGCTGCGGCGGCTGCATTTCCGATAGAGGCGGAAATGTTGTAGGCCCGTGTGCTCAGATTTGGGTGCACGTTAAACAACCCCAGGTGGTAGAAATTTCCTGAGCCCTCCACTACGGCGTCTCTCATAATCATATGGTGGTTTTGGGACGTTAAACCCCACATATCAATCATATTAGAACGCTCATGGTTAACGTTGTATTAATTAGCAAGGTTTAGTTAGCTCATCATCTAGGATGCTTTAGTTAGCTTGGTGCCAGCTTTACAAGGCTTCATTAGCATGGTTTTTTTTAAGATGTGGCGTAATTACTTCGCCTTCCTCGATTTGGCATAATTAGCTTGGTCATAGCATGCCCTGGCCTAACTAGCAAAGTATACCGTCCTGTCAAATAGCCAATTAGCCGGCCGCGCGTGCTCTGGTACTAGCGAACGATGACAAAAACAAAGACGCGCACCGGTAGAGCAGCGCGCTAGAATGTACAGGCTCACCTCAATGAGAAACCCGTGACCTCGGGTTTAGCTGTGGTCGTGATGTTGTAAGACGCTCAGCCGGTACTAATCTCAAAGGCCACCATGCTGATTATTTCAAAACAGACTTAGTGCAGGCATTAAAATCTTCGTAATGAATATAAACACCCCATGCCTCTAAAAAAGCTTATCACGAAACGTTTCTAACATTTATATTGCACTTGTGGGTGCTTTTCTGCACTCAGTGGAACGACAAACAAATGAAAAAAGATGCCTCTATTTTGAAAAAAAGCCACCTAATTTAGTTTTTCATTCGGGACGTGATGACTGGTTCCATCGTAACTTCTGATACGCTGTGGGCTGAGAGGTGGCTTTGACTTTTTTGTATTGTCGGCTTATTTGAAAGGTGGTGTCGCCAGAGCTCGGAGAAATCCTAGGTTGCGCACAACTTGGGCGAATCTCGGGAATGAAGTAATACGGACACAGATAACATCTTTTGCATCCAAGCATAATATAATTTTCTCAAAGTACCATGTTTTCCGAGAACACAGATCTACATCTAAAGCAGTTTTGGTATTACCTGTGTAGAGAGGAAGACGAATATGTGCCGCAGTGGGTCACGCCTTTAGGAAGAGGAGCCGAGCGCGAGCTGTTGCCCCGAGCGTTGTGTATCCTACGTCGGTTCCTGCCGCCCGGTTCCCGCATCAATAGACCTGCTGTGCAAGCACTACTTGTGCCAATAAACCCCGTTCCAGAGAAAATCAGGAGAAAATACAATAACATCATCGAGGTAACATAAGCATATCTGCCATTTAAGGCCGCGTAAAATGCTGTCCATCATTCGCTCAAACGTTGCAGGTGCATTGCACAGACCGAATGGCATAACCATGAATTCGTATAGGCCATCCGGCGTAACGAATGCTGTTTTGGGACGGTCACACTCTGCCATCGGAACCTGCCAGTAACCTGAACGTAAGTCCAGCGAAGAAAAGAATTCGGCACCTTGTAGGCAATCGATAGCGTCGTCGATGCGGGGAAGAGGGTATACATCTTTCCGGGTAATTTTGTTCAGTCGCCGGTAGTCGACACAAAATCTAATCGAACCATCTTTTTTCTTCACTAGCACCACAGGTGAGGACCAGGGGCTAGAAGATGGTTTGATGACGCCGCGCTGAAGCATATCATCCACCTGTTCTGCAATTACACTTCGTTCCTTGGGTGATACGCGGTAGGGGCGTTGCCGCAAAGGAGGGTGCGTTCCAGTGTAGATTGTGTGAGCAACGGTGTTAGTTTGACTCAGTGCCTTTTGAGGAAGGTCAAATGAATATCGGAATTCATGGAGAAGGGTCATTAGCTGGTCCCGTTGATCCGGAGGAAGCTTGCTGTCGATGGAACGATTGAAGATATCTGAGGAGTAGTCATCCGGCGTGAAAAGAGGAGTAACGGCGTTCAGTTGAAGTTGCTGGCCAGGGTCGTGGGACTCAATGGGCACAATAACGTTGTCATCAACAGAATGAACATAGCCCAGTGTTTCGTGAGCTCTTAAGGTGAGAGGGCATGAGCTAGGATTGCAAACGACAATTCCGGAAGTATCCTGGTGAGGTGGCAGAACGGCGTATGGCAGAGACGTACCGTGGCGGCGACTGAAAACGTCAGATGGCGAGAACACAACGGTAGAGCCGGATAATTCAATGCGATTGACGGGGACAGCGATGGCACTAAGAGGAGGAACATCAACATTGGAAGCAACAAGAAGCTTGCCCAGGTGAGTGCACTCATTGTCGGTAGATGGCGCATCTGAAAACACAGATAATTCCACCTGCGCGCGAGCACAGTCAATTACGGCGTGGTGGCGTGACAAAAAATCCCATCCAAGTATCATGTCGTGGGCACAAGTGGTCAACACGAGAAACTCGATGTGGTACAGGACGTCTTGAATGTTTACTCTCGCCGTACATGCTCCGACTGGTCGAAGTGGTTGCGCACTCGCGGTATTCAGCAAAACGTCGGAAGGCGGCGTCGTTACTTTTCGTATCAAACGGCAGAGTTTCTGACTCATCACAGATACGGCGGCACCCGTATCAACAAGCGCAAGAGTTCGTATACCTTCAACAAACACTTCCAGAACGTTTGTGGGGGACGGGCGAGGACTTGTACAATGCGCCAATTTCGCAGCTCGTGCCTCCGGAGCTCAGTCAGTTTTCCGTCTCTGCAGGGTTCGGTCGGCGACGCAGAGGGGACGGAGAACGGTAGCGGCGTGGTGAGGATGAGCGATGGGGACCGAATGATCGGTAGTCGGCAGCAGGGCGGTGGTCTAGTTCGGTTGGTGACGGGTCGCGTTCCACTGATTGTCGGTCGCATTGACGTGGCAGTTCTCGTTGCGCGTTGTACGGGGCCGGTAAAGAGTAGTCAGGGTACCTCGGAGGTGCAGCCGGACCTGTTGCGAAGCGCCGGCGACAGAAGCGCGCCACGTGACCTGGATATCCGCATGCGTAACAGATCGGGCGATTGTCAACTGTGCGCCAAGGGTTTCCGTTATAGCGCTGTTGTGTTGCTGGAAATGGCGTCGTTGATACTCGTACAGGCTGGGGAGTCGGCCCAAGCGGAGGTCGTGGTGGAGTAGCAGCAACAGCAGCATAAGTCAATGGCGCGGTGACGGGTGCTGTCTGAGAGACGGACGGCAATGCCTCAGAGACCTGCGCCTGTATTACCTGCCTGATGGCGGGCGCGAGACGCTCAGAAGAGGGTTCCGTTGGCGGTAGATACGACAGGCACGAAAGTTGTCGGGCCACCTCCTCGCGCACATATCGTTTGATTTCGAACATTATTGCGCTGTGGTCTCCACCCAGGCTCAATGCCGCGAGAGTTTCATCGGTAGCCGCTGGACGCCGTGTCATGACTCGTTGTTTGCGCAACTCCTCGAAGCTCTGGCAAAGAGTGGCGAGTTCGGACACGGTACGTGGGCCCTTGGCCAGCAGCATCTGGAAGGCGTCGTCGTCTATCCCCTTCAAAATATGTTTGATCTTGTCTGCCTCAATCATTGAAGGGTCAAGGCGCTTGCGCAAGTCGAGCACATCCTCGATGTAGCTTGTGAAGCCTTCTCCTTGAAGCTGTGCACGTCCCCGTAGGCGCTGTTCGGCACGGAGCTTGCGTACCTCGGGGCGACCGAACACATCGGCAATGCGTAGCTTAAAGGCACCCCAAGTGGCAAATTCCGACTGGTGGTTGTTAAACCAGAGACTAGCCACCTCTTTCAGGTAGAAGGGTACATATTGCAGCTTCGAAGGGTCGTCCCACTTGTTGCTTGCGCCTACCTTTTCAAATGTCGACAGCCAATCTTCGACGTCTTGCTCATCAGTACCGTCGAAAAAAGGTGGATCGCGTACGCGTAGCGCAGTGGGAACAATGACCATCGGAGGCTGGGTCGTACCTTGCTGGATGGTTTCTTCAGCCATGTCTGAGATGGCAGGTAGTTTCCGGTTGCGGAGTTCCAGGTTGAGTTACCCAGCACCTCCACCACTCTGGAACGGGGTTTATTGGCACAAGTAGTGCTTGCACAGCAGGTCTATTGATGCGGGAACCGGGCGGCAGGAACCGACGTAGGATACACAACGCTCGGGGCAACAGCTCGCGCTCGGCTCCTCTTCCTAAAGGCGTGACCCACTGCGGCACATATTCGTCTTCCTCTCTACACCTGAACAAACTAACAAAGCCCTCAAAAATAACAATCACATTGCCGTCGTCGTTTGTCTAGATGTAGGGACAGCGTTCGATGCAGTCAACCACTACAATATGTTACGTAAGCTTCATGACTATGGCTTCCGTCGTTAAATTCATGAACTTCTCGAATCCTACCTATCCAACGGACAGCAACAAGTAGTGATGGATGGTGTCGGGTCCTCCACTCAATGAATAGTTTCTGAGGTACCACGAGGCTCTGTTATTGGACCAACTCTTTTTTCACTGTATGTGAACGATTATCCCCCCCCCCCCTTCTTGCAATACTCAGGAGCTTTATTCCAGGCAGACGATACGGCACTAATCTTTGTGGAAGACAGCTTAAAGGACATTAAAGTTAACAATAACAGGAGGTTACAGAGAGTACGTTTATGTTTTAAGAGAAATCACCGAAATATGAACACTGCTAAAACTAAATATATTGTTATGAATCGTGACGTTCAGGAAGTGAGGAGGCTCGATGCTAAGATTAAATGGTTTGTTCGCCTGAACTTGCGGCCAGGAAACAAAGTCCGAGAACAGCAATACCTGGCACTGATAGCGGCGGACAGAGCGTCGGCCGTCCGCGCTTCACCACTGAGAAGTGGTGAAGCGTGGAAAAATTTTTATACACGTTTCTTTGAATTATCTAGCGTTATTGCTGGTGGTTACGTAATTTCCATGATAATCTCTAATGTTCGCTAAGAGGGCGTGATCTTAACGAAATGATCTGCTACAGTCCCGAAGCTTCTTGAAGACGACAGGCTTTGCTTTTGCTGAGAATTACGTACAGTGTAACGGGGCGATAACAACACTCCAGAATAAAGCGTGGAAATATGGTCTTTCACTTTAGGAAAAAAAACAGCTCGATTATGTAACGTTCAGCTTTGAGGCAATTAGAAAACTGCAACCAAAATTAAATTGAGAAACCCAACGTTTCGAAGCCAGACCCGTTTCTTCTTCAGAGGTGAGAAAGCCAGAGATGTGCGGCACCTATAGGTACGCTTGCTCGCCTTGTGCGAGAGTTTCGTTGCAAGCACGAGTAGTAGAAGGAGGGCAATGTTTCAGTTAAGCGGTTCATGTTAACTGATGTTCTGAACCTGCTAGAATTCGAGGAGGAGTCACCGGCGTGTATTCCTTTCTTTTTCCAGAATAAATGCGTTTTCCGGGCGGATGTGGTTTGGGGAAAAACGGGAACACACGCCGGTGACTCCTTCTAAAATATTGGCACGTTCAGAAAACAACAGGGAACATCAGCCGCTTCACTGGAACATTGCCCTTTCTCTACTACCAGGGTTTGCGTCGGTTCGCGGTGAACCTCTCACGCAAAAAGAGCGAGCGTATGTAAGCGTCGCACATCTCTGTCTTCATCACCCCTGAGGAAGAAGCTGGTCTAGCTTCAAAACGCCTGTTTTCTAAATACAATTTTCGCTTGGAGTTTTCTGATTGCCTCATTACTATCCTAATGAGGCTGACGTCTGCCAAATAATCACCCAAAGTTCAACTTGTTTCTAGATAATGAACGGCTACAGCAAGTGGCCTCGTTTGAGTACTTAGGGGTCATGTTTTAGAAATTAACTTGAAATCGCACATAGGAACTACATGCTCTAAGCTAGCATACGTAACAGATTACTAAAAAGCCCACGAATGTTTTAACGCAACGATTCTACGCATCCTATACTTTGCACTTGTTCACCGTAGCTTCATAACCTGCATAGCTGCCTAACTTGGCTGATCCTGCACAGCACCCCCTGTTTCCTTGGTGCCAGACCGGCAAAATGTAGTATTCACTGATGGACAACCCTGTGCATGTTTATGACTAGGCGCCAAATACGAAAACCATCTTTTAGTTAGGTGAAAGTACATGATAAAGGAACCGATGTAGCCACTACGTCATCGCGGGGCTTTTGCCCCGGTAGGGCGTGGTCAATAAGTCATTG
The DNA here is from genome assembly GCF_043290135.1 of Rhipicephalus microplus. Classification (NCBI taxonomy): domain Eukaryota; kingdom Metazoa; phylum Arthropoda; class Arachnida; order Ixodida; family Ixodidae; genus Rhipicephalus; species Rhipicephalus microplus. Next base: position 130,659,792 of record NC_134708.1, read on the forward strand.
CTATGTTTGAGGATGAAAACAAAATTCTAGTAAATATAATTGTTGCGGTTTAACGCCCCAAAACTACGGCGTGATCATTAGGCACACCATTGTGGAGGGCTCTGGAAATTTCGTCAACCAGGGGTTCTTTACCGCGTAACTATATCTAAGTACATGCGTCTAGAGCAGTTGGCCTCCAAAGAAAATGTGGCCGCTGTGGTTGATATTGGCTCCCGTGAGTAAGAAGCAGAGCGTCATAACCACCCTGGCTACTACGTGGACAATATGTTCCTCTCAGCTTACAGCGTTCGCGGGCACCGCTGACGTATACACGGAGCCCTCGATGACGGCGCGTGCTACGGAGACGTTGAGTCGGCCGGCAGCCTGCACGAGCATGTAGGCGCCTGAGCCGTTGCCGACTAGCATCAACGCTGAAGAGTCCGCGCCAAAAGCAGCGGCATTCTCCAACGCCCACTCCATGGCGACCATCATGTCTTCTTCGGCCACGTCCGGTGTGAGACCATGCACATTCCTCGTATGCAGAAAGCCCAGCACACCCAAGCGCACGTTAGGCGCCACCACCACGGCGCCCACTGCGTGTAGACGGGGCGTCCAATTTCAGGGCTTTGTGGGAAATGGACGGATATGGAGCGTACGAATTACGCACAGAAATGAGCACCATTATGCTAAAAGGAAGTCTCACTCTTAGTTAGCTTGCTGCTTCTTTATTACTAACACTTCGCTTCCTCATGCAACGTGGCTATCATATCTCTGTTTTTGACCTTTATAATAACATTGTACAGAAATTATGTGCACATTTTCTATGAATTTGCGTAACACCAAGCAGCTTTAGTTTCAGGTCATTTTCATACTAGGATATAATCATGATACTATAGCATAAATATTCAAACGGAAAGCAGCAGATAGCGGCCGCTGGCATTTTGCTTTCAAGCGTCATTCAGTATTACGAAACGATATAAAAAATGCAGCAACGTTTTGTGTACTTCGAGTGGTTGCGCGTTCAATGCGAGCGTCCTACAATGTGCTACACGAGAAGCTACTTGTGTGATGAAGTGCCACAGCCTTTCAAATGCCCCTTTTGAACATGTGTCTGTAAATGAAATAAATTGGCCCGCAATACTATTAGGGGCATTCGATATTTTATTTTACCTAAAACAACCTGATTTATACGGTGATTAAAGCAGGATGTAAACACATAAGCTCGATTCGAAGCACGTTCTATGCATGCCTATTCTGCGTCGTTAGTAACACCACTGAGCGTCCGTGGTAGCTACGAAAGATGTTTGTGAACCCAATTACGAATTTTTTGTGTAATGCAATACATGCGTACCATAACAAAAGCAGCGATCGTTCAGTTTATTATTTCTGTCGAAGTTTTGACTTTCGCGCTAAACTTTCATTTTTTTAAGTTTTGCCATTCAGGTTTTTCGTCAAATAAATTTGACTGAGTCGGGGTCTCCTAGACTTAATCGGACGAATTGGTGCAGGTGACAGTTTGCCTAAGGCTGCTTGCAACTAGGATAAATTTGCTGGCATATGGGCGTGATCGTCATAACACTGCAGAGATAAACTACAGAACGTAGGGACAAATAATAGCAGCACGAAATTGTGTCACAAAATAATATGTCACAAAATTGCGGATATGTTTCTAGGGGATTCAGTATCTTTGATCCGTGACTTGAAACTATATGTATTAGTTTGAAACTAAGCTGTTTATCTGCATTAAAAAAAGAACACCCACCACGAAAGAGACAATAACACTCAACTCCACTTGTCCTCGCTATAACTGTGAGCCAGGCCTCTGTCAGGTGAGCGAGAACGTATTTATACGTTGTTCTGTTTCATGCTAAGTTACTTTTTGTATTGATTCTATGAAGTGACTTCCCGACTATACGGGCTTCCGTTGAAATCTTGACTTTATTTATTTATCTATTTATTTATTTACTTCTTTATTTGTTGAAAAATTAGGTGACGATAAAGCTTCGCCTCTAGGAGTTGAACGCAATAGCGACAACTTGTTTTTATTGCGTACTTCAAACTCTTAGTAAAGTGTGTGCCTTCTGTAGTGGGGTACCAGCTTTCAACAAAGGAGCCGTAATGATAATCACATATTCTGACGCCACTTGCCAATGTACGCCCTTATCACGCAATATTACTGCAATATTTCATAATGCATTGTGAGGCATGCATACAGGACGCGCGTGTTTTTTATGCATGAAAACTGCTTTCACTGAATTTTAAATCAAAGGAAGTTCTTGTATCTGTTTTCTCAAGCAGAGGCGTGGCCGTCTGGTAGAACAGCCGCTTGCCATGCGAAGAACCCGGGTTCAATTTCCACTTAGAGCCAAACAACCTTGGTTTGGTCTTCATTCTGCTCCATGGTTTATAATCATTCGCTTGCTATTCCTATCATTCTCGAGTTTTCAGTCACGCATAAGAGTATGATTTTTCTCTCACAACCAACGACACCGATGCCGACACTAATGCCGACGCCAGAATTTCCGCAAAACGAGCTTTTTAACGCTGTCGCATTAATACTGTCAAAAATCCTTTGATCGTCAAGGCAGAAGTGTTTAGAGTGCAGTGATTGTTACATTCGTCACAAAGTAATGTGTTGTTAGCAGCAAAAAATAATGAAATACATCAACAAGAAAAATCAATGAGTAGAAACTTATCAGTGACTAATTGCAAATGGCCTCGCCTAATGAATTGACTTAGATGGAGATACCGAGATGTGATTGATCTAGGGGACTTGCATTATTCACGCCCGAGCCTCAATAAGCACATCTCAGTGCGTAACAGAAATGCGCGAGGTGCAAAATATACCCCGCGAGTAGTTTGTAGACAGCCAGACTTCAAAAACGGGACGCGCAGTGGCTTAAATCTCAGGGGCCTTATACTACCCCCCTGTGCATTTCGGCTATTTGAGAATAGGTACCGCTAAACGTGGGGAGGTTAAAAAAAAAGCTGCACACCCCCGCCAAAAAATGAGAAATTCTCGCTTGTGGGGGGCGGGGTTGCTAAGCAGGATTTCCTGGCGCCGACATGCTCGAGAACCCCTGTTGGAAGAGTTCACCCTGTTGACCAACTTTATGCAGTGTGTGTTCATTTGGGCGAAACGGTCTCTAGAAGGCGATAGGCCGTTTTTATTCCTTTTTGTACAGCTCACATCCGCACATTATTTCCTTCCTTCTGAGCAAACTATGCCGACATTACCTTTCGCCGCCAGCTCTGCCCACTGAGGAACATCGTTGGTGCTCTGTTGGAACCAATGCCCAGTAGCCGCAAGCAGCAAAGGCATCGTGCCGTTGCCAAGAGTAGTGCCATTATCGAGAGCCGTATTGAGAGCACTCGCATTGTCCAGCGTCGTAGGCTTGGTGGGTGCCCAGACGTTCAAGTGCAAGCAATCCTCGCTTCCCAACACTCGGCCGTTAACCCACTGGGCGCACGGTGCGCGGGGCTGCACTGCAAGCACTTTTTCGCAGTTGCCGGAGCCGTTGAGAGGAACTGGCTTGGCGAATCGACGCTCGTCCTCGGAGGCGCGGGTGTAAGGAACTCCGAGCCAGCCGGTTACATTCACACCCTCGCCTGTTGAAACGGTTGTGCCTAACAGCCAGCCCGAGGTGGTCTTCACCTACAACAGCACAAGCTTGTTAAGATTTGCACAAGCTAGTTGCATAACGTATAAGTATGATGCTTCAGAAATTAAGCATACGTACAGTTGCGTTAATATTGAGTATCAGCTTCAAAACATTCACCTCTTAACTGCTAAGGTGAACTTTGCCATGTCGGAGAAGCATAGTGAAACATACAGCACGAGCATCGACATGGTAGAAAATATTAAAAATTGACCCAATATACTGTAGTAAGGAACTCTGCGTGTTTCCTTCACGTGTCGCCATGGTTGTTTTGGCTGTGTTTCGCTACCTCTATCCAGTGGAAATGATTTCTAGTGCTCATGTGCTAATCATCCTCTTAACCCCTAATCACTGTTCGTACTTGTTTGCAACGCTGCACTGCCATGGTTTAAAAAAATGTTTCTTCTGAAAGGGGCCCTGAAACACTTTTTCAACCAACCATAGAATGAATTCACCGGAAGAGCTTATTGCATTACGAATACAACGCCGCAGAAATTTTAACAATCCATCCAGTGCGAGTGGAGTTACAAAGGTTTGTCACATGCTGCAATAGACCTCTTCCTGTTTGCAAACAGCGTGACGTCACTGCCCCGCTCACCATTCCCTCCTTCAGAGCGGCTGCTAGTTGGAAAGACCGTTCCGTTGGTGGGATCCTTCTGCATAGTAGCGCTGCGTGTGTATGCATTCCTTCGACAGAAATTTTGTGGTTTGCTATTGTCTAAAGTCCCAATTTTTATAAGGAAGAGTTCCTGCGTATGGTGCCCAATTCTATTAGGTTAACATGTGGAAATTTACACGTCGTAGATGGCCGCCGTACACATACTACAGCTAATGTTGCCACTGTGACATGAAGTTTAAGCTTTAAAAAGGAAAAGAAAACTAGCCCTGAACACCATGCTACTGTACCGCCCAAAGCCACCAGCGGTGTTCTTTTGCCAACAAAAGCCTTCATGTGCACCGGTGACGTCACGCTGTGACGTACCCTGGTAGATGTCTATTGCAATCTCTCGTATCTCATCCAGACAAAAGTGCTAGAAGTTAGGCAGGGAGAGATGGCAGGGCCACAGAAAAAACGTCACGCACGCCTCGTGACCTTGAGCACTTGTTTACTTTTTTTCTTTCTTCGAATGCGCGACTTCTTCAGTGTGATCGCGCGCGCACGCATGGACAAGTAGCGGCCTCCCCCGGCGATCTCTGTAACAAGCGAGCGTGCCATGTTCAAATCAGTCATTGGTTGATAGATGGGAAAATGATGGTAACACGAAGAAGATATGGCAGATTGTTAAAAACGTCACTGGCATGGGTAGCAAAGAGCGCATTATACCTGATAATCCAACTCGTGAAGTGGCCGACAACTTTAACGATTACTTTACTGATATTGGTCTCAGCCTTGTGAGGAAGTTCCCTGCTCATATGCCGAATTCAAATGCACCCTGTACTGTTACCAATAATTTCGATCTATGTGATGTAACTGAGGATGACATCCGACAAGTAATTAATAAGTTACCAGAGAACAAGGCAGCTGGCCATGACGCCATATGATCAAGGATTTTAAAGGAGAATATTGATGTTTTGTGTGGTTCTTTATGCCATATATTTAATCATGCATTTTCATCAAAAACTTATCCTAGTATACTTAAGACCGCCAAAGTAATACCAGTGTACAAATCTGGTGATTGGAATCTTCCGGACAGCTACAGACCAATATCTGTCCTGAGTAGTATTAACACTACGCTTGGAAAACTAATTTCGTCGCAATTAAGGCGCTTCCTGGGTGAACAGAATGTACTTTGTCCCCAGCAACACGACTTTGTTGCAAACAGGTCCACTTCACCTGCTGTTTCGATGCTTACGCAATATATTAATTCCGCGCTACATGAAAACAACATAGCAATAGCAGTATTTTCAGACATACGAAAGGCATTTAATGCTATTAGTCATTCCATTTTACTGGAAAAAATGCATTCCTATGGGATAAAAGGTAACTCGCTTGATTTTTTTCTAGTTATTTATCGGCACGCGAACAAAAGGTAGTCATTGGTGACATCAAGTCATCTTACGGTTATATTAAATGCGGGGTGCCACAGGGTTCAGTTTTGGGCCCTATATTGTTCTCTCTTTATGTTAATGATGTCCCGCGATCCCTACAGAGGTCAAGGGCACTGATGTACGTGGACGACACTGTTTTAGTTTTCACAGGGCACTCCTTAGCAGATTTACAAAATGACGCGATGACCGATTTATCGAACATTTCGGAATGGTTTGCCAGGAATCAGTTGACTGTTAACTGTACTAAAACAAAGCACATGGTGTTTCACTCTCGTAGGAAACATATTGACGCTGAATTTCTTAACCTAACAATAAACAACGCTCCTATTCAACAAGTTCCTTGTTTTAAATATTTAGGCGTCACTTTTGATGAACATTTACACTGGCATGAGCAAGTACAGAGTGTGTGCGCAAAGGTAGCCTATGGCTGTTTATTCTCTAATAAAAGCTCGCCAATATTTTCCACAAGCTATACTTCGCACACTCTACTTTTCATTGTGTCATTGTCACATAGGTTACTGTCTGGAATCGTGGGGTGTGACGTACAACAGTTATCTAAAAACTCTTGAACGACTTCAAAAGCGTACACTGAAAATTATAAGCCATGGTGAATCAGTAAGTAATATTTTCCAATCACAACGCATTCTCTCGGTTCCGATGTTGCGCGACTACATAATTGCCGTTATAGTAAATAACATAACTAATAGAAATTCACCTTTGCCTGCTGATCTTTTTTCAATTCCTAAACGCAATACGCGACATGCTTCGAATGGTAATTTCAATCTGCCCAAATGTTTTAATGTTTACAGAGAAAGACTGATACAGTTTAATGGAACAAAAATACGGAACACGGTCCCCCTAGAGATTAAAACGGCACGTAATTTCAGCTTGGCATAAATCATTTTTTCTGTGGAGCCAAGACATGTAAGCATGTGTGTGTTCGATTCGATTTTTATTGTATTTTTTTAATAAGTGCCTATCTATAGAAACTAGCTGCAAGCTAATAAGTATGCATATCTGCAGGAAAAAATGTATTACTGTGTTATCTGTATTATATGATTGTTTTTTTGTTTTTTTTATGTTACCTCAGAGCTGACCTGTACACTTTTTTATGTTGCACATTGTATTGGACCGTCCACTAGCCACTTTAGGCTATCGGTCCAAATAATCCCTGTAATTGCATATATCTATTCATGAAAATAAAGTTTCATTGATTGATTGAATGTTGGGGCATATTCCGTGATTTGTCAAGGAAGGAGAAAGGTTTTTTAGCTGATTTTGATTATTTTTTGTTAATTCCAGGCCGCGTGCTGCGCTATATTATTTGCCTCGTGGGTTGTCGGGAGCCTCTGCTACCGATGAGCAGCGTTGTCTGCCATGCTCAAGAAGTGTTGCAGGGCCCCTTTAACAACTTTTGTAGAGAGGCGTGAACAGCATGAATTAACGTTGTTATTTGTTTGCATACGCATGACAGATGCATTAAATCTGAGTAATACCGCTGCGCACTAATCAGAGAAGAATAAATTGAGTTCGGTCACACAGGTTTATAAAAAAAGACTTCTGAAGTGAAGGTGGCGCGTTGCCGTTGAAGCCGACAACCGCCGTATTGCTGCAGGCAAGAAATGTGTGGGTGGTCGCTTGGGCGTTCGAGGAAGTTCCAGAAATGGCAGATTTCTTAGCATCTTTAGTGAAAAGTTGATTGACTGATTGATTGATTCGTGGGGTTTAACGTCCAAAAAACCACCATATGACCATGAGAGACGCCGTAGTGAAGGGCTCCGGAAATTTAGACCACCTGGGGTTCTTTAACGTGCACCCAAATCTGAGCACACGGGCCTACGGCATTTCCGCCTCCATCGGAAATGCAGCGGCCGCAGCCAGGATTTGAACCCGAGACCTGTGGGTCAGCAGCCGTGTACCTTAGCCACTAGGCCACCGCGGCGGGGCGCTTTGGTGAAAAGTGAGTGTTGTGGATGCTTAGACCAAAGTCGGACGCTTCTGAACGCCATGATGACCTCTTGTGCTGTTTTCGACAGTACTAATCGTGGGAAGCAAATGCTCGGAATAACTTTTCATATGTAAGTATGCATAGCAGATTCTTCCATTCCCCCAACCCCCTTGCAGTGTTCTACAATTGCATTTGCAAATGAAAGCTCTCACTTACTACCCCTTTGAGCAGGCTAATATAGGCTGAAGCAAGGTTTTTCAGTGAGCCACACTTTCGCTAAAAACAAGACACTGCGTCATGCGTGGCTGCGTTCTTTTCGTCGAAATTACTGGACGCCTAAGGATGCGCCCGTCATTTGCAGGAAATACTTTGAAGCTGGTTGCTTCGACAAAACGAGGGAAAGTACGAGGCTTCAACACGGCAGCATTCCCACGGTTCTCCTGGTGTTTCCCGCACATTCGTAGTAACCAGTGAGCGCAGAATTATCGTTTGAGTGATTTGATTATCGCAGTACCGCATGAAGAGCTTATTATGTTCTATATGCGCAGAGGCAGTCCCTCACTGCTGATTGTTGATTGATATGTGGGGCTCAACGTCCCCAAACCACTATATGATTATGAGAGACGCCGTAGTGGAGGACTCCGGAAATTTCGACCACCTGGTGTTCTTTAACATGTACCCACATCTGAGCACATGGGCCTACAACATTTTCGCCTCCATCTGAAGTGCAGCCGCCGCAGCCGGGATTCGATACAGCGACCTGCGGGTCAGTCGCTGGGTACATTAGCCACTCGACCACCGCGGCGGGACAGTTCCTCGCTTTTTTCATGTTTGTGTAAGACGCTAATACCGTTTGAAATATCGCACGTGACACTGTCTTATTTTATTTTCACAAACTCATGATACGCATGCGTTTAAACAGGAGCGCAAAATTTGCAATAAAAAACTGCAAGGCAGAGCCCACGGCAGAGCCAACTGCAGAGCCCACGTATACCTTCGGGAATGGATGGTATGCGAAGCATGCGGATAGAAGGTGACTGTGGTGTGCGTTTTTTATAGAGCAAAACGGTTATGATGATGATTAGTGGATTTTATTGGCGCAAGGGCCAGATGTGGCCAAAGAGCGCCAGAGCGATGATAATGAACTGTGCGATGTGCAGTGTAGATAAAACAGATGTGACGTGGTTGTAAATGGGCCTAAAAACAGTCGCTGTAGGTGCGTAAAAATATATATACATAGCAAAATTATGGCAATGACAAATGATGTGTGCTATGGAAACATAAAATGGTTTAAAAGCGATATGTGTGTGAAATAAGAACTTGGCATGGAGCACCAGTGCCTCGACAGAGCCCTTAAAACAAGAGCATGGAGGTCTGGGCTCATTAACAGCTGCTATCACAGCGGCATCCTCTGAACAGAGGATGCGCTATGAACCTGTTGGGCTAAAAACATTCAATGTTGGGCTAAAAACATTCAATACTACATCCTTTAAAAAGATTAAAACTGATTTTGCATCAAAAAGCGGCTCTTCACTGAGAAACCTAATCGGATGTAGAGGAAGATTATAGCGGTATGCTAAAGCAAAATATTTCTTTCTCTCACTTTCAGCTTCAGTACACTCCAGGAGGACGTGGAGGACGGTTAGCCTCTCACCACATCTACCACAAGTAGGAGGTTGATCGCCAGTCAGCAGAAAGCTATGGGTACCATAAGTGTGTCCTATTCTGAGGCGACAGCATAGGACATCAGTTCGCCGTGTTCTTGTAGCGGAGGGCCAGTAACCCAACCACGGCTTAATCAAGTGAAGCTTATTTATTTCTTTGTCCCACAAGCGTTGCCAGTGGTTTCGCAGTTTCTTACGTAGGAAGGGTTTTAGGTCTGTTGCAGGGACAGTAGCGGTGGGGTTAATAGCGCGCAATATAATTGAGGTGGCCATTTGGTCAGCTAATACATTGCCCTCGATGCTTCTATGGCCAGGAACCCAGCAAATAGTAACATGCTGGTTGGACATATACGCTGTACACAGAATGGAATACAGCTTAATTATTACTGGATTTCTCAATCTGAAAAGGGATCTTAATGCATTTACGACGCTTAACGAGTCTGTGAATATAATAGATTTTTGTATGTTTGATTTCCGTATATGCTTCACAGCCGACAATAGTGCATATCCCTCCACCGTAAATATACTTGTTTTCGGGTGCAGCACACCGGATTTCGAGAAGGATGGTCCGACGGCTGCATAAGCCACCCCTGCATGCGACTTAGAAGCATCAGTATAAAACTCTACGCATGAGTAGTTGGATTGAAGTTGTCGGAAATGCATTTTAATATGTACTTATGGTGCATGTTTAGTGATCTCGGCAAAGGAAGTGTCACAATGTATGAGCTGCGACTGCCACGGCGGTAAATGTTTTATTGTGGCCATAGGACAAAGTTCTAGCAGCGGAACACCCATTTCCTCACTTAAGCTTCTCACACGACAAGAGAACGGCTTTCTCGCTGCGGGTTGATTATGGTAGAGCGTGGCAGCGGTCATATCGTTTATAGCTGAATAAGAAAGATGCTTTATGTTTGCGCGTACCTTTATAAAATAAGTGAAACTGCTATAGGATCGCTGTAGGTGAAGTGACCACTGATTCGACTCTACATAGAGACTCTGGATCGGACTTGTCCTGAAAGCACCGGTTGCCAGTCGGATACCCAGATGGTGAATAGGGTCTAGGATTTTCAAAGCACTTGGCGTTGCGGAATGATAAATTATAGAGGCATAATCAAGGCGCGACCAAACAAGGCTTTTGTACAAGTTCAAGAGACACTTCCGATCACTACCCCATGTTGTACGTGATAGGAGCTTTAGGAGGTTCATCGCTTTCAGACATTTCATTTTTACATGTTTTATATGGGGAATAAACGTGAGCTTAGAATCTAAAGTGATTCCTAGGAATTTATGCTCGCTGCTCGCAGACAGTTGGTCTCCCTTGATCGTAATATTTGGAAGTGGCATTACCCCTCGTTTGTTGGAGAAGAGTACGCAAGTACTTTTCTGGGTGTTTATTTTAAAACCGTTCTCATCAGCCCAGTTAGAGAATTTGTTCATTCAAAGCTGCACTTGTCGTTCGCAGATAGACATATTGCATGATTTGAAACTCATCTGCACATCATCAACATACACAGAATAAAACATCGCGCTTGGAATGACTGACTGCAGGGAGTTCATTTTTACAAGAAAGAGTGTGCAACTAAGCACGCCCCCTTGCGGAACACCAGTTTCTTGGGTAAATGATCTAGAGAGAGCATTCCCCACTTTTACGCGAAAGGTTCGGTTAGACAGATAACTTTTAATTGTGTTTAGCATGTTCCCAAGAATGCCCATGGCGGCAAGATCGCGTAGAATCCCGAATCGCCATGTGGTATCGTACGCCTTCTCCAGGTCCAAGAACACCGAAAGTACAAACTGCCTATGAATAAATGCATCTCTGATGTATGTCTCTATGCGAACAAGGTGGTTTATTGTCGACCTCCCCTCTCTGAAACTACACTGAAGGGGGTGAAGTATACTGTTACTTTCTAGGAAGTGGGTTAAGCGCCAGTTTAACATTTTCTCATATAGTTTGCACAAACAGCTTGTTAACGCTATTGGCCTGTAGCTGGCGGCCAAGGATGGGTCTTTGCCTTGTTTAAGTACCGGGATGAAGATTGCTTCTTTCCATGACAATGGAATATATCCAGCTTCCCACATGGTATTGAAGAGGGTTAGGAGCGTTTTTAGTGCTTCTGAGTGAAGATACTTGATCATTTCGTACGTTATACGATCGCCACCGGGTGCCGAGTTGTTACAGTACGCAAGAGATGCCCTAAGTTCAGCTAATGAAAATGGGCAGTTGTAAGCCTCTCTGGAGGGACGTTTAGATTTCAGGGGTTGCCGCTCTTCGCGTTCTTTGAATCTTAAGAACGTTTCTGTGTAGTGCGATGCACTCGAGACGTATTCAAAGTGTTCGCCTAGGCAGTCCGCCTGCTCCTCCAGGCTCTCCCCTCGGCTACTTACCAAAGGTAGGGGGTGTGACTCCCGACCCATTAACTTCTTTACCCTATTCCAAACCTTCGTTTCGTCGGTGTAAGAATTTATACCGGAGATGTACCTATCCCAACTTTCTTTGCAAGGCGACGCGTTCTTCTGGCTTGGGACTTAACCTGTTTGAAATTGTTGAGGTTTTCAGCCGTTGGGTAATTTCGGAGTAGTATCCAAGCCTTATTTTGTCTATTGCGCGCTTTCCGACAATCGTGGTTCCACGATGGGATGCGACGTTCATTGGTCATTCCGTTGGTTTGCTTGATACATTTCACTGCAGCGTCAATAATAAAACCTGTTAGGTATGCTACAGCATCGTCTATATTAAAATCAGCAATCTCATCTCCGTCTAAAAATGTAATTTCTCGAAATAATTCCCAGTTGGCTGACTTGATGTTCCAGCGAGGAAAGTCAGGCGAGCATGTATATTCTTTTGTTAACTTTAACATAATCGGGAAGTGGTCACTGCCAAAAGGGTTCTTGAGAACGAACCACTCCAGATATGGAATAATAGCACTCGAGACAATACTCAGGTCTATAAAAGAGTATGTGTTATGTGTAGTGCTATAATACGTTGGTTCTTTTTTGTTTAGTAGACATGCACCTGACGAAAACAGAAAGTGTTCTATTAGGCGTTCTCGCGCATCTAAACGGGAGTCGCCCCATAGTGGCTTATGTGCATTTAGATCACCAACGACTATATATGGCGGAGGAAGTTCATCAATGAAGCTTTGAAATTGTGTCTTTGAAAGTTGATAGCACGGGGGAATGTAAATAGAGGTAATTGTTAGTAGCTTCCCGAACAGCACTGCTCGAACAGCAACTGCCTCAAGAGAAGTTCGGAGGTTTAATTGCTTACAGGCAACACCTTTATCAACTATTATAGCGACACCGCCCGATGAAGCGGCAGCATCGTCACGGTCTTTGCGGAAGATGGCATAATGCTTTAGAAAGCTTGTTTTTGTGGACTTGAGATGTGTCTCCGGAACACACAGCACCTTTGGAGTATGTTTATTAAGAAGTTCTCTAATATCATCGAGGTTATGGAGAAGTCCTCTCACATTCCACTGTAAGATCTGTGTATCCATTTTAGATGTGTTTTGTACTGTGTGCTCAAGGATATAAAGTTAGCTCACGGACCCTTTCCAGGGGTCGTGACACGAGATTTTTCTTTTTTGGATCGGTCGACGGAGTCGCGCCGATCTCAGGCACTGGCTGCGCCCTCACACTCGGTGTTGTGTCCATTGCCTCTTGCGAGGCGCAGGACAGGCGCTCTTGCGAGCGCTGCATTTGTTTTAAGGGCCTCGCCTCAAAAGACGAGACCTTCGCGGCCCCCAGCCCGGAGGTTGGTGGGTCTTTCTTGGATTGCGGAGCAGCACTGGCTGCAACCGCCGAGGGGGCGAATGGCGTCACCGCTGGCTCACTACGCGTGTGCCAAACAGGCGCCAGGGGCCGTCGTGGCGCTGCCCCCTGACGCGCCACTTCGGCAAAGCTAGTTTCTGGTAGGCAGGACACCTGCCTTCGTGCCTCCTTAAATGAAATGTTTTGTTTTACCTTAATTGTGACAATTTCCTTTTCCTTTTTCCAGCACGGGCATGACTGCGAGTATGCGGCATGTTCCCCATTACAGTTCGCACAGTGAAGAGAGTTTTCACAGGCATCTGATGTGTGCTCTTCAGCACTGCATTTCGCGCAAGTTAGGCAGCCTCGGCAGTTCTGTGAACTGTGGCCGAACCGCTGGCATTTGAAACATCGGAGAGGGTTTGGTATATATGGCCTCACTCGAAGCTTGATATAACCAGCCTCAACGGAGTCGGGCAGTACACTTGAATTGAAGGTAAGTATCAGGTGTTTAGTCTGGACTTCTTTGCCATCACGCCTCATGCTAATTCGTTTTACGTTTATGACATTCTGTTCGCTGAAACCCTCCAGGAGTTCAGCCTCCGTCAGCCCTAACAGGTCATCATCTGAGACAACGCCACGGGTGGTATTCATGGTTCGGTGTGGGGTTACTATTAATTTGGTATCTCCAAATTTCACTAGGTTAGGCTATTTTTCATATTGTTTATGGTCGCGGAGCTCCAACAGGAGGTCACCACTTGTTATTCTCGAAGCTTTATATCCTGGGCCAAAGATTTTCGTCAAAGACTTTGATACTAGAAAAGGTGAAAGTGTTCGCACTGATTTGCCGGGTGTGTCAGCGTGGATAACATGGAATCGGAGAAAAAATACTTTCTGGTTACCAAAAAACTGGAAAACTTCATCGGTGCGCCCTCTTTTCTGAGGGCGATCATGGAGTGGGGGGAAGGAACAAGCCATATGTAAATGCTTACTTTCGGCAGCGGCACCAGCCACCCACCATGGAGTCCTACAAGGGGACGCTGCAGGGTCTGTAAGTACAGGCCCCGCAGACGCCAGCCGTACGCCACCACTATAACCGAATATGGTGTATCCAAGGTAGGATAGCCACACAGGGTTAACCCTTGCCGCCAGGAAACACGGAAGTCAATGGAAGTGAGTAGAGGACATGAAAGATTTAAAGTGAGAGAAAAGACGAAGATGTGACGTGGAGACAGGAAAAGGCAACTGCCGATTCCCCCCGGGCGGGTCAATCCGGGGGTGCCGTCTACGTGAAGCCAGGGCCAAAGGGGTGTGTTGCCTCCGCCGGGGGGCCTTTAAGGTCCAATCACCCGGCGTCGGCTCAACCCCTAGGATCCCCTTTTCCCCGGACACGGCAAAGCCACGCACGGCTAGGCGTGGGAGGGAGTAGAAACTCCCCCGTTAGCTCGGGTCCGTGGTGTCGCTACACACCAAACGCCTACTTGCGCAGGCGCCCCTGCGGGGAGCAAAACGGTTATGACGTAGCGCTAGAGATATGTACAAATTCTTGCAGACACACGCACTAAACAGTTGCATATGCTTTTTTGTAAGTAGAGCTTTATATAACCAGTTGTTTACACTTCCGTAATAATACCAACCGCAGCATGAACATGACCAACACCACAAGTAGTTAGCTGCTATGAAGCGCTGGTGCTCGAGAACATGGTAACCCTGAACACTGCTACATAAGTCAACTTCAGCGCAAGGCACATAACTATGATTGACCTTAACACGACGTGACGGCTGTATCATAAGAGTACACATGTAATGTTTATAAAATTGGGTAGCAAGCACAGAAACCACTGTTGACGTTTCACGAATATTAGCGTCTATTTGAAAAATAGTTCATGATAAAACAAGCGCTAAAAATACACACACTCAGAGAAGACAAAGACGAGCGCTTACTACAAACTGAAAATTCTATTTCGAAGCGAAAATTAATAAATGCACAACACGCATGTACGTCATTTCGAACCCCCCCCCCCCCCCCCCGCCCCTGTCATAATCAACAAAGTGACATACCAAAATAACCAGTCCCATAGTCGATGGGACTGGTTATTTAGTATACCAAAAAAACTTTGGACCCCCAAAAAAACTTTAAAAAGAAAACGTAAAGAAGAAAATGCACTTGGTTATGTTACGTCCAGAAAAGCAAACTCGGCATTGGTTAATGGAACTGACGCTTGACTGACGCAACTGTCACCTTCTTTCCTAATTCTACATGCTTCCAGTCTTTCCCTCGTCTTCCGCTTCTTGCGCTTGTCAATTATTCGTGTTTCTGAAAACTTCGGTTGGCACCTGCACTCCTTTTAGTGCATTGCTAAGTTTGAGTAAGGGGCCCAGTTTAGGCAACTCCCATTTCACGAAAGGGCGCATTCAGGCAACAACTTCTTTGACCGACGTATTCCTTTTTACATGTGAAAGGAGTTCCGTATACATCTTTTTTGCCCTCAATGTACCTCCTGGCATGTTTTATGCTATATCTGTTCGATTCTCCCATTCTTTTTTTTTGCTAGGCTTTCTACTGCTGGGAAAATCCCGATAATTTGTTTACGGTTAAAATAACGCGCACGCCATACCTTACTGCAACTTTTCTTTTAACCAGGTAGTGAAAAAGACAATGATCGGCACACGCGAAAAGGTGAGACAAGTTTTTTTTTATTTATTTAACAATACTGTCAATCCCGTCGGGGATTTCTACAGGAGTGGGTTGGAAAGTGTCAACAACTATTCTATATTCACATACTTATACAACTGTATGGGTATAAAAAAATCATGGTATAAAATGATAACAATTATGGACCTACATTATTAACGAGACACATGTCTCAGTCACATGTCCGCACACTGAAAAAAAAAAACACGAAAAGAAAGAAAAAGGTAAGCACGCAACATACAAAAATGGTACCTAATTCCACCTTTTTAAACCACAAATGTACTGGCAGGGAGGACAATGATCAGTACAATCCTGATAACGTCGCTATCATGTAGCTGATAGAACGGCTTGGCCAGCAAGTTTGTAAAATTCGTTGACAGTGGGCTGCACAACCACCGTATCGGGTAAAGCATTCCATTCTCGCACTGCCCGCGGGAAAAACGAAGAACTAAAAATATTGTTGGTGCATAAATATTCTTGCAGCGTAAGGTGATGCTTGTGACGAGTTTCTCTAGAAGTGTTGAAAGAAATGTAGGTGTTCGAACCTACTTTAAGTTTGTTGTGTAGGATCAGGTACCTAAATTTGAGTCGGGATAGCATCGCACGACTGCCTAGCGTGTGAAGGCCAATATCTGTCAGCATTTGCGTAGGCGAGTTGGTGCGCCTATATATGTTACAGATAAAACGCGCGGCTTTGCGCTGGATGGCCTCAATTGTAGCTATGTGTATTTGGGTAGACGGGAACCATGCCACGCTTGCATATTCTAAGATAGGGCGTATAATCGTCACATAGGCCAAGAGCTTGGCTTCTCTTGTCGAGTATCGCAAGGCCCGCTTTAAAACATTAGCTTCCGCATCGCTTTGCCAGTCATGTGATATACATGCGCCGACCACCCGAGATCTGACGATATGACGACGCCCAAGTATTTGTACTGAGTGACTGTTTTAAGGATGATGCTACCATAGCCATACCGGAAAGTGTGTTTCGATTTCTTTTTTGTTACTGTCATTGCAACTGTTTTATCGAAGTTGATGACCATTTGCCAACTCTCGCACCATTGTGCTAACAAGGCGAAATCATTGTTCAAACTTATTTGATCTTGCTGGCTTTGTATTTCTTTATACAGGACGCAGTTATCTGCAAATAACCTAATTTTAGATTGAACCCTACAAGTTATGTCGTTTGTAAACAAAAGAAACAGGGTAGGAGTCAAAACTGAACCCTGAGGTACTTCAGAAAGTACCGGCATAAGTTCAGAAGTGCTGGCGCCTAACTGGACAAATTGGCGGTGGTCAGTTAAATATCACTTAATCCAGCGGAAGATTGGCCCATCCCCTAGAATATATCTGAGGTTTCGAAGAAGCTTGGTATGGCAGACACGGTCAAATGCCTTTGAAAAGTCCAGTAGAATTATGTCTATTTGTGTCTGATCGTTTATTCCTTTCGCGAGATCATGCAGGATTTCTACAAGTTGGGTAACGGTAGAGAGACCAGCTCTGAAGCCATGTTGATGGGGATGGAGAACATTGTTTTCCTCGACGAACTGGGTAATACATTTTAGTATAATATGCTCTAAAATTTTGCAGCAAGTACATGTGAGAGAAATAGGGCTATTATTAGACGAGAAGAAGTATTACCATATTTATAGACAGGCACTATTTTCACCATTTTCCATTCGGCTGGCAGGCATTGTTCTGAAACTGACTTGTTGTAAAGAAGACATAAGTATTTGCTTACGGGTTCGGCGTAGCTTTTCAGGAAGCAGTTCGGGATTCCGTCTGGGCCGGTGGACTTCTTATCGTCTAACTTCAATAAGAGTGAAAGCATGCCTGCTTCGGTTATGACTGGTGCATGCACTTAGCGTCTCGTTTCCCTCTATATTTTCTGCCCTGTAGGCATGCGCAATGCCATTGTCAGGAGCATATACGGAATGGAAAAAAAAACGTTAAACGTTTCTGCTTGTTGCTTTTCTTCTTTGGGTGAAAGTGGTTTTGCACTGCTTTCTTTACATCTAATATATCGCCAGAATTTTTGGGGTGAATGTTGGATAAAGTTGCCAAGTGTTGTACTGCAGTATAGCTGCCTTGCTAACTTTGTTTCTTCTTTTAGCAGCCTGTTTGATGAACTTATTTTTTGGTGGAAGTCCGGGTCCGGGAGGACCCTATTAGATTTCCTCAGTTTTTTATTCTTCGTTTTATGTGAATTACATCGCGCGTGATCCATGGGTTGTACTTGTTAGTGTTCTTTTCAATTTGTGGGATATATTGCCTCAAGCAGTACATAACATGTGCTTTGATCAAGAGCCCAATCTCATGGAAGTTGTAGTGCTCATGGGCTAGGTAGGTCATAATGGCATCGTAATCTGCTCTGTTAAAAGCGTACACGGACTTTCTAGTACCACGTCGAGCAATCTTTTCTGGAAGTGTAAGCGTACAAAAAATCATATCATGGTCAGGCATTCCTTCAAGGACTTCGACGTTGTATTTCCCTTTAAAAAAGAAATCACTAAAAAAAAACAAGGTCTAAGATGGAGCTTGAAGTGCCCTGCACACGAGTAGGCTGAGAAAAAACTTGAGTAAGGTTGAAAGTGAACAGAAGACTTAGCAATATATTGTTTGGTACACTTGATGGGCATAGAGAGCTCCAATTATTACCGGGGAGATTGAAATCTCCTCCCATTATTATGCCGCTCCCCTCCATGTGATCTTGCATATAATCTAGAAGCTGATCAAGATATGACGCTTCGGCTTGGGGGGGTCTATATACCGCACCAACACAGACTTTATTCTGGCCTAGCTGAATCCTACACCACACCGCCTCCACACCCGAAACGCCTGGCATCACTGTGTAACTTATGCCTTAATTAAGGAGCAAGGCGACACCACCACCTCTAGCTGGTCTATCTTTTCGAATAATGAAATAGCCCGGTGGAGCCACCTCACAGTTTCCAATATCATAAAGTAGCCAAGTCTCAGTCACACAAATAATGCCGGGTTCCAGTGCAGTGAGATTTGCTTCAAAGTGTTCGATTTTATTGATAAGGCTGCGCGCATTAACGTTAAGCACAACTAGCGTCGAGGGTGAAGGTGAAAAAGTCAAAGTTGAGGGTGAAAAAGAGCGGATAGTGGTCATCCCGTATCTGCACAACAATTAGTATCATCCAGGCTGTGGCGGCTGCATTTCCGATGGAGGCGGAAATGTTGTAGGCCCGTGTGCTCAGATTTGGGTGCACGTTAAAGAACCCCAGGTGGTCAAAATTTCCGGAGTCCTCCACTACGGCGTCTTTCATAATCATATGGTGGTTTTGGGACGTTAAACCCCACATATCAATCAATCAACAATTAGTATCGGAAGTAGTATTTGGCGTTCGGCAGGGTAATGGAAAGTGCTTTTTTTCTTAGGGTGTGTAATTTCTTGCACTGTATTAAAATGTGGTAACGGTGGCTCGCCGCATTTCTCGCACATGGGTGTCTCACCATCGGACAAAAGATGTGAATGTGTACTGCGTGTACGTCCTAATCTTAGCCTAATAAATGTTACGTCTGTATGGCATGACTTCGATACTTGCAGCCAATTACTAAGGTATGGCTTGGTATCGTGCCGTTTATTTTCTGTTTGGCCATCCCAAGTGCTTTTCCAATAAGCTAAGGGCTGTCGTTTGAGGACAGGTTTCAGGTCAAGCGCAGGAATGGCTATGGATGTGAATACAGTGTTTTCGCGGATTGATTGGGTTAGCTGGTTTGCCAACACATTACCTTGGATCTTGCGGTGCCCTTCACACAGTACACTACGATATACTGTTTGATTGTGTAGACTGTGCCTAATAACGATTAAAGTGAGACAAAAACGCGGTTTTTGTGTTCTTATGACTTTTAAGAGTATTTACTACGCCTAATGAGACTGTGTGAATTACTGCCTGCTGTAGATTTGATTGTTTGATATGTTTGACGGTCGCAAGTATCGCGTAAGCTTCTTCGGTGAAGATGTTTGTATCAGGATTGAGTAAGCCGGCATCCGAAAAAGGTGGGTGGACCGCTGTGTACGACACATGATTGTGAGACTTTGAGGTACCTGTGAAGAAGTCAGGGCAATTTTATTTTTGTTCAGGTGCATGTTTCGTAACTTCCACAAAGGATACATCGTATTCTACGAGCTGCCATTGCCACGGTGGTAGAGGCGCGGCAGGAGCCATGAGACATTGATGAAGTGACACTCCCGTTGCCCCAGCGAGGCCTCTTACACGAAGTAAGTAGGGCTGTCGCAACGAAGGACTGTTATCAAACAGTGTGGAACTGGACAAGTCATTGATTCTGGAGTGTGAGGGGCGCTTCTTGTCTGCCTTCGCTTTGAGGTAGTACACCACGACATGTAACGTCTCTGTAACTGCAGCGACCACTTGTCCGATTCTGTGTACAGGGTTTCTACGGGACTTGTGCGAAAAGCACTCGTAGAAAGCCGCATGCTTAAAAGATGGACCGGGTCAAGCATTTTCAAAGTGCTTGGTGCAGCTGACCGGTGAATTACCGCCCCGTAATCTAGGTACGTTCGTATGAGACTTCCGTAAAGATTTATCAGACATTTTTTATCACTGCCTTATGAAGGCCGTGAAAAAACGTTGAGTATATTTATTGCTTTGAGGCATTTGTTTTAAAGGTTTTTCATGGGAGGTATGAATGTTAATTTTAGGTCTAACATTTCACCTAAGAAATTGTGTTCACTTCTAACAGCTAATTGGTACCAGTGAAGGTCAATGAAAGAATCAGGATAGAGACCTCTCTTTCTTGTAGATAAGACGCATATGTTTTTTGTGGGTTAAGAGTAAACCAATTATCATCTGCCCAATTGGTAACCTTATCCAAACCAAGTGGAAGCTCTTGCTCGCATGATGCGAGATTGCAAGATTTAAAACCGATCTGCAGGTCATCGACATAAGTGCAATAAAGCCCATTGCGTGGAATGTAGGAATGCAATGTATTCAATTTTAAATAAAAAGTTGGCAGCTAAAGACGCCAGCTTGCGGCACTCTAGTCTTCTGGGCAAAAGTTTGTGACCAGAAATTCCCCACCCGGACACAAAAAGTGCCATTGGACAAATTACTTCCGATCATGTTCAGCATGTTACCTCGGACACGTAAGTGTGGGATGTCAGGCAATCCGTGACGTCCGATAGTATCCAGTAACAGCACATCAACAGAAAATATGTCAGAATTCATCAATTCCCTAATAAAAAACATCCCCCCAAATTTTCTTTATTACCTAAAGGACACAAACCACTTCACCTGCGAAACTTCAAGTCTCGACATCCCAGGCGGCAGTTTTCTGGTGACCATGGACGTCTGCTCAATGTACACCAACATACCCAACCATGGCGGAATAGCGGCTATGGTTTCTGAATATGTAAAAGCTGACTCATCAACTAGTATAAGTGGCGAGGTACTGTTTACACTTCTTGAACTTGTACTAAATTATAACCATATTGAGTTCAATGGCAAGCATTTCCTTCAGGTCAGTGGCACTGCAATGGGCACGAAAATGACCCCAAACTTTGCGAGCACCTTTATGGCTTCACTTGAAATGCCATTCATTGAAGGACGCACTTTGAAACATTTCTACTGCAGAAGATACTTAGACGATATATTTATGATATGGAACCATGATGAGAGAAGTCTTTTCCGCTTCATAGAGGATTCTAACAAGTGCCACCCGTCAATTAAATTCTCGCACAAAATTTCCAAAACTAGCATTAACTTTTTGGACGTCACTGTCACGGTCAAAAATGACCGCTTGTCAACAAACCTTTTCAAAAAGCCTACAGACCGTCAAATGTACCTACATTTCAACAGCAGCCACCCAAAGCATTGCAAAATGGGTATTCCATATTCTCAGGCCTACCGGTACCGAAGAACATGCACCTCTATACGGGAATTTGACAGACACGCGAAACACCTAAAGCATTCCTTATTGAAACAAAATTATCCGGAAGACATTATTGACGATGCCATACTACGTGCTCGCAACGTGAAAAGCAATGATATTGTCACGTGCTTGCTCAAGAAAGACGATGACAGTTGTGCATGTGCCACGAAGTACTACGAAATGGACGAAGAAGAAGAAGAACTCGCTTGCGCGTTCTAATTAAAAAGATCGACCTGCTTCTGGTGTCTCAGTCTCTACGGCAAGACCTCTGTTTTGACGTCGTGACACTGGCGGAGGTGCTGGAGCCTACAACCGGATGCAGGACAGTCTTGCTCGGACCCGTTCACCTAGTCCAGAGACCCAGCCCCTCATCACGACTCCGGTGTACCGATTCAGTCGGCGCCTACTAAGCCTAAGTCCGGAGTCCGCACCTGTTCCGCCTCTAACCAACATGGCAGCTCCTACCACATCCACGGCTACCCTTCCATCGCAGACCACTCTTCCCTCGCAGGTGACTCTTGAACATCCTCGCGTTCCTGAAGTTTTCCATGGGGAAGAGTACGAGGATGTCGAGGACTGGCTCGAACAGTTCGAACGGGTCGCTGTATTTAACCACTGGACCGAACAGCACAAACTTGGCCGTGCATATTTCGCCCTGGAAGATAGCGCTCGCACGTGGTACGAGAACCACGAGGCTACTTTCCAATCTTGGGAAGATTGCCGTCGAAAGCTCCTCGCCACATTTTTGAACACGGACCAACGGGATCGTGCACAGCAACTTATTGAGGCTCGCGCACAAAAACCCAACGAAACAGCCGCCATGTACGCAGAGGGTATGATCCGTCTGTTTCGACGAGCTGACCTTGACATGCCCGAGGCGAAGATGGTGCGTCACCTAATGCAGGGTGTCAAAGAACCAGTGTTTGCGGGCCTCGTACGAAATCCACCTACAACAGTAGATGAATTCATACGAGAGGCGACTGTCATCGAGCGCGCACTGCGACAACGATACCAACACTTTGACCACCTGCCGAACCACACGGCAGTAAGTGCGGCAGCTCAGAACACTGCCGCGTGTGAAAGTGCCCTGCGACAAATGATTAGGGAAATACTGCGTGAGGAACTTCAGGCCCTCTGCGTCCCTCCTACCCAACCGCCCATCGCATCTGTTGCCGAAATCGTCCGCCAGGAGTTGAGGCAAGCCGTTACACCACCGGCACTAAGTCCTGAGCCACATCCAGCGAGCTACGCTGATGTGGTCCGTTGTCCTCCACCGTCATTTGTGACGACACCCTTCCAGCCACGACCCGCGGCCATACCTTGGTGGCAACGGGATTCCATGAGACGACCACCAGTTCTCCGAACTGACTTGTGGCGAATGACCGACCGTCGACCTATTTGCTTCCGCTGCGGAGAACCAGGTCACATTGCTCGCTATTGCCCTCATAGCGATTCCGGCTTCGGGAACTTTTCTCGTCCCGCTTCTTTCCGCTCTTAAGACTGTCGTGCCCACGATGCCGATCAACTGTCGACTGGCCAAGCAACTACACCACGTCGCTGGCGATCTCCATCTCCTGCGCGTCAACGTGACTTCCCTCAGAGCTACGCGGACGTCACCAGAGGCCGTTCGCCTAGCCCGCGCCGGGGAAACTAACTGCTGCGACCTCCGGGGGCAAGGTTGCCAATCATTGAGACACTGAAAAGTACCCCTATCATCGCAAGAAGATATGACGACAACCACGACGACTACGACGACGAATACTAATGCCGGTGAAGTTGTACGTGCTGATCTTGGCGTTTTCATTGACTGACATTACGTTACAGCACTGGTCGACACTGGCGCCGACTTCTCAATCATGCGACAAGAACTCGCCGACCACCTTAGAAAGGTCAAGACACCGTGGACAGGGCCACACATAAGGAGTGCTGGTGGTCAGCTGATGATTCCCACGGGTAAATGCACCACTCGACTTCGCATTGGGGATTCTAGCTTCGTGGCCACTTTCGTCCTGTTGCCAGGCTGCTGTAAAGAGCTAAGTTTGGGCATGGATTTTCTTCGAGATCATGGCGCTATTATCAACATCCCTCAACGTATGGTGACGTTTTGCACACATCCGCATGTCGACGACAGCAGCGACGAACTACGCGGCAGTTTGCGAATAGCCGACGATGTGACGCTCCCACCGAGATCCTGCTGCCTTGTGTATGTGTCCAGTGGATGGCCTTCCTAGAAGAATGTGATAGTGGAGCATATAGTCGCTCTTTTGCTCACGCAAGGCATTTCCATCGCTAGAGGCATCTTAATGCTTACTGGTGAACAGGCAGAAGTGCTCCTTACAAACTTCAGCAACGAGCAACGTCAAATCCTGAAGGGTACCGCAATTGCCTACTTCGACGATATAGACCAAGCCGGGGATTGCGGTGCTTCGCAACCAGATGACGCGACAGTCCCTGCCTCGACACCTTTGTCGGTGGACATCTCCTCCACGCTACCGCCCTCTGATAGGAAGCGTCTGCTAGGACTTATACACCAATTCGAAGACTGCTTTTCGCGTACGTCAAAGGTCCAGCGGACACCATTGACCAAGCACCGCATCATTACTGAAGACAACACGCGACCGATTCGGCAGAACCCCTACCGTGTGGCTCTGAAAGAACGTGAGGGGATTCAGAAGCAAGTACAGAAGATGCTCGTAGATGACGTCATACAACCTTCGAAAAGTCCTTGGGCGTCCCCCGTGGTTTTGGTCAAGAAAAAAGACGGCAGCTTGCGTTTCTGTATTGATTATCGCGAGTTGAACCAAGTCCCGAAGAAAGACGTCTATCCACTGCCTCGCATAGACGATTCACTCGATCGGCTGCGTCATGCGCGCTATTTCTCTTCAATGGACCTCCGAAGCGGCTACTGGCAGATAGAAGTCGACGAGAGAGATCGTGAAAAAAACGGCCTTTGTGACGCCTGATGGCCTTTACGAATTTAAGGTGCTTCCTTTTGGGTTGTGCTCGGAGCCAGTCACTTTTCAGCGTCTCATGGACACCGTACTATCGGGCCTGAAGTGGCAAACATGCTTGGTCTATCTAGACGATGTTGTTGTATTCTCAGCATCATTCGAGGAACATCTCAGCCGTCTATTCACCGTACTCCAAGCCATACGCTCCTCCGGCCTGACTTTAAAACCAGAAAAATGTCATTTTGGTTTCAAGGAACTCAGCTTTCTAGGCCACGTCGTCAGTCACGAGGGTGTTCGACCTGACCCGGCCAAAATAGACGCCGTAGCGCAGTTTCCTGCACCCCGTGACAAAAAGGCTGTGAGACGCTTATTAGGGTTGTGCTCCTATTACCGGCGATTTATCGAGGACTTTTCGTCTACTGCGGCACCATTGACACGACTCACACGTGAGGACGTCCCCTTCTTTTGGGGTGAACAGGAGCAAATGGCATTCAATGAATTGCGACAACGCTTGCAAACACCTCCAGTCCTTGTGCACTTCGACCCGGACGCCCCTACAGTACTTCACACTGACGCCAGCAATCTAGGTCTAGGTGCCGTTCTCGTGCAGTGGCAAGACGGCTGTGAAAGAGTAATAGCCTACGCCAGCAGAACTCTCTCTCGCACGGAGGAGAACTACTCGACCACCGAGAGGCAGTGTCTCGCCGTGGTGTGGGCAGTCATCAAATTTCGTCCGTATTTGTACGGCCGCTCCTTCAAGGTTGTTAGCGACCATCACTCTTTGTGCTGGCTCACCAACCTTAAAGATCCATCTGGTTGTTTGGCGCGCTGGAGCCTAAGACTTCAAGAGTTTGACATGACCATCGTCTACAAATCTGGGAAGAGGCACACCGACGCCGACTGTCTCTCACGGTCGCCGGTGGAAACTGTCGCTCCTGATGACGAAAACATCGACGCGGCATTCTTGGAAGTTGTCAACATGGCCACTATTGCACGAGAGCAGCGCAGTGACCCTGAGCTGTTACCACTCATTGAATATTCAGAAGGACGACGTAAAGACGTGCCGCGGTGATTTGCTAGAGGACTGCCATCCTTTTGCTTGCGAAACGATGTTCTATATAAGAAAAACTTCTCACCAACCGGTAACCCGCACTTGCTCGTCGTGCCTGCCTCTCTTCGAAAAGAAATTATGGAAGCGTGCCATGATGAAGCAACGTCTGGTCATCTAGGCTACACCCGAACATTGTGCCGACTACGATGCAAGTACTACTGGCCAAAGTTACCTGCTGCTGTTAAACATCACGTGCGAACTTGCACCGACTGCCAAAGACGCAAAGCGCCTCCCAGCAAGCCAGCCGGTCTTTTACATCCAGTCGAAGCACCAGAAAAGCCGTTCACCCAGATTGGAATGGATGAATGGATTCCTGGGTTCCTTTCCAACTTCCACAACAGGGAACAGATGGATTATTGTGGTCACTGATTACCTTTCCCGTTATGCGAAGAGTGAAGCTATGCAGCGTGGCACAGCAGCAGAAGCCGCTCAGTTTTTCATCGAAAACATCGTCCTTCGGCATGGCGCTCTGACAACAGTGATCACAGACAGAGGACCTGCCTTCACCGCAGAGCTTTTAGAGTCGGTTCTCAGACTCAGCGGTACAGCTCACCGGAGAACAACTGCATACCATCCGCAGACAAACGGACTGACTGAGCGCCTCAATAGGACCCTCACAGACATGATCAGCATGTACGTTGACACGGAACATAAAAACTGGGATCAGATATTGCCGTACGTGACCTTTGCTTATAACACCACTCGACAAGAAACCACTGGAATGACACCGTTCAGTCTGATCTATGGTCGCGAAGTCACGACAACATTGGACACCATGTTGCCGCATGAATGTGACGATATCCATGTAGACGCCGAAGAATTCACTCAGCGTGCCAGACAGCTCACGCCAGACAGAAGACAGAAGAAGCCAGACAGCTCGCGCGCATGCGCATCTGTCATCAGCAGCATCAAGATGCACAACGCTACGACACCCGACACAAGTTTGTTAGCTACTCACCAGGCGACAAAGTGTGGGTCTGGATTCCGATACGTCGACGTGGACTGTCTGAGAAACTGCTAAGACGGTACTTTGGTCCATACAGCGTCACGCGACGCTTGAACGACGTGAACTACGAAGTCGTTCCCGACACTAATTGTAGTTCTAAGCGCCAAAAGCGTTTGCCCGAAGTCGTGCACGTCATGCGTATGAAACCGTATTTATCGAGTTAATTAGCTCCCCGTTACCGTTTTCGTACGACCACTTCGTACGCCTAGTAGAGCACCTAAGTTGCGCATCGGGACGATGCTTCTTTCGAGGGAGGCAAATGTCACGTGCTTGCTCAAGAAAGACGATGACAGTAGGGCATGTGCCACGAAGGACTACGAAATGGACGAAGAAGAAGAACTCGCTTGCGCGTTCTAATTAAAAAGATCGACCTGCTTCTGGTGTCTCAGTCTCTACGGCAAGACCCCTGTTTTGACGTCGTGACAATATAATTAAGAGACCAAACAGAGTATCTAAAACGACTTCCCAAACGAACCTTGTACTAAATTACTCCTCATCAGCGCCACGAATCAACAACATACTTTCCCGCTATTTCAACATAATCAGGCAAAGCAAACGACTAACTTCTATTTTCGTGAAGCCACTTCACGTGATGTACCACAGGGATAAAAATCTGAAGGACATTCTTGTCAGAGCAAAAACAAACACCCCCAAAATTCAATCATGGTGCCATCCCTGCGGAAACGCGCGATGCAAGGTATGCCCACAGATGGTCACAACACGTGAATCCAAAGCGAACTTCTCGGATTTCGAATTCTGGATAACTGAAAGCCTTAATTGTGACTCCAGTAACGTAATATGCATGCTACATTGCAACAACTGCGGACAAGAATATATCGGCCAAACAGACACGCCATTTCGGCTGCGGTTCAATATTCACCGGTACCACGCCACTTCAGTGCCGAAGCTACCTTTATGTAGACATCTGCGCCTGCCAAACCACAATTTTAAAAATATCAGCGTAACTCTTTTGCAGTCCGGTTTCTCAAACAGGTGCGAGCGCGAACAGCGTGAGGCATATTTTATTTTTAAATTTCGAACATTTGTAGCCGGCATCAACGAGGACCCCTGAAAACTCTCCTGCCTCCGAGAAGTAAGCCAGGAGGAAATTGGTGACAAAGATTGATAGCTGGAGACCATGCTTGTTTTTTCTGATTGACTCGCACGTGTACACTGTCCTTTCTTATTTTTTGTTCTTCTTCGTTTCTTTTTTTTCACATGCACATACAAAATATTTATGTTCGCCTACCACTTTATGACCTTTTGAAGGAAAACGGATGAAGATTAAAGGTAAAGAGCTGACCGACCCATTAAGGGGAAACCCTTTCTTTACGCACGCCGTCACGGACCCCTCCCGCCACCGCGGCGACAATCTTGGGTGGCCCGACACACGTCGAGAACTGAACAGCACGTGATAAGAACCGGATGTGGACGTACCCGGACAGTTGGTTTCGTTCTCAGTGTTGACAGTGGTTCTTCCTCTTTTTTACTTTCTTTCTTTTTTTTTCTTTTTTTCTTTTTGTCTTTTTTCTTCCCCTTTTTTCTTTTTTTCTTTCTTTCCTTTTTTTAGTTCCCTCTCACTCTTGCAAACATCTTTCAAGGTGAGAAGGTCGCGGCAGCAACGAAGTTTGGAAGTTCATGTCAGTATAACTCATCCCCTGATGAAGGGAGGACCCCTCCCGAAACTGTTGGGAAATAAATATATTTATCCTTGTTGCCAACGCTCCCGTTGTGCCATATCCCATATATATATATATATATATATATATATATATATATATATATATATATATATATATGAGTGTGTGTGTGTGTGTGTGTGTGTGTGTGTGGGACGTATTAAGCGATGGATGGTAGAGGCAGAAAAGGATTGATTGATATGTGGGGTTTAACATCCCGAAACCACTATATGATTATGAGAGACGCCGTAGTGGAGGGCTCCGGAAATTTCGACCACCTGGGGTTCTTTAACGTGCACCCAAATCTGAGCACACGGGCCTACAACATTTCCGCCTCCATCGGAAATGCAGCCGCCGCAGCCGGGATTCGAACCCGCGTTGTAGCCACTAGACCAACGCGGCGGGGCAGAGGCAGAAAAGGAAGAAGTGCAGAATAGAACAAACATGGCGTATGAGCCAGGCCACGTCTCCCAGTCATCACAGTGTCATACGAGTCGACAGGATGAAGACCTCCCAGCCACTTCATCAGAGTCTTATCATCGACGCGGTTCTCCACAAGACGCCCTGACCATACATCGGCTACGGAATCATCTCCTGGCAGCACACAGCGACCAGCCCCATGCAAGAATCATCGACTGACCTTTCCTTCCCAAAGTACACTAGAGCAGTGGACGATGGACCTGTACAGGACTGGTTCGACCTGTTCGAGCTCCACGCAACCGCTGCATCATGGTCGGAACTGGAGATGGTCACCAACATTACCGACTACATCTCCAGGGAGGCCTTCAAATTGTACCTCATTCACATATTTCAAAACGAGGAGTCACGGAAAAAGATAAAACAGGAAATGATCGTTTGGTTTAAAAAATACAATGACGACTACGACGAAAACTTGCTTGTAACCCACCATTCACAGACAACCGCACTTGGTCGTCACAGCCAAACGCAGCCTTCTAGAATTGACTCCTCAAGTGCATATAAATCAAACGCTCACCGTTTGCCCTGTGATGACACCGTGTCCACGATAAGCGAACTGTTGACACATCGAGAAACTATCCTACCCCGCCGTGACGACTCCAAAAGGTGTTTCTCATCACAAGACTTTATTTCTTTGGTTCAGCAGACTGTGCAGATTGAGCCTAGTAATGCCACGTCACCTGTGGTATCCTCATCCAGAGCTCAGCAATCCAAGTACCGAAAGAATGCAGAAGTAATACAAACATCAAACCTCGTAGGCAGCTGTCTGTGAGAAGCGTCCATACTGGACCACTTTACCGGAGCCTCTGAAGAGCATTTTAGCAATGATGGCGCATTACCAACTATGCCCGACCAGCAAGACACCAGCTCACTATGCATCAGCTGTTTACGAGACATATTAACTTTCGAAAGAAGTGAATGCCCAATTCCGACAGGGGCTCCACTACAGCCACCTCCCGAGCAACCTCAGCAAAGCAAGCCAAGCCAAGTTTACAAACACATGTGACCACAAAAGCTTCTGCAACAAAGGCATAGACGAACGCGAAGTTCAACGGACGCGCGTTCACCAATTGAAGAACATCGAAAAATAAGATCTTCAAACAAAAGGCCATTTGAAGACGTCCGACACTTTCGCACAAAGGAAAGTCGCCAGAGACGCTCCCTGCGCCTGCTATTACACCCACTGCAACACCACAGAAAACACCGAGAAAGACGCGGAAGCACCACTTGCAAACCGCAAGCACTCCAGCACTCTGTTACAATCTGTCGAGAAGCACGCACGCAAGAAGCATCGGGATTGCACCATGCATGACGCGAAATACAACCCCGACGACATCCGAGCTGCTGATGCAACAAGGACGTCCAACTTCGTAGCTGCTGAAGACGTGTCATGGTAAGTGCAGTTGTGCAGGACGCGGTTATTTTCTCCAGAATGCCACTTTCAGCCTCGCCCACTAGAACTCCTGCGTTAACCGGACTGCTGCGCTCCTCCCTGAAGTCTTTAAAAGTTTACGGAACTTCCCTGGAGCATAGAACGAATTGTGAATTTTGACATTTATGGCTTTTAAACCTCTCCTAGTTTACTTTTACTTGTTCATAATTGATGCCTTCTTTCGGGTGAGGGGGAATTGTGTGACGTATGAAGCGATGGTTGCTAGAGGCAGAGAAGGAAGAAGTGCAGAATGGAATAAACATAGCGTATGAGCAAGGCTGCGTCTCCTGCATCTAGCATCATATATAAATAAATAAATTATATATATATATATATATATTGTTAAGGCGTTTATTAGCCGGCAACGAGCGAGAATACACAATGGCGACAGTCACAGCCAAGCACGGGCCCTCAGCGCGAGCGGCGTCCTTGTTGGGTAGCCCCACTAGAAGGTACTCAAGAGTTCGACCCATTTCATAGTTCGGAGGCTTCGCTACAATTACCCCGGGGTCAAAGAGGGAGCCGCCTGGCGACCTAACAGCTTGTTATTACGAGCGGGTCATAATAAGGCTTCAGGCGCTCCACGTTGACGATGTCTCGCCCACGGCGGCGCATGTCCAAAGATTGTTCAACGGGTTCGATCAGATAGTTGACGGGTGAGGTGCGCTCGATGACACGGTAGGGGCCTTCGTATTTGGGACGTAGTTTGGAAGAGAGGCCAGCGGCAGAGGTCGGGATCGAGAGCCGTACAACGCACCAGGAAGGAACGTGGGCTCAGAAGTGGTGGAGCCATCCCGGATACTCTTCTGCCGCTCTTGTTCTTGCGTCGTAAAAGTCTTGGCAAGCTCGCGACACTCTTCAGCAAGCATGGCTGTCTCGGAAATCGGTGTACACTCAGATGGATACGGCGTGTACGGGAGTATCGTGTGCATGGTGTGCGACGGGTGCCTTCCGTACAGCAAGTAGAAAGGTGAAAAACCAGTCGTGCTCTGAGGGGCGGTGTTGTAGGCGTAGGTGACGAAGGGCAGTATATTATCCCAATTAGTGTGGTTGGGAGCGACGTACATAGAAAGCATGTCACCGAGGGTGCACTTAAAGCGTTCGGTGAGGCCATTCGTCTGTGGGTGGTAAGCAGTAGTTTTGCGGTGGACAGAATGGCACTCCGTCAGAATTGCTTCGACGACTTCCGACAAGAAGACACGGCCTCGATCGCTGAGAAGCTCTTGGGGTGGTCGTGGCGCAGTATAAATTGATGCAACAGGAAGGACGCAACATCGCGCGCAGCAGCCGCAGGGAGAGCGGCGGTTTCGGCGTATCGCGTTAAATGGTCAACGGCAATGATGGCCCAGCGGTTACCAGCCGACGTCAGAGGAAGTGGTCCATACAAATCGATACCTACGCGCCCAAAGGGACGGTCAGGGCAAGGTAACGGTTGTAGACTGGCGTGCGAAATGTGGGCTGACGGTTTACGGCGTTGGCAAGTGAGGCAAGAGCGAACGAACTGCTGCACATAGCGGTACATCCCACGCCAGAAGTAGCGTTGTCGAATGCGATGGTAGGTTTTGAATACCCCAGAATGCGCGCATTGCGGATCATAATGGAAGGATTCACATATCTCTGACCGCAGACTGCGGGGTATCACGAGTAACCACTGCCGGCCGTCGGCGTCGTAATTGCGTCGGTGTAGGAGGCCGTCACGAATGGCGAAATGGCGAGCTTGACGACGCAATGCACGCGTGGATGGCGTTGCGGATGGATCAGAGAGCATGTCAATGAGCGGGCCGATCCAATTATCCTTTCGCTGTTCGGTAGCGATGATGTCAACATCAATGGCAGAAACAGCAGCCGAGGATACTGAGCAAAGCACATCCCCTTCAGGCAGAGGGGAGCGCGAGAGGACGTCGGCGTCAGCATGCTGGCGTCCGTTGCGGTACAGCACGCGGATATCGTAGTCTTGTAAGCGAAGAGCCCAACGGGCGAGACGGCCTGAGGGATCCTTCAATGATGAAAGCCAGCATAGTGCATGATGGTCGGTGACGACATCGAATGGGCGACCATACAAATAAGGTCGAAACTTTGTAAGAGCCCAGACGATCGCCAAGCACTCTTTCTCCGTTACGGTGTAGTTTTTCTCGGCTCTCGTGAGCGTACGGCTTGCATATGCTACGACATATTCAGGGAATCCGGGTTTTCGCTGCGCCAGGACAGCGCCGAGGCCTACTCCACTGGCGTCCGTGTGCACCTCCGTTGGGGCTGTAGGGTCGTAGTGGCGTAGAATGGGAGGCGACGTCAACAAATGACGGAGCTTCGTGAACGCGTCGTCGCACTCGGATGACCACGAATTGAAGGGCCCGTTGCTTCCTAGGAGCTTCGTCAGCGGTGATATGATCGTGGCGAAATTTCGTATGAAGCGTCGGAAGTATGATCACAGGCCCACGAAACTACGCAGTTCTTTTACAGATGCAGGTTTGGGGAATTCGGCCACGGCCTGAAGCTTGGCAGGATCAGGAAGAATGCCGTCTTTGGACACGACGTACCCCAGTATGGTGAGTTGCCGCGCTGCAAAGCGGCACTTTTTCAGATTTAGTTGTAAGCCGGCATTGCTCACACGTGCGAAAACTTCTTTCAGACGTTGGAGATGCGTGGAGAAATCCGGAGCCAAGACAATGACATCGTCGAGGTAACACAAGCACGTGTACCATTTCAAGTTGCGCAAAACGGTGTCCATCATGCGCTCAAAGGTCGCAGGTGCATTACATAGACCAAACGGCATGACGTTAAACTCGTACAAGCCGTCTGACGTGACGAAGGCGGTCTTTGGTCGAGCGTCGTCAGCCATGGGTACTTGCCAGTACCCCGAGCGCAGATCGAGAGAAGAAAAAAAATCGGCTCCATGAAGGCTGTCAATCGCGTCATCGATGCGTGGCAGTGGATAAACATCCTTGCGAGTGATCTTATTGAGCCGTCTGTAGTCCACACAGAAGCGCACAGAACCGTCTTTCTTCGCAACAAGAACAACAGGAGACGCCCATGGACTGTCGGAGGGCCGAATAACGTCGCGTCGGAGCATATCGTCAACCTGATCATTAATTACTCGACGTTCAGCAGGCGACACGCGATATGGACGTTGCCGTAAAGGTGGATGGGCACCAGTGTCGATGCGATGCGTAACAACGGACGTGCGACCGAGAGAACTTCGCCCGACATCGAAAGAAGAACGATATTCTTGTAACAGGTCCAGAAGTTGGGAACGCTGTACGGCCGTAAGGTTGTCAGCGATGGAGGGGCCAAATACATCAGCAGACGACGAATCAGAAGTGGAAACAGCATTGATGGTACACGACGTGGGAGCGCGCATGTCATCGGGTGCGTCCAGGACTTGTGCGTCGTCGACTGGTACCACTCTGCCGAGACATTCCCCTCGAAGCAAGGTAACAGCGTACGGGAACGGGTTGGTTACAAAAATAGCAGTGTTGCCTTGGTTGACCTGCACGGTCGCGAAAGGTACTAGCAACCCTTTCCTGCTGCAAGCGCGGTCAGATGGCGAAACAAGTCCAGTGGTGTCGGAGAGACCAGCGCAGTAGACAGACACAGCCGTTGTCGAGTTTGGAGGCACTGTTGTATCGTCTTTCGTTAGAATCTTGCTCAGTGTCGGGGGACTGTCTTCTGGCGTCAAATGCGAGAAGGGTGAGAGCTCAATTTCGGTGGCGGCACAATGGATGACGGCGTCATGGCGGGAGAGAAAGTCCCATCCCAGGATGACGTCATGAGAGCATGCCTGAATGACGATGAACTGGGCGACATACAGAACGTCCTGGATGACAACGCGAGCTGTGCACCCTGCTGTAGGATGAATCCGGTGCAAACTTGCAGTACGGAGGGATAACCCAGAAAGTGGCGTCGTCACTTTTCGAAGTAAGCGGCAGAGTTTTTCATCCATAACTGATACGGCAGCTCCAGTGTCAATAAGAGCCGATGCACAAACACCGTCCACAAGCACGTCAATGACATTCGAGGGGCTGCTCTGAGGGCTTTCACATTGCGATAGCGTCGCAGTCCTTGCCTCAGGGACTGCGACGACTAGTTTTCCCGCTCATGAGCTGCCGCACTTGGCCGCATGGGAGACAGGGAACGGCGTCGTGGAGACGGTGATCTTCGAGATGGACCTGGGCGAGATCGAGGTGGCATAGACGGCGGTTCTTCGCGATAAGGACGGCTGAGTTGGCCAGCAACAGGTGAAGAAATTGGAGCCGGCTGTACGCGATGGCAATAACGGGCCACGTGACCGGCGTAACCGCAGGCAAAACAGATGGGCCGGTTGTCGGGTGTGCGCCATCTGTTCACCGGGGTAGGTCTCACCCATGTCGCAAGGGCTGATGGACGGAACGGTGGCTGCATGGTGGACTGAAGCTGAGGCTGAGGGGTTACGTCAACATACGTAGCGGGCATAGCCGCTGCAACGGACGGAGGTCGTGCAGCAGCTTCAGCGTAGGTCAGAGGGGCGGGTGCTTGAACGACTTGGGGTGGCCTGGCGACCACTTGCGCGTAACTCAGGGACGCAGGAGCAGGAGGCTGTTGGGGGTGGTAAGCAGGCATTACCTCCGCTATTTCCTGTTCAATCGCTCGGCGGATGGGAGGGAGAAGGGTAGTAGCCGATTGTTGAACAGCAGGTTGGTGGGAAAAGGGCAGGAGGGAGAACTGACGCGCGATTTCCTCACGGATAAAGGACTTCAGTTCTGCCATCAACGCCACTTGGTCACAACTGGCCTCCAAGCCAGCAAGCGTTGTAGCTCGTGGTGGGGAGCGTCGGGTCATCGAACGCTGCCGGCGGAGCTCCTCGTAGCTCTCGCACAGTGTGATGACCTCAGCCACCGTGCCGGGGTTTTTGGCGAGCAGCATCGTGAAGGCATCATCGTCGATGCCTTTCATGATGTTTCGGATCTTGTCAGACTGGGACTTGGTGTGATTGGATTTGTTACATAGGTCGAGGACATCTTCAATATATCTGGTGAATTACTCACCAGCCTCCTGAGCACGTTCACGCAAGGGCTGCTCGGCTTGCAGCTTGCGAACAGCAGGGCGGCCGAAGACGTTGACGATTGCGGTCTTGAAATCGGACCAGGTGGCAAAATCGGACGCGTGGTTGTTGTACCACAAACTGGCGACACCGGCAAGGTAAAACACCAAGTTGGTCAGCTTGCCGTCCTCGTCCCATTTGTTGGGGACGCTCACGCTGTCGTAAATGGCGAGCCAGTCCTCCACGTCAGTGCCATCAGCGCCAGTGAAGATGGGTGGATCGCGGATTCTGGGGACACCGGGAAAAGGGGGTGGCATTGGAGGAGGCGTTTGCTGAGAAGCGTCTTGGTACATAGTAGATGGCAGGGTACGTGATCGTAGCTCCAAAGGCATAGACAGGGATCGCAGCACTCTCCACCAAATTGTTAAGGCGTTTAT
Organism: Rhipicephalus microplus; assembly: GCF_043290135.1. Classification (NCBI taxonomy): domain Eukaryota; kingdom Metazoa; phylum Arthropoda; class Arachnida; order Ixodida; family Ixodidae; genus Rhipicephalus; species Rhipicephalus microplus. The sequence continues at coordinate 130,695,562 of NC_134708.1, forward strand.
TAGCCGGCAACGAGCGAGAATACACAATGGTGACAGTCACAGCCAAGCACGGGCCCTCAGCGCGAGCGGCGTCCTTGTTGGGTAGCCCCACTAGAAGGTACTCAAGAGTTCGACCCATTTCATAGTTCGGAGGCTTCGCTACAATATATATATATATATATATATATATATATATGTATATATATATATATATGTATGTATGTATATATATATATATATATATATATATATATATATGTGTGTGTGTGTGTGTGTGTGTGTGTGTGTGTGTGTGTGTGTGTGTGTGTGTGTGTGTGTGTGTGTGTGTGTGTGTGTGTGTGACGCTACGATGAATGGGCGACGTGGCCTGAGTCATACGCCATGTTTATTCTATTCTCACTTCTTCCTCATCTACTTCTCCCAACCATCCCTGCCTTTTTACATCACAGGATTCCCCCTCCCCCCGAAAGAAGTTGCGTGAGACGAACAGAAATTATAAACTGAACCTGCACGACTAAAAAGCGAACAAAGTCAAAAAAAGGAAAGATCGTTCCATGTCCCAGGAAGTTTCCGTAAACACACTTTAGCTTCACAGGAGAGTGCAGCAGTCCGGTAAGTGCTGGAGTTCTGGTGGGCGAGTCTGACTGTTGCGTACTGGAAAACACAAGTACACCTTGATTGTGGAAACTTCGGATGATGAAACTGATTGTATACTTGCAAAGAATTAACGTGGCGTGAAGGCTTTGGAAAACCAGCAGCATGATCTGTGTAGGCGTCGCACTCTTTGCCATGATTGGTTCACATACAGTGCCATCTGTCTGTGTGTTTGTTGACGAAGACTAATGCGGTTATTTCTGCGTCCTTCCGCAATACAGGGTGTGGTTTTGCGCCTTCTTCGTCGCTTTGTGTTCTGTTGTCTGAACAGCTTTGATTGTAGACCGAATCTTGATCTCTTCTAGAGAAAACTTGTGCGATGTTTCTTTTTGCGAAAATGTCTTGAATCAGAAGACTTGTTTGTCTTAAGCAAGGCATATTTAATTTGTCGTCGCTTCCCTTGACCCGCTTGTAGACGCCTTTGTTTAATCCTCGAGTATTCTTCAAAAGATTTTTCCGTTCATAGTTGTCCTTGCTGGCGTAGCCCATGGAGACTCTGTTGTTCTTGGGCTTGCATCTGCTGGCGTTGATGATGTCCAAGTGGAAGGAGCTGAGGTGGCAGCCGTTTTTGACCATGGTACTGATTTTCTGGGCAACTTTATGTGGTGTCCAATAGGCAGGTGTTAGTCAGTGGACTGATATGCTGCATTTCGGGTAAGGAAGGTTGTGCGCTCGAATTTACTGGAGACTCTTCGGAGGCTCTTGTGACGCTGCTCCTAATGGACGCTTCTGGCTCTAGGCAACGTGTGCGATTTGATGCTTCCGAGCCTCCTGTGTGTATACTTCAGGACTCGTTTTTTTTGTGTTTTGACACATTAATAATGAAAGTCCAAGAGACGACAACACCAAGGAAAGTATAGGGGAGGTTATTAAATCTTATCGTAAGATAAAGAATAAGCAAGAAAAGTGGGTGAAAAGATAACTTACGGTGGGCAGAAACCGAACCTACGACCTTCGAGTAGTGTAGGATTAGTTCCTGCCCACGGCAAGTTAACTTTTCATCCACTTTCAAATGCGAAGCATTTCTTTGTGAACTTCAGCGACCTTGAGCGTATCTATCTATATATCTATCCAGCCGCTTAGGTTTGGGTGCTCTCGTGGTCACCCCCTTAACCTGGCGTGAACCAAACTTAGCATGGGAGGGTAAGATGTTTTGACGAACATGACACGCTGGTCAAGACATGAATAATGTCACAATCAGTTGCGTAAGTCATCAAACCCTTCCCGTAAGACAGCGGCACATACCCACGGGCGGGTATGTGCCGCTGGTATGCGGGTATTTGCCACAGGTGATTGACACTTACTATGTACCTAGGGATAATGAGAACACACATGGGCAATTTTAACGCGTGAGCGTTAAGAAATACCCGACATCGGTAGCGTCGACCCAACGATGGCATAGATAAATATCAGTGTTAAGAAAAACCTGAAATAGGCAGCGTTGACTTCCCGATAAATGCAAATAATATATTTCAGGCTCCCAGCAGGAATCAAACTCAAAAATTCTGCGTGGCAGTAAAGCATTCTACCACATAGCTACGCCAGGTCTCTTAACTACTTTTCAAATAGACGATAATCTTCGTGAAACGCCAATAGTGATTGCAATACCGCCTACCTAATTTTATAAAAAACTATGTATTTATTTATTATATATGCACTCCTTCAATACAGCCACCACGTCGGGTTAACGTCAATTGTGGTTAGGTGCCGTGTGCTGAATTCGATTTATGTAGCAATGTCCAAGGCCAGCATCTTCGTGACCATCAGTGCTTGATATCAGCTTCTGGTGTCGCTAATACGCACGTTCTAGTTGGCATCGTTACGCAAGTGCAAACAACTGGTTATATTAGCATCTGCAACTCTTCGACATATGTCTGTGTGTGCAACATTTGTGCATAAACTTAGCGTCATTTCATGACGTGTCTCTCTATAAAAAACTGCAACTAGGTCACCTTCTCTCCACATGCTTCGCATAACATCAATTCCCACGTACGTGGGTTCTGCCGAATTTTTTTTTCAGATGTACCTTACGATTCGATCTAATAACCTCCCCTATACATTTATTGGTCTTATTGGCCGTTAGATTTTCATTATTGTTTATTGTGTCAAAACAAGGAAAAATGAGTCCTTAAGCATACACTTATTTTACCTTATTCATTAACGAGGGTCTCGTACTGGCCGACATGGTGCCTTAGATTGTATACGAGGGACGATTGGTCAGCTTTCAGCTCGTAATCAGTTCACGTTGCTACGTGACGCCACACAGGCTCATAAAGAGTGTGCCACACTCGCCGCCATGGCTACAGATGGCGCTTACTGACACTTCCACGTTTAAATTCACATATATACCCAATAAGTGAATAAAGTGGCCTGGAGGATAGCTATCGTGGTAGCTCAGTGGTAGAGCATCGAACGCGTTATTCGATGGTCGCAGGTTCAGTTCCTACCCACGGCAAGTTATCTTTTGACCCACTTTTTATTTTTCACATTTACCTTACGACTCGATCCAATAACCTCCCCTATACTTACCTTGGCATTATTGTGTCTAGATATTCAACACACACACACACACACACACACACACACACACAAATGTATATATATATATATATATATATATATATATATATATATATATATATATATATATATATATATATATATATATATATATATATATGAGATATAACAGACAGTAATGCCAAGGAATGTACAGGGGAAGTTATTAACATTAATGGAATGTAAATAAGAAGAAAGAAAAGTGGATGAAAAAATTACCAACTGTAAGCAGGAATCGAACCTACGACCTTCAAATTACGCGTTCGATGCTCTAACCACTGAGCTATTACAGCGGCACTCCCTCCATCCACTTTTTTGGGTTTATCTGTGAATTTAGAAGTAGGAGCGACAGTCAGCGCCATCTATAAAGCTGACTGTGAGGTCGTGGAGATCTTGAAGCTACAACGGGGTGGTCGATTCAACCAGCAGCTCCCGTGAATATACGTTCAACACAACAAGACACCCACGAGAAGACTTCTGCATATCAACATACACCAGGAGCCCCACACCTACCCAACACCACAGATGAGTTCCCGACGATCAACGAAACTGTGACTCCCGCGAGCCTCAAGCACCCCCTCACCATCATCAACAGCGCACCACTACTAGGGGGGAAGTCTGCAGAACAGCCAACACGCGTCCCTTCATTGCGGATGTCGAGACCAGAAGCACTACACGACATCACCACTACACCACTCCTCAAAGGGAAGCCTGCCGAACTACGAAACCGCGTCCCCCTATTACGGACCCCGGAACTGCCAACGAACACGTTCGCCGGGAGCCCAACGCCGAAATTCTCCCCACAACGACGAAGGCCTGCCGGACATAACTACAACCTGCGCACCTCATCAGTGCCATCCCCGCACCCAAAAGAAGATTGACTTCTGAAATGTAAGTCCAGCTCATCACTTCCCAGTTGCAGTGCCACTTTTCTTAAAGTACGAAAACTTGCTGACAAACGAATTAGACATGAAATGCATAAATCAACATTGCAAGTGTACCTTCGTGCTAGAATAGCCCCCAAGGGTATGACACTCTCCCTCACACCAGCCGCTACAAATCTAGATAAACACGACCAAATAACATGGAAAAACGTCCTCCTTGAGGCATCTCTTAAATTAACAGAAATTGCTCTTAATCATAGTGACAAGCAGGTAAAGAAACTGGTCTCTATGACCAACACCATTCTCCGCCACAACACTTTATCGAACGAAGAAATCACGCAATTAACAGAATTTGAGCAGAATAAATACCAAGCCATCAGGACCACAAAAATTCATAAACTCGAAAGAGACCATGTGCCCAAACCCGCGTTCCCTGATACAGTGCCTTATCATTACAACACCACCACCCAGGAAAACACTAATGGTACAAACGAGCACCCATCTAGGAACACACCGTGTGACACTGTGGTTGTAAACTTATCGGACACGAGCTTGTCACCTGACGAAGTAAAACTGCTATCTAAGGGACTAAGCTTCTGCCCGACCACAAAATTTTTCGATGAATTCCACTTACTCCGAGACCTCGACAACTTCGCTCGAAGCTTAAGGTTGTGCGAATATTTCTTGGATAGGCCTTCTAACCACGAAACAATTAACCGTCGTAAATCAAATGATTGGACACCAAACAGTAATCGAGACAAGTGCTTGGACCTTTATATCACCGCAGTACAGAAAGATATAGTACACGAATACCACAGACAGAAAGGAAACCGAGAAAACTTGACCAAATCTGAAAAAATATGTATGAAAAATTTGGCATCTAGGACAGACATAACAATAAAACCCGCTGACAAAGGAGGAGCAATTGTAGTCCGTAATACAACCAACTACCTACAAGAAGCATACCGCCAACTAGACGACTCAAGATTTTACGAACGCCTCCCAGGTGATCCGACAGACGAATACAAACGTATCGTATCAACAGAACTAAAGAAACTGTTGGACGCAGAAAAGATAACCAACACTGACCACAAACTGATGCAAGCAGCATACCCTCGTCCAGGTCGCTTCTACATCCTCCCAAAAATTCATAAACCCGGTAACCCAGGTCGACCAATCATATCAGGCATCGGTACAATAACTGAACCCATATCAGGGTACGTGGACAAACTAATAAGCCACATTCCATGCACCCTCGTGTCGTACATAAAAGACACCACACATTTTCTTCGAGACATTGCGGGTATCTGTGTGCCGAAAAACTCGTACTTGGTTACTCTTGATGTCTCTTCATTATATACAAATATTCCTCACGATGACGGCATAGCTGCATTACAAAACATGTACACAAACCATAGACAATCTAACACCCCAGATTTCTCTGCCATTGCAACATTGACGAGGATGGTCCTCGAATTAAATTCATTCGAGTTTAACCAAGAGTATTATCGACAAATCAGCGAGACCGCTATGGGCACCAAAATGGCACCTAATTATGCCAACATATTTATAGGAAAGCTAGAATCTGAATTTCTTGCACAAAGTTCCTTGAAACCAATGTTATACAGAAGATACATAGACGACATCTTTCTTATTTGGACCCACAGCGAGGACGAACTTCTCAGCTTTATAGACACTTACAATGCTGTACATCCGAACATACACTTCACACACACATACTCGCAAGTTACCGTAAATTTTCTTGATGTTACCATAACGATAGAAGAAGAGAAGCTCTCTACAACCCTATATCGCAAACCAACGGATCGACAACAATACCTTCATTACCAAAGCGATCACCCACGCCACTGTAAAAACAGTATTCCATACAGCCAGGCTCACCGGTTTAAGCGAATCTGCTCTGGAGACGCTGACTTTGACACGAGCTCGCAGAGGCTAAAACTTATGCTCGAGCAACAAAAATACCCCCCACATGTAATTAATGACGCTGTTCAAAAAGCGAGAAAACTAAAGCGTGAAGACTTACTTATGAAGCGACCACCACGAGAAGACCCAAAACGAACAAACCTCTGCTTGACTTACAGCACAAACTTCCCCAATGTAAACAAAATCCTTAAACGACATTACAACATTCTGGAACAAAGTGAACGTCTGAAACGCGCATTCCCATCCGCTCCAGGCGTCGTTTACCGACGACCACGTAACCTCAAAGACACCCTTGTCCACTCCCAAATTAACACATCACCCCCCAATAATTCATGCCGCCCTTGCTTAAAGCCACGATGTCTTGTATGTAAGGCGATGCGAGAAACAGACAAAGCAACCAGCACGCAATCCAAGTTTTCGATTAACATACGAGGAAACCTAACATGCGATTCCTCTAATGCGTCCTCTCCGTAGCCGAAACAAACTACAAGATCACCGAGAAGGAGTGCCTCGGCATCGTTTGGTCAGTGCAGAAATTTCGTCCTTATCTTCACGGCCGCCATTTCACCATTGTGACCGACCACCACGCTTTATGTTGGCTTTCGACACTCAAGAACTTGTCGGGACGCCTCGGCGGCTGGATTCTACGCCTACAAGAGTATGATTTTGACATCGTATACAAGTGTGGCAGAAAGCATAGCGACGCCGATGCTCTTTCTCGCTGCCCACTACCAGCGGCTCCCCTCAGCGTTTCCGCAATTACTTTGCACAACACACCGTCGGAGTCCACGTCTACGGCGGTTTCCTCTCTCGCCTCTATGGACCAGCTGCCTTCGGACGACCCACACGATTTTTCTTCTCGACAGCTGGCTGACCCATACTGTCGACGTATTAGAGGCTACCTCACTGGCAGTTCCCGTCCACATAATGCGAGGCTCCGTCGCCAACTCTCGCCGTTTAAGCTGGACAACTCGGTGCTGTACCGCAAAATTTACCATCCTGAAGGTCAACGCTGGGTACCCATTCTACCCCAATCGCTTCGGTCCGAAGTCCTCAGAGCACTTCATGACCATCCGACGGCTGGTCACCTTGGTTACCATAAAACCTACGATCGCCTTCGAAGCCGGTTTTATTGGCCAGGTATTACCATTAGTGTAGCTCGGTACGTTGGGTCCTGCACTACCTGCCAAAGTAGAAAACTACCCACATCTGCCGCAGCCGGTACACTACAGCCTCTTCCGTGCCCAGCCACACAATTCGAAGTTGTAGGCATCGATCTTTATGGCCCCCGTCCAGTCAGTGCTGCTGGAAACTGATGGATAGTAACAGCCGTTGACCATTTGACGCGCTACGCCGTGACTGCGTCCGTCACTACCGGTTCAGCTTCTGAAATTGTCGATTTCATCCTGCGAGCCATTATACTGCGTCATGGTGCTCCACGTGTATTGCGCAGTGACCACGGAAGGGCTTTCACAACTAGTGAACGAACTTCTTCGTGCCTCTGTCACAACTCACAAGACTGCCTCTAGTTGTCATCCCAAACTAACGGCCTCACTGAGCAATTCCACCGCACTCTTGCTGACATGATCGCCGTCTACATTCAACCAGACCACATAAACTGGGATGTAGTTCTACCATTCGTCACTTTCGCCTACAACACGGCTATTCAGCAGACAACCAGCAACTCACCATTTTACCTAGTTTATGGACGCTCCCCTACTTCTTTCCTGGACGTCTCTTTCTTTACCTGCCACGCGGATTCATCTCCATCCTCTACAGAGGAATACGTTTTACGGCTCGCAGAGAGCCGCCAACGTGCTCGTATAAACCTGAAGCCCGACAGCAAGATAGAAAGCTGGTTTATGATGAATCGCATCGTGCTGTATCCTTTCAACCTGGAGACGAAGTGCTCCTTTTGATGCCTATTCGCACACCTGGTTTGTGCGACAAATTCCAGCCGGGGTTTATCGGGCCGTACACAGTTCTTTAAGCTAACCACTATGCCATCGCCGCATGGTAGCTTAAATTGAGGACGACGCAGCGAGCAATGGAAAGAAAAATAGTAGGTGTAACCTTAAGAGACAAGAAGAGAGCAGAGTGGATAAGGGGACAAACGGGGGTTAACGATATCATAGTTGAAATAAAGAAGAGGAAATGGACATGGGCCGGGCATGTAGCGCGTAGCCAGGATAACCGCTGGTCATTAAGGGTAACTAACTGGATTCCCAGAGAAGGGAAGTGGGTTAGGGGGAGACAGAAGGTTAGGTGAGCAGATGAGATTAACAAGTTTGCGGGTATAAATTGGCAGCAGCAAGCACAGGACCGGGTTAACTGGCGGAACATGGGAGAGGCCTTTGTCCTGCAGTGGACGTAGTCAGGCTGATGATGATGATGATGATGATGATGATGACACAGTTCTTGAAGAAACTTCACCAGTGAATTATCGCTGGTGAATCGATAAAAGAGGGTTTCCCGATTTTATGTTGCGGTGTATGGTAAGCTATAGGCCCGTTCAACGTGCATGTATCATTGTTGACACTTGGTACATCTCCATGCCGACGACTAACATCCATGATAAATTTATTCCAAAAACTGTTGTGGTATCCGTAGATGTGAATCACCAAAGCATAATAAGAGAAAGAGGCATGATAGCAAGATGAGCGTCGCATATTGGACGCGGGAATACGGTGAAGGGCGAAATTCCTCGGCCTCTTAAAGTGTGATTGAACATCGTGGTATCTAAGAATGCGTGTCGTGTCACCTCCGTGTATGCAGGTGTATGCATATATATATATATATATATATATATATATATATATATATATATATATATATATATATATATATATATGATTCCCTGACGAAGGCCGTGCCACGGCTGTAACGTTGGCATAAAAGTATTGCTCTTTCGTACGTGTACTCGCTTGTGTTCTTTATACGTACCAGACCCCTTGAACTTCCTGCTGAATATATATATATATATATATATATATATATATATTGTGATGAGCGAGACAGAGAACAACAAACAACACCCGATTAGGTTGTATACGAGGGACTATAGATCAGCTGCCCACTCGTAATGAGTTCACGTGCTACGTGACGCCAAACATGCGCATAAAAGAGTGTTTCGCACTCGTCGCTCGGCTTATAGATGGCGCTGACTGACACTCATACTTCTTAATTCACATGTAAACCCCCAAAAAAGTGGATGGAGGGAAGGCCGCTGTGATAGCTGAGTGGGTAGAGAATCGAACGCGTTATGCAAAGGTCGTAGGTTCGATTCCTGCTTAGGGGTGGTTATTTTTTCACCCACTTTTCTTTCTTCTTATTTACATTCTATTGGCTCTAATAACTTCCCCTATACATTCCTTGGCATTACTGTCTGGTAGATCTCATTATTATTGTGTAAAAACACGGAAAAATGAGCCCATAGGTATACACTTCTTTCTTTTATATATATATATATATATTGTAATGACGAAAACCGAAACTGGAACTCTCTCTGGCACAGACTCGCATGCTAGGAGGAAGAGGACGAAGACGAAGCAGAATAAGAACAGCCGGCCTGCAGCAAAGGCGTTGTGTCTTATTTCTCGTCGTTACAATGGCGCAGTCGACAGAGAAGACGTCATACGTCCCGGCTTCGTCATCCAGGACGCCCGCCGACATGCAGATGCGGTAAGCGTCGCTTGGGGACGGCGTCAAGGCCTCCTCAGCAGCTGTTCACCTGCCGCCACTGCCACCACCGTTCGGGGATGGCGCCAAGGCCTCCTCGGCGGCTTTAGTATACCCATCACCGGTATTTCTTCATGAAAAGGGACACCGTCTACGCGTCCTTCGCCACGGATTGTGCCGTGAGCACAGGTCGACAAGTGAACCCTGCGGCACAAGCCACCTGTCCGTACCCTCGTGGATCATCGGCAGCGTGGTTCTCTCATCGTAAAAACGCTGTTCACGCTTCCTCGATCATGGAGCCGACAGCCCTCCTGCAGCCGGGAGCACCTGTGCCGCCATTCGGGGACGGCGTCCAGGCCTTCTCGATGGCTCCTGGGCAGGCTTGCCCCGGCCCCACCACGACAGTACATGGCCTGTCGTTGACCGGGAATGCCGTTCACGCTTCCCACTGCGACAACGTCCTGCTCAGTGCTTCATCGGCACCTCAGCCGCTCAGGGGTGCTGTTCAAGCTCCCTCGGCCGAGGGTACCACAGCAGTGAGTACGCTGATCGGGGAACACGTCCCCACTGGCTCCGCATGTGGGCCGCCCGAGAGTGCCACCGAGCTTTCGCGCACCATTGCGCGACTCCGCCTCGAGGTCGGCGCCCTGACAGCGTCGAGTTCTGCGATATTCCCTGCTGCCTTGCCGGGACTTCACATTATCGATGAGGCGTTGGCCGCGGCCGCCTCGCAAGACCATTCAACAACTTCCCCCGAGAGCCGCAGCAAGCTCCAGTATACTCTCGCGGCTCTTTCACACCAACTTGGCTGTGTGGCGTCGCTATTTTCTGGAGCTTCGCCTGCCGTGACACCACCACCGGCTGCCTCCGAGCTACCCGAGTTTCGCGGCTTCCAGGACGATGCCGTCGATTGGGTGGCTACCATCAATGCTCTCGGAGCTCGCAAGGGATGGAGCGACAATCAGAAGTGGTGCGTGGCCTTAGACCGCCTTCAAAATCCTGCTGCTGCGTGGCACAGGTACGAAGGCGTGCGGCAGCAGTCCTGGGCGGACTGGAGCGCCAAGCTCATTGCTGCGTTTGGAAGAATTGAGTCTGACCTCACTGCTACCTCTCATTCTACCCTCGCCACTACCGAGCAAGGGGCTATTGAGAAGCACAACGACGAGGCAGCTGCACCCTCTGCCAACCTGCCCTACCTCGGAGATCAACATCACGAGGCGCCGCGCCCCCCTACAGCTGTGCCGCGTGCCCCCTCCCCGGACAGCTTCCCAGAGTACCCTGCGGCAATCATCGAGACAAGCTGGACGGTGTACTCCTCCGGGCAGATCTCTGACTCCGCGTCGACACCTGACACACAATTACCCTTGACCCAACTTAGGACCGCCTATAAAGCACAGAAGCCAGTGAGCCAGCCTCCAAGCTGGTCAGCCCCAAATGGCCTGGATCCATTGACCTGCTGCGTGACGACGGCGGCTCTTTCACAACCAGCCGGAGACCAAGCACACGTCACAACGGCCAGTTTGACCCATAGTAAGGAGCCGCACCATCCCCTGCCACCTTTGCCGTCATTGGCCGAGTGCGTGGACGCTCGTAACTTGCCAAATGCCGTCTCCCCTAACGAGCCACAAGTGCCTACTCCACCTGAGGAGGATGCCATCGAAGTCATTCCGGTGCAGTTCACGGTTGCTCCGGATGGCGAGGCAACTGGCCATGTCGACATGAACGCACGTGACGGATTGGCAAAAACCTCCACTTCGACCAGCAGTGCATCAGCGAAGACGCTAGAGCACGACTTGCGTCGCAAGTCTACGCGCAAAGTCTACACAGCGATGTCGCTGATATCTATCGATATAGCCCATCGTACCTTCCCTCGCTCTGAACAACGCAGGCGTCCCCGCTCAGTGTGGGCCGCAGTACTGCATACTGGTGTCCCTGCAATGTCATCCAAGCAGCGAAGGGGTAGTCATCGCGATGGTCCGCCACCAATGCGATCACTCCGCACCAGCCAGTATCACCTGCTGGGTTTACATTCTCCAGGTGACTACATTAACTTGCCGCGCGGACGCGACCTGCAACGACCACCTCGACACAGCCAGGGTCGTCCACCAGAGTACGGGACAGTTCCACAGGACAGCTCGAGGCGTGCACATGACAGACTACCACGGCACTCCCAGTGCCGCCCTCCAGAGAAAATTGCCCTTTGCGCGCTAGCAGTCATGGCCGAGTGTAATGACGAAAACCGAAACTGGAACTCTCTCTGGCACAGACTCGCATGCTAGGAGGAAGAGGACGAAGACGAAGCAGAATAAGAACAGCCGGCCTGCAGCAAAGGCGTTGTGTCTTATTTCTCGTCGTTACAATATATATATATATATATATATATTGTAAGGACGAGAAATAAGACACAACGCCTTTGCTGCAGGCCGGCTGTTCTTATTCTGCTTCGTCTTCCTCCTCTTCCTTCCTAGCATGCGAGTCTGTGCCAGAGAGAGTTCCAGTTTCGGTTTTCGTCATTACACTCGGCCATGACTGCTAGCATTGTCGTTGGGCCAAACGACAATGTTCTGGTAGGTAAGGCTAGCTGCAGCAGTTGACAGTGCTTCAGGTGGGCGAGGTTGGCTACATCGTCGTGGTCGGTCTCGACCACGCTGGAAGTTTGTCGAAATTGGCTCCGGCGGCCGACACTGGCTATGTCGTCTGGGTCGTTCACCGTGTCGTGATGGAGACTGGGTCCTGTGCGCGCGCGGAGCTGGCGGTAAAGTTTTTGGTGGGTGGGCTTGACTTTGTCGCCGTGGTCGAACTCGTCCATGATGCAACGTTTCCTGACAACTCGTAGAATGCAGTTCAGGTGGACGGCCCTGACTGTTCCGGCAAGGTCGCAGAGTAACCTGGAAACGCTGGTGTTTGTCCCACCGTCGCTGGTGGACTGAACTGCAGCGGGATGCCCTGCGAGGCAGCCATGATGACGTTTGGGCCATTTCTTGAAATGAGATGGGACGCAGCTCATGGTTGGGCATAAATACCACAGCAGAACTCCCAGACGTAGTCGAGCCGGTGGCTTCTGGCGAACTGTCATGTGCAAACATCGTATGCTGGGAGGAAACAGCAGGAGGGCTGGTCCTCGGCAAGTTCTCGATGGCAGTGGCCTCAGCGTAGCTAGGTATCTGGGCTTTCTCGAAGGAAACGTTCCTTGGTAGCCGAGTGTCTGCGTGGCTGAGCATGATCGTGGTCTGGTAGGGTTCAGTTGTGGCTAATACAATAGGATTGAGTGCCTCGATGTCCTCAGACGACGAGCGTGAGGGCCGTATCTCCGGACGAAGGTCTGGTGGCGGTATTTTCAGGTCGAATACCGATGCAGAGTCCGGGACCTGTAGTGTAGGATTCCAGCCACTTCGGTCAGGGTCAGCAGCAGGGAACTCCTGGCAGCATTCCGTTGACGAGCTGCAACGAACGATTGCAGCCTCGAGGCGGGGCGCTGCCTGGGCTCCATCCTCGGCCTCGGGGAAGATCGAGCTGGACTTGCTGGAGTCACAGGAAATCCGTCCGAAAGCGGCAATCAGGGCTGCACTCCATTCTGCCCAGGACTGCTGCCTGACGCCTTCGTACCTGTGCCATGCTGCGGCAGCATCCCGCAGGCGATCTATGGCCATGTCCCACTTCTGCTCTTCAGTCGTTCCGAGAGCGTTGACGGTTGCCACCCATTCCTCGGCGTCGTCCTGGAAGCCGCGAAATTCCGGTAGCGCGAAGGAAATCGGCGATGGCGGGACGGCGGGCAGAACTCCGAAATGTGCCCCCGCCAAGCAGTTCACTTGCTCCGATACCTCCGCGAGAGAACGCCGGAGATTGCGACGGTTCTCGGGCGAGCTTACCTCGAAGTTTTGTGCGGCGGCCGCAGCCAACATGGCATTGAGTGCGCACAATGTTGGCAAGATGGCAGGACATAGCTTGGAACTCGACGCTATGAGGGCGTTGGTCGTGACACGGAGTTGCGCGATGGTATGCTGCAGCTCCGCTGCGCTGTCGTGTGATCCGCACGAAGAGCCAAGGCCCGCCTCTGCGGAGGATACAGTGACTGCGGTATTCGAGGTGGTACAATTCTTGACCAAGGACGCGTGGACGGCGTCCCTTGGAAATCCAGCTGTGGTCGGATTCGTGGACATGGGTTCCAGGGCGCTGGAAGCGTCAACGACGTTCCCAGGCAAGCGGAACCCGTGTGATGAGTTGTGACCTGGTACTGTGGCGTAGATGAAGCGGTCTTGCGCCGCCGGGTAGGCCTCGACGCCGTACACGGTGGGTGCTTGAAGCGCCGACAGGTTGCCAGGTATGGAGGAGGCATGTACGCCATCCCTAGGTGAGAGAGGCCCGTGCGCATGGTTGCCGCGACGTGTCGC